>NC_054492.1:584828-1184828 GCF_017639515.1 Carcharodon carcharias | reverse complement strand
TCACATCCTCACATCCTCACATCCTCACATCCTCACATCCTCACATCCCCCCATCCTCACATCCTCACATCCTCACATCCCCCCATCCTCACATCCTCACATCCTCACATCCCCCCATCCTCACATCCTCCGATCCTCACATCCCCCCATCCTCACATCCTCACATCCCCCCATCCTCACATCCTCACATCCTCACATCCTCACATCCCCCCATCCTCACATCCTCCGATCCTCACATCCCCCCATCCTCACATCCTCATATCCTCACATTCTCACATCATCACATCCCCCATCCACACATCCTCACATCCTCACATCCTCACATCCTCACATCCTCACATCCCCACATCCTCACATCATCACATCCCCCATCCATCCATCCTCACATCCTCACATCCCCCGATCCTCACATCCTCACATCCCCCCATCCTCACATCCCCACATCCTCACATCCCCCCATCCTCACATCCTCACATCCTCACATCCGCACATCCTCACATCCTCACATCCCCCCATCCTCACATCCCCCATCCTCACATCCTCACATCCTCACATCCTCACATCCTCACATCCTCACATCCCCCCATCCTCACATCCTCACATCCTCACATCCTCACATCCTCACATCCTCATATCCTCACATCCCCCCATCCTCACATCCTCACATCCTCACATTCTCACATCCTCACATCCCCCCATCCTCACATCCTCACATCCTCACATCCTCACATCCTCACATCCTCACATCATCACATCCCCCCATCCTCACATCCTCACATCCTCACATCCTCACATCCCCCCATCCTCACATCCTCACATCCTCACATCCCCCCATCCTCACATCCTCACATCCTCACATCCTCACATTCTCACATCCTCACATCCTCAGATCCTCACATCCTCACATCCTCAGATCCCCCCATCTTCACATCCTCACATACTCACATCCCCCAATCCTCACATCCTCACATCCTCACATCCTCACATCCCCCCATCCTCACATCCTCACATCCTCACATCCTCACATCCTCACATCCCCCCATCCTCATATCCTCACATCCCCCATCCACACATCCTCAGATCCCCCCATCCTCACATCCTCACATCCTCACATCCGCCCATCCTCACATCCTCACATCCTCACATCCTCACATCCTCACATCCTCCCATCCTCACATCCTCACATCCTCACATCCTCACATCCCCCCATCCTCACATCCTCACATCCTCACATCCTCACATCCCCCCATCCTCACATCCTCACATCCTCACATCCTCACATCCTCACATCCTCACATCCCCCCATCCTCACATCCTCACATCCCCCCATCCTCACATCCTCACATCCTCACATCCTCACATCCTCACATCCTCACATCCCCCATCCACCCATCCTCACATCCTCACATCCTCACATCCCCCCATCCTCACATCCTCACATCCTCAAATCCTCACATCCCCCCATCCACCCATCCTCACATCCTCACATCCTCACATCCTCACATCCTCACATCCTCACATCCCCCCATCCTCACAACCTCACATCCTCACATTCTCACATCCTCACATCCTCACATCCCCCCATCCTCACATCCTCACATCCTCACATCCTCACATCCTCACAACCCCCCATCCTCACATCCTCACATCCTCACATCCTCACATCCCCCCATCCTCACATCCTCACATCCTCACATCCTCACATCCTCACATCCTCACATCCTCACATCCTCACATCCCCCCATCCTCACATCCTCACATCCTCACATTCTCACATCCTCACATCCTCACATCCTCACATCCTCACATCCTCACATCCTCACATCCCCCCATCTTCACATCCTCACATCCTCACATCCCCCCATCCTCACATCCTCACATCCTCACATCCCCCCATCCTCACATCCTCACATCCTCACATCCTCACATCCTCACATCCCCCCATCCTCATATCCTCACATCCCCCATCCACAAATCCTCAGATCCCCCCATCCTCACATCCTCACATCCTCACATCCGCCCATCCTCACATCCTCACATCCTCACATCCTCACATCCCCCCATCCTCACATCCTCACATCCTCACATCCTCACATCCTCACATACTCACGTCCTCACATCCTCACATCCTCACATCCTCACATCCTCACATCCTTACATCCTCACATCCTCACATCCTCACATCCTCACATCCCCCCATCCTCACATCCTCACATCCTCACATCCCCCCATCCTCACATCCTCACATCCTCACATCCTCACATCCTCACATCCTCACGTACCCCCATCCTCACATCCTCACATCCCCCCATCCTCACATCCTCACATCCCCCCATCCTCACATCATCACATCCTCACATCCTCACATCCTCACATCCCTCCATCCTCACATCCTCACATCCTCACATCCTCACATACCCCCATCCTCACATCCTCACATCCTCACATCCTCACATCCTCACATGGCCCCATCCTCAGATCCTCACATCCTCACATCCCCCCATCCTCACATCCTCACATCCCCCCATCCTCACATCCTTACATCCTCACATCCTCACATACCCCCATCCTCACATCCCCCCATCCTCACATCCTCACATCCTCACATCCCCCCACCCTCACATCCTCACATCCTCACATCCTCACATCCTCACATCCTCACATCCCCCCATCCTCACATCCTCATATCCTCACATCCTCACATCCTCACATCCCCCCATCCTCACATCCTCACATCCCCCATCCTCACATCCTCACATCCCCCCATCCTCACATCCTCACATCCCCCCATCCTCACATCCTCACATCCTCACATCCTCACATCCTCACATCCCTCCATCCTCACATCCTCACATCCCCCCATCCTCACATCCTCACATCCTCACATCCTCACATCCCCCCATCCTCACATCCTCACATCCTCACATCCTCACATCCTCACATCCTCACATCCCCCCATCCTCACATCGTCACATCCTCACATCATCACATCTTCACATCCTCACATCCTCACATCCTCACATCCTCACATCCCCCAATCCTCACATCCCCCCATCCACACATCCTCACATCCTCACATCCTCACATCCTCACATCCCCCCATCCACACATCCTCACAACCTCACATCCTCACATCCTCACATCCTCACATCCTCACATCCTCACATCCCCCCATCCTCACATCCTCACATCCTAACATCCTCACATCCTCACATCCTCACATTCTCACATCCCCCCATCCTCAAATCCTCACATCCTCACAACCTCACATCCTCACATCCTCACATCCCCCCATCCACACATCCCCCCATCCTCACATCCTCACATCCCGCCATCCTCACATCCTCACATCCTCACATCCCCCCTTCAACCCATTTTCACATCCTCACATCCTCACATCCCCCCATCCTAACATCCTCACATCCTCACATCCTCACATCCTCACATCCTCACATCCTCACATCCTCACATCCTCACATCCCCCCATCCTCACATCCTCACATCCTCACATCCTCACATCCGCACATCCTCACATCCCCCCATCCTCACATCCTCACATCCCCACATCATCACATCCCCCCATCCTCACCTGCTCACATCCTCACATCCCCCCAACCTCACATCCTCACATCCTCACATCCCCCCATCCTCACATCCTCACATCCTCACATCCCCCCATCCTCACATCCTCACATCCTCACATCCCCCCATCCTCACATCCTCACATCCTCACATCCTCACATCCCCCCATCCACCCATCCTCACATCCTCACATCCTCACATCCTCACATCCTCACATCCCCCCATCCTCACATCCTCACATCCTCACATTCTCACATCCTCACATCCTCACATCCCGCCATCCTCACATCCTCACATCCTCACATCCTCATATCCTCACATCCCCCATCCACACATCCTCAGATCCCCCCATCCTCACATCCTCACATCCTCACATCCGCCCATCCTCACATTCTCACATCCTCACATCCTCACATCCTCACATCCTCCCATCCTCACATTCTCACATCCTCACATCCTCACATCCCCCCATCCTCACATCCCCCCATCCTCACATCCTCACATTCTCACATCCTCACATCCTCACATACTCACGTCCTCACATCCTCACATCCTCACATCCTCACATCCTCACATCCCCCCATCCTCACATCCTCACATCCTCACATCCTCACATCCTCACATCCCCCCATCCTCACATCCTCACATCCTCACATCCTCACATCCTCACGTCCTCCCATCCTCACATCCTCACATCCCCCCATCCTCACATCCTCACATCCTCACATCCCACCATCCTCACATCCTCACATCCTCACATCCTCACATCCTCACATCCTCACATCCTCACGTCCCCCCACCTCACATCCTCACATCCCCCCTCACATCCTCACATCCCCCCATCCTCACATCCTCACATCCTCACATCCTCACATCTTCACATCCCCCCATCCTCACATCCTCACATCCTCACATCCTCACATACCCCCATCCTCACATCCTCACATCCTCACATCCCCCCATCCTCACATCCTCACATCGCCCCATCCTCAGATCCTCACATCCTCACATCCCCCCATCCTCACATCCTCACATCCTCACATCCCCCCATCCTCACATCCTCACATCCTCACATCCTCACATCCTCATATCCTCACATCCCCCCATCCTAACATCCTCATATCCTCACATCCTCACATCCTCACATCCTCACATCCTCACATCCTCACATCTTCACATCCTCACATCCCCCCATCCTCACATCCTCACATCCCCCCATCCTCACATCCTCACATCACCCCATCCTCACATCCTCACATCCTCACATCCTCACATCCTCACATCCCCCCATCCTCACATCCTCACATCCTCACATCCCCCCATCCTCACATCCTCACATCCGCACATCCTCACATCCTCAGATCGTCACAACCTCACATCCTCACATCCTCACATCCCCCCATCCTCACAAACCCCATCCTCACATCCTCACATCCTCACATCCTCACATCCCCCCATCCTCACATCCTCACATCCTCACATCCTCACATCCTCACATCCCCCCATCCTCACATCGTCACATCCTCACATCCTCACATCCTCACATCCCCCCATCCTCACATCCTCACATCCTCACATCCTCACATTCCCCCATCCTCACATCATCACATCTTCACATCCTCACATCCTCACATCCTCACATCCTCACATCCCCCAATCCTCACATCATCACATCCTCACATCCTCACATCCTCACATCCCCCCATCCACACATCCTCACATCCTCACATCCTCACATCCTCACATCCTCACATCCCCCCATCCTCACATCCTCACATCCTAACATCCTCACATCCTCACAACCTCACATCCTCACATCCTCACATCCCCCCATCCACACATCCTCACATCCTCACATCCTCACATCCTCACATCCTCATATCCCCCCATCCTCACATCCTCACATCCTAACATCCTCACATCCTCACAACCTCACATCCTCACATTCTCACATCCCCCCATCCTCAAATCCTCACATCCTCACAACCTCACATCCTCACATCCTCACATCCCCCCATCCACACATCCCCCCATCCTCACATCCTCACATCCCGCCATCCTCACATCCTCACATCCTCACATCCCCCCTTCAACCCATTTTCACATCCTCACATCCTCACATCCCCTCATCCTCACATCCTCACATCCTCACATCCGCACATCCTCACATCCCCCCATCCTCACATCCTCACATCCTCACATCCCCCCATCCTCACATCCTCACATCCCCCCATCCTCACATCCTCACATCCCCGCATCCTCACATCCTCACATCCCCCCATCGTCACATCCTCACATCCCCCCATCCTCACATCCTCACATCCTCACATCCTCACATCCCCCCATCCTCACATCCTCACATCCTCACATCCCCCAATCCTCACATCCACACATCCTCACATCCCCCCATCCTCACATCCTCACATCCTCACATCCTCACATCCACACATCCTCACATCCTCACATACTCACATCCCCCCATCCTCACATCCTCACATCCTCACATCCTCACATCCTCACATCCCCCCATCCTCACATCCTCACATCCTCACATCCTCACATCCTCACATCCCCCCATCCTCATATCCTCACATCCAACATCCACACATCCTCAGATCCCCCCATCTTCACATCCTCACATACTCACATCCCCCAATCCTCACATCCTCACATCCTCACATCCTCACATCCCCCCATCCTCACATCCTCACATCCTCACATCCTCACATCCCCCCATCCTCATATCCTCACATCCCCCATCCACACATCCTCAGATCCCCCCATCCTCACATCCTCACATCCTCACATCCGCCCATCCTCACATCCTCACATCCTCACATCCTCACATCCTCACATCCTCCCATCCTCACATCCTCACATCCTCACATCCTCACATCCCCCCATCCTCACATCCTCACATCCTCACATCCCCCCATCCTCACATCCTCACATCCTCACATCCTCACATCCTCACATCCTCACATCCCCCCATCCTCACATCCTCACATCCCCCCATCCTCACATCCTCACATCCTCACATCCTCACATCCTCACATCCTCACATCCTCACATCCCCCATCCACCCATCCTCACATCCTCACATCCTCACATACCCCCATCCTCACATCCTCACATCCTCAAATCCTCACATCCCCCCATCCACCAATCCTCACATCCTCACATCCTCACATCCTCACATCCTCACATCCTCACATCCCCCCATCCTCACATCCTCACATCCTCACATTCTCACATCCTCACATCCTCACATCCCCCCATCCTCACATCCTCACATCCTCACATCCTCACATCCTCACAACCCCCCATCCTCACATCCTCACATCCTCACATCCTCACATCCTCACATCCCCCCATCCTCACATCCTCACATCCTCACATCCTCACATCCTCACATCCTCACATCCTCACATCCCCCCATCCTCACATCCTCACATCCTCACATTCTCACATCCTCACATCCTCACATCCTCACATCCTCACATCCTCACATCCTCACATCCCCCCATCTTCACATCCTCACATCCTCACATCCCCCCATCCTCACATCCTCACATCCTCACATCCTCACATCCCCCCATCCTCACATCCTCACATCCTCACATCCTCACATCCCCCCATCCTCATATCCTCACATCCCCCATCCACACATCCTCAGATCCCCCCATCCTCACATCCTCACATCCTCACATCCGCCCATCCTCACATCCTCACATCCTCACATCCTCACATCCCCCCATCCTCACATCCTCACATCCTCACATCCTCACATCCTCACATACTCACGTCCTCAAATCCTCACATCCTCACATCCTCACATCCTCACATCCTTACATCCTCACATCCTCACATCCTCACATCCTCACATCCCCCCATCCTCACATCCTCACATCCTCACATCCCCCCATCCTCACATCCTCACATCCTCACATCCTCACATCCTCACATCCTCACGTACCCCCATCCTCACATCCTCACATCCCCCCATCCTCACATCCTCACATCCCCCCATCCTCACATCCTCACATCCTCACATCCTCACATCCTCACATCCCTCCATCCTCACATCCTCACATCCTCACATCCTCACATACCCCCATCCTCACATCCTCACATCCTCACATCCTCACATCCTCACATCGCCCCATCCTCAGATCCTCACATCCTCACATCCCCCCATCCTCACATCCTCACATCCCCCCATCCTCACATCCTTACATCCTCACATCCTCACATACCCCCATCCTCACATCCCCCCATCCTCACATCCTCACATCCTCACATCCCCCCACCCTCACATCCTCACATCCTCACATCCTCACATCCTCACATCCTCACATCCCCCCATCCTCACATCCTCATATCCTCACATCCTCACATCCTCACATCCCCCCATCCTCACATCCTCACATCCCCCATCCTCACATCCTCACATCCCCCCATCCTCACATCCTCACATCCCCCCATCCTCACATCCTCACATCCTCACATCCTCACATCCTCACATCCCCCCATCCTCACATCCTCACATCCCCCCATCCTCACATCCTCACATCCTCACATCCTCACATCCCCCCATCCTCACATCCTCACATCCTCACATCCTCACATCCTCACATCCTCACATCCCCCCATCCTCACATCGTCACATCCTCACATCATCACATCTTCACATCCTCACATCCTCACATCCTCACATCCTCACATCCCCCCATCCTCACATCCCCCCATCCACACATCCTCACATCCTCACATCCTCACATCCTCACATCCCCCCATCCACACATCCTCACAACCTCACATCCTCACATCCTCACATCCTCACATCCTCACATCCTCACATCCCCCCATCCTCACATCCTCACATCCTAACATCCTCACATCCTCACATCCTCACATTCTCACATCCCCCCATCCTCAAATCCTCACATCCTCACAACCTCACATCCTCACATCCTCACATCCCCCCATCCACACATCCCCCCATCCTCACATCCTCACATCCCGCCATCCTCACATCCTCACATCCTCACATCCCCCCTTCAACCCATTTTCACATCCTCACATCCTCACATCCCCCCATCCTAACATCCTCACATCCTCACATCCTCACATCCTCACATCCTCACATCCTCACATCCTCACATCCCCCCATCCTCTCATCCTCACATCCTCACATCCTCACATCCTCACATCCTCACATCCCCCCATCCTCACATCCTCACATCCCCCCATCCTCACATCCTCACATCCTCACATTCTCACATCCTCACATCCTCACATCCCGCCATCCTCACATCCTCACATCCTCACATCCTCACATCCTCACAACCCCCCATCCTCACATCCTCACATTCTCACATCCTCACATCCTCACATCCCCCCATCCTCACATCCTCACATCCTCACATTCTCACATCCTCACATCCTCACATCCCCCCATCCTCACATCCTCACATCCTCACATCCTCACATCCTCACATCCCCCCATCCTCACATCCTCACATCCTCACACCCTCACATCCCCCCATCCTCATATCCTCACATCCCCCATCCACACATCCTCAGATCCCCCCATCCTCACATCCTCACATCCTCACATCCGCCCATCCTCACATTCTCACATCCTCACATCCTCACATCCTCACATCCTCCCATCCTCACATCCTCACATCCTCACATCCTCACATCCCCCCATCCTCACATCCCCCCATCCTCACATCCTCACATTCTCACATCCTCACATCCTCACATACTCACGTCCTCACATCCTCACATCCTCACATCCTCACATCCTCACATCCACCCATCCTCACATCCTTACATCCTCACATCCTCACATCCTCACATCCTCACATCCCCCCATCCTCACATCCTCACATCCTCACATCCTCACATCCTCACATCCCCCCATCCTCACATCCTCACATCCCCCCATCCTCACATCCTCACATCCCCCCATCCTCACATCCTCACATCCTCACATCCCACCATCCTCACATACTCACATCCTCACATCCTCACATCCTCACATCCTCACATCCTCACGTCCCCCCAACCTCACATCCTCACATCCCCCCATCCTCACATCCTCACATCCCCCCATCCTCACATCCTCACATCCTCACATCCTCACATCTTCACATCCCCCCATCCTCACATCCTCACATCCTCACATCCTCACATACCCCCATCCTCACATCCTCACATCCTCACATCCCCCCATCCTCACATCCTCACATCGCCCCTTCCTCAGATCCTCAAATCCTCACATCCCCCCATCCTCACATCCTCACATCCTCACATCCTCACATCCCCCCATCCTCACATCCTCACATCCCCCATCCTCACATCCTCACATCCCCCCATCCTCACATCCTCACATCCCCCCATCCTCACATCCTCACATCCTCACATCCTCACATCCTCACATCCCCCCATCCTCACATCCTCACATCCCCCCATCCTCACATCCTCACATCCTCACATCCTCACATCCACCCATCCTCACATCCTCACATCCTCACATCCTCCCATCCCCACATCCTCACATCCCCCCATCCTCACATCGTCACATCCTCACATCATCACATCTTCACATCCTCACATCCTCACATCCTCACATCCTCACATCCCCCCATCCTCACATCCCCCCATCCACACATCCTCACATCCTCACATCCTCACATCCTCACATCCCCCCATCCACACATCCTCACAACCTCACATCCTCACATCCTCACATCCTCACATCCCCCCATCCTCACATCCTCACATCCTAACATCCTCACATCCTCACATCCTCACATTCTCACATCCCCCCATCCTCAAATCCTCACATCCTCACAACCTCACATCCTCACATCCTCACATCCCCCCATCCACACATCCCCCCATCCTCACATCCTCACATCCCGCCATCCTCACATCCTCACATCCTCACATCCCCCCTTCAACCCATTTTCACATCCTCACATCCTCACATCCCCCCATCCTAACATCCTCACATCCTCACATCCTCACATCCTCACATCCTCACATCCTCACATCCTCACATCCCCCCATCCTCACATCCTCACATCCTCACATCCTCACATCCGCACATCCTCACATCCCCCCATCCTCACATCCTCACATCCCCCCATCCTCACATCCTCACATCCTCACATTCTCACATCCTCACATCCTCACATCCCGCCATCCTCACATCCTCACATCCTCACATCCTCACATCCTCACAACCCCCCATCCTCACATCCTCACATTCTCACATCCTCACATCCTCACATCCCCCCATCCTCACATCCTCACATCCTCACATCCTCACATCCCCACATCCTCACATCCCCCCATCCTCACATCCTCACATCCTCACATCCTCACATCCTCACATCCCCCCATCCTCACATCCTCACATCCTCACATCCTCACATCCCCCCATCCTCATATCCTCACATCCTCACATCCTCACATCCCCCCATCCTCACATCCTCACATCCTCACATCCGCCCATCCTCACATTCTCACATCCTCACATCCTCACATCCTCACATCCTCCCATCCTCACATCCTCACATCCTCACATCCTCACATCCCCCCATCCTCACATCCCCCCATCCTCACATCCTCACATTCTCACATCCTCACATCCTCACATACTCACGTCCTCACATCCTCACATCCTCACATCCTCACATCCCCCCATCCTCACATCCTCACATCCTCACATCCTCACATCCTCACATCCCCCCATCCTCACATCCTCACATCCTCACATCCTCACATCCTCACGTCCCCCCATCCTCACATCCTCACATCCCCCCATCCTCACATCCTCACATCCTCACATCCCACCATCCTCACATCCTCACATCCTCACATCCTCACATCCTCACATCCTCACATCCTCACGTCCCCCCAACCTCACATCCTCACATCCCCCCATCCTCACATCCTCACATCCCCCCATCCTCACATCCTCACATCCTCACATCCTCACATCTTCACATCCCCCCATCCTCACATCCTCACATCCTCACATCCTCACATACCCCCATCCTCACATCCTCACATCCTCACATCCCCCCATCCTCACATCCTCACATCGCCCCATCCTCACATCCTCACATCCTCACATCCTCACATCCTCACATCCTCACATCCTCACATCCTCACATCCTCACATCCTCACATCCCCCCATCCTCACATCCTCACATCCTCACATCCTCACATCCTCACATCCCGCAATCCTCACATCATCACATCCTCACATCCTCACATCCTCACATCCCCCCATCCACACATCCTCACCTCCTCACATCCTCACATCCTCACATCCTCACATCCCCCCATCCTCACATCCTCACATCCTAACATCCTCACATCCTCACAACCTCACGTCCTCACATCCTCACATCCCCCCATCCACACATCCTCACATCCTCACATCCTCACATCCTCACATCCTCACATCCCCCCATCCTCACATCCTCACATCCTAACATCCTCACATCCTCACAACCTCACATCCTCACATTCTCACATCCCCCCATCCTCAAATCCTCACATCCTCACAACCTCACATCCTCACATCCTCACATCCCCCCATCCACACATCCCCCCATCCTCACATCCTCACATCCCGCCATCCTCACATCCTCACATCCTCACATCCCCCCTTCAACCCATTTTCACATCCTCACATCCTCACATCCCCTCATCCTCACATCCTCACATCCTCACATCCGCACATCCTCACATCCCCCCATCCTCACATCCTCACATCCTCACATCCCCCCATCCTCACATCCTCACATCCCCCCATCCTCACATCCTCACATCCCCGCATCCTCACATCCTCACATCCCCCCATCGTCACATCCTCACATCCTCACATCCCCCCATCCTCACATCCTCACATCCTCACATCCTCACATCCCCCCATCCTCAAATCCTCACATCCTCACATCCCCCAATCCTCACATCCACACATCCTCACATCCCCCCATCCTCACATCCTCACATCCTCACATCCTCACATCCACACATCCTCACATCCTCACATACTCACATCCCCCCATCCTCACATCCTCACATCCTCACATCCTCACATCTCCCCATCCTCACATCCTCACATCCTCACATCCTCACATCCTCACATCCCCCCATCCTCATATCCTCACATCCAACATCCACATATTAACAGATCCCCCCATCTTCACATCCTCACATACTCACATCCCCCAATCCTCACATCCTCACATCCTCACATCCTCACATCCCCCCATCCTCACATCCTCACATCCTCACATCCTCACATCCTCACATCCCCCCATCCTCATATCCTCACATCCCCCATCCACACATCCTCAGATCCCCCCATCCTCACATCCTCACATCCTCACATCCGCCCATCCTCACATCCTCACATCCTCACATCCTCACATCCTCACATCCTCCCATCCTCACATCCTCACATCCTCACATCCTCACATCCCCCCATCCTCACATCCTCACATCCTCACATCCTCACATCCCCCCATCCTCACATCCTCACATCCTCACATCCTCACATCCTCACATCCTCACATCCCCCCATCCTCACATCCTCACATCCTCACATCCTCACATCCTCACATCCTCACATCCTCACATCCTCACATCCCCCATCCACCCATCCTCACATCCTCACATCCTCACATCCCCCCATCCTCACATCCTCACATCCTCAAATCCTCACATCCCCCCATCCCCCCATCCTCACATCCTCACATCCTCACATCCTCACATCCTCACATCCTCACATCCTCACATCCCCCCATCCTCACATCCTCACATCCTCACATTCTCACATCCTCACATCCTCACATCCCCCCATCCTCACATCCTCACATCCTCACATCCTCACATCCTCACAACCCCCCATCCTCACATCCTCACATCCTCACATCCTCACATCCTCACATCCCCCCATCCTCACATCCTCACATCCTCACATCCTCACATCCTCACATCCTCACATCCTCACATCCTCACATCCCCCCATCCTCACATCCTCACATCCTCACATTCTCACATCCTCACATCCTCACATCCTCACATCCTCACATCCTCACATCCCCCCATCTTCACATCCTCACATCCTCACATCCCCCCATCCTCACATCCTCACATCCTCACATCCTCACATCCCCCCATCCTCACATCCTCACATCCTCACATCCTCACATCCCCCCATCCTCATATCCTCACATCCCCCATCCACACATCCTCAGATCCCCCCATCCTCACATCCTCACATCCTCACATCCGCCCATCCTCACATCCTCACATCCTCACATCCTCACATCCCCCCATCCTCACATCCTCACATCCTCACATCCTCACATCCTCACGTCCTCAAATCCTCACATCCTCACATCCTCACATCCTCACATCCTTACATCCTCACATCCTCACATCCTCACATCCTCACATCCCCCCATCCTCACATCCTCACATCCTCACATCCCCCCATCCTCACATCCTCACATCCTCACATCCTCACATCCTCACATCCTCACGTACCCCCATCCTCACATCCTCACATCCCCCCATCCTCACATCCTCACATCCCCCCATCCTCACATCCTCACATCCTCACATCCTCACATCCTCACATCCCTCCATCCTCACATCCTCACATCCTCACATCCTCACATACCCCCATCCTCACATCCTCACATCCTCACATCCTCACATCCTCACATCGCCCCATCCTCAGATCCTCACATCCTCACATCCCCCCATCCTCACATCCTCACATCCCCCCATCCTCACATCCTTACATCCTCACATCCTCACATACCCCCATCCTCACATCCCCCCATCCTCACATCCTCACATCCTCACATCCCCCCACCCTCACATCCACACATCCTCACATCCTCACATCCTCACATCCCCCCATCCTCACATCCTCATATCCTCACATCCTCACATCCTCACATCCCCCCATCCTCACATCCTCACATCCCCCATCCTCACATCCTCACATCCCCCCATCCTCACATCCTCACATCCCCCCATCCTCACATCCTCACATCCTCACATCCTCACATCCTCACATCCCCCCATCCTCACATCCTCACATCCCCCCATCCTCACATCCTCACATCCTCACATCCTCACATCCTCACATCCCCCCATCCTCACATCCTCACATCCTCACATCCTCACATCCTCACATCCTCACATCCCTCCATCCTCACATCGTCACATCCTCACATCATCACATCTTCACATCCTCACATCCTCACATCCTCACATCCTCACATCCCCCCATCCTCACATCCCCCATCCACACATCCTCACATCCTCACATCCTCACATCCTCACATCCCCCCATCCACACATCCTCACAACCTCACATCCTCACATCCTCACATCCTCACATCCTCACATCCTCACATCCCCCCATCCTCACATCCTCACATCCTAACATCCTCACATCCTCACATCCTCACATTCTCACATCCCCCCATCCTCAAATCCTCACATCCTCACAACCTCACATCCTCACATCCTCACATCCCCCCATCCACACATCCCCCATCCTCACATCCTCACATCCCGCCATCCTCACATCCTCACATCCTCACATCCCCCCTTCAACCCATTTTCACATCCTCACATCCTCACATCCCCCCATCCTAACATCCTCACATCCTCACATCCTCACATCCTCACATCCTCACATCCTCACATCCTCACATCCCCCCATCCTCACATCCTCACATCCTCACATCCTCACATCCGCACATCCTCACATCCCCCCATCCTCACATCCTCACATCCCCACATCATCACATCCCCCCATCCTCACCTGCTCACATCCTCACATCCCCCCAACCTCACATCCTCACATCCTCACATCCCCCCATCCTCACATCCTCACATCCTCACATCCCCCCATCCTCACATCCTCACATCCTCACATCCCCCATCCTCACATCCTCACATCCTCACATCCTCACATCCCCCCATCCACCCATCCTCACATCCTCACATCCTCACATCCTCACATCCTCACATCCCCCCATCCTCACATCCTCACATCCTCACATTCTCACATCCTCACATCCTCACATCCCGCCATCCTCACATCCTCACATCCTCACATCCTCACATCCTCACAACCCCCCATCCTCACATCCTCACATTCTCACATCCTCACATCCTCACATCCCCCCATCCTCACATCCTCACATCCTCACATTCTCACATCCTCACATCCTCACATCCCCCCATCCTCACATCCTCACATCCTCACATCCTCACATCCTCACATCCCCCCATCCTCACATCCTCACATCCTCACATCCTCACATCCCCCCATCCTCATATCCTCACATCCCCCATCCACACATCCTCAGATCCCCCCATCCTCACATCCTCACATCCTCACATCCGCCCATCCTCACATTCTCACATTCTCACATCCTCACATCCTCACATCCTCCCATCCTCACATCCTCACATCCTCACATCCTCACATCCCCCCATCCTCACATCCCCCCATCCTCACATCCTCACATTCTCACATCCTCACATCCTCACATACTCACGTCCTCACATCCTCACATCCTCACATCCTCACATCCTCACATCCCCCCATCCTCACATCCTTACATCCTCACATCCTCACATCCTCACATCCTCACATCCCCCCATCCTCACATCCTCACATCCTCACATCCTCACATCCTCACATCCCCCCATCCTCACATCCTCACATCCTCACATCCTCACATCCTCACGTCCCCCCATCCTCACATCCTCACATCCCCCCATCCTCACATCCTCACATCCTCACATCCCACCATCCTCACATCCTCACATCCTCACATCCTCACATCCTCACATCCTCACATCCTCACGTCCCCCCATCCTCACATCCTCACATCCCCCCATCCTCACATCCTCACATCCCCCCATCCTCACATCCTCACATCCTCACATCCTCACATCTTCACATCCCCCCATCCTCACATCCTCACATCCTCACATCCTCACATACCCCCATCCTCACATCCTCACATCCTCACATCCCCCCATCCTCACATCCTCACATCGCCCCATCCTCAGATCCTCACATCCTCACATCCCCCCATCCTCACATCCTCACATCCTCACATCCCCCCATCCTCACATCCTCACATCCTCACATCCTCACATCCTCATATCCTCACATCCCCCCATCCTCACATCCTCATATCCTCACATCCTCACATCCTCACATCCTCACATCCTCACATCCTCACATCTTCACATCCTCACATCCCCCCATCCTCACATCCTCACATCCTCACATCCTCACATCCTCACATCCCCCCATCCTCACATCCTCACATCCTCACATCCTCACATCCTCACGTCCCCCCATCCTCACATCCTCACATCCCCCCATCCTCACATCCTCACATCCTCACATCCCACCATCCTCACATCCTCACATCCTCACATCCTCACATCCTCACATCCTCACATCCTCACGTCCCCCCATCCTCACATCCTCACATCCCCCCATTCTCACATCCTCACATCCCCCCATCCTCACATCCTCACATCCTCACATCCTCACATCTTCACATCCCCCCATCCTCACATCCTCACATCCTCACATCCTCACATACCCCCATCCTCACATCCTCACATCCTCACATCCCCCCATCCTCACATCCTCACATCGCCCCATCCTCAGATCCTCACATCCTCACATCCCCCCATCCTCACATCCTCACATCCTCACATCCCCCCATCCTCACATCCTCACATCCTCAGATCCTCACATCCTCAGATCCTCACATTCTCACATCCTCACATCCTCATATCCTCACATCCTCACATCCTCACATCCTCACATCCTCACATCCTCACATCTTCACATCCTCACATCCCCCCATCCTCACATCCTCACATCCCCCCATCCTCACATCCTCACATCACCCCATCCTCACATCCTCACATCCTCACATCCTCACATCCTCACATCCCCCCATCCTCACATCCTCACATCCTCACATCCCCCCATCCTCACATTCTCACATCCGCACATCCTCACATCCTCAGATCGTCACAACCTCACATCCTCACATCCTCACATCCCCCCATCCTCACAAACCCCATCCTCACATCCTCACATCCTCACATCCTCACATCCCCCCATCCTCACATCCTCACATCCTCACATCCTCACATCCCCCCATCCTCACATCGTCACATCCTCACATCCTCACATCCTCACATCCTCACATCCTCACATCCTCACATCCCCCCATCCTCACATCCTCACATCCTCACATCCTCACATCTCACATCCCCCCATCCTCACATCATCACATCTTCACATCCTCACATCCTCACATCCCCCAATCCTCACATCATCACATCCTCACATCCTCACATCCTCACATCCCCCCATCCACACATCCTCACATCCTCACATCCTCACATCCTCACATCCTCACATCCCCCCATCCTCACATCCTCACATCCACACATCCTCACATCCTCACATACTCTCATCCCACCATCCTCACATCCTCACATCCTCACATCCTCACATCCTCACATCCTCACATCCCCCCATCCTCACATCCTCACATCCACACATCCTCACATCCTCACATACTCTCATCCCACCATCCTCACATCCTCACATCCTCACATCCTCACATCCCCCCATCCTCACATCGTCACATCCTCACATCCCCCCTTCAACCCATCCTCACATCCTCACATCCTCACATCCCCCCATCCTAACATCCTCACATCCCCCCATCCTCACATCCTCACATCCTCACATCCTCACATCCTCACATCCCCCCATCCCCCCATCCTCACATCCTCACATCCTCACATCCTCACATCCTCACATCCGCACATCCTCACATCCCCCCATCCTCACATCCTCACATCGCCCCATCCTCACATCCCCCCATCCTAACATCCTCACATCCTCACATCCTCACATCCTCACATCCTCACATCCCCCCAACCTCACATCCTCACATCCCCCCATCCTCACATCCTCACATCCCCCCATCCTCACATCCTCACATCCTCACATCCTCACATCCCCCATCCTCACATCCTCACATCCTCACATCCTCACATCCCCCCATCCTCACATCCTCACATCCCCCATCCTCACATCCTCACATCCTCACATCCTCACATCCCCCATCCTCACATCCTCACATCCTCACATCCTCACATCCTCACATCCCCCCATCCTCACATCCTCACATCCTCACATCCTCACATCCCCCCATCCTCACATCCTCACATCCTCACATCCCCCCATCCTCACATCCTCACATCCTCACATCCTCACATCCTCACATCCTCACATCCTCACATACTCACATCCCCTTTCCTCACATCCTCACATCCTCACATCCTCACATACTCCCATCCTCACATCCTCACATCCTCACATCCCCCCATCCTCACATCCTCACATCCTCACATCCCCCCATCCTTACATCCTCACATCCTCACATCCTCACATCCCCCCATCCTCACATCCTCACATCCTCACATCCTCACATCCTCACATCCCCCCATCCACACATCCTCACATCCCCCCATCCTCACATCCTCACATCCTCACATCCCCCATCCTCACATCCTCACATCCTCACATCCTCACATCCTCACATCCCCCATCCTCACATCCTCACATCCTCACATCCCCCCATCCTCACATCCTCACATCCTCACATCCTCACATCCTCACATCCTCACATCCTCACATCCCCCCATCCTCACATCCTCACATCCTCACATCCCCCCATACTCTCATCCTCACATCCTCACATCCTCACATCCTCACATCCCCCCATCCTCACATTCCCCCATTCTAACATCCTCACATCCCCCCATCCTCACATCCTCACATCCTCACATCCTCACATCCTCACATCCCCCCATACTCTCATCCTCTCATCCTCACATCCTCACATCCCCCCATCCTCACATCCCCCCATCCTAACATCCTCACATCCCCCCATCCTCACATCCTCACATCCTCACATCCCCCCATACTCTCATCCTCACATCCTTACATCCTCACATCCTCACATCCCCCCATCCTCACATCCCCCCATCATCACATCCTCACATCCTCACATCCTCACATCCTCACATCCCCCCATCCTCACATCCTCACATCCTCACATCCCCCCATCCTCACATCCTCACATCCTCACATCCTCACATCCTCACATCCCCCCTTCCTCACATTCTCACATCCCGAAATCCTCACATCCTCACATCCCCCCATCCTCACATCCTCACATCCTCACATCCTCACATCCCACCATCCTCACATCCTCACATCCCCCCATCCTCACATCCTCACATCCTCACATCCTCACATCCCCCATCCTCACATCCTCACATCCCCCCATCCTCACATCCTCACATCCTCACATCCTCACATCCACACATCCTCACATCCTCACATCCTCACATCCTCACATCCTCACATCCTCACATTCCCCCATCCTCACATCCTCACATCCTCACATCCTCAAATCCTCACATCCTCACATCCTCACATTCCCCATCCTCACATCCTCACATCCTCACATCCCCCCATCCTCACATCCTCACATCCTCACATCCTCACATCCTCACATCCCACCATCCTCACATCCTCACATCCTCACATCCCCCCATCCTCACATCCTCACATCCTCACATCCCCCCATCCTCACATCCTCACATCCTCACATCCCCCCATCCTCACATCCTCACATCCTCACATCCTCACATCCCCCCATCCTCACATCCTCCCATCCTCACATCCTCACATCCTCACATCCCCCCCATACTCACATCCTCACATCCTCACATCCCCCCATCCTCTCATCCTCACATCCTCACATCCTCACATCCTCACATCCCCCCATCCTCACATCCTCAAATCCTCACATCCTCACATCCTCACATCCCCCCATCCTCACATCCTCACATCCCCCCATCCTCACATCCTCACATCCTCACATACCCCCATCCTCACATCCACCCATCCTCACATCCTCAAATCCTCACAGCCTCACTCCTCACATCCCCCATCCTCACATCCTCACATCCTCACATCCTCAAATCCTCATTTCCTCACATCCTCACATCCCCCCATCCTCACATCCTCACATCCTCACATCCCCCCATCCACCCATCCTCACATCCTCAAATCCTCACATCCGCCCATCCTCACATCCTCACATCCTCACATCTTCACATCCTCACATCCTCACATCCTCACATCCTCACATCCTCACATCCCCCATCCTCACATCCTCACATCCTCACATCCTCACATCCTCACATCCTCACATCCCCCCATCCTCACATCCTCACATCCTCACATCCTCACATCCTCACATCCTCACATCCGCAAATTCCTCACATCCTCACATCCCCCCATCCTCACATCCCCCCATCCTCACATCCTCACATCCTCACATCCTCACATCCTCAGATCCTCACATCCTCACATCCTCACATCCTAACATCCTCACATCCTCACATCCCCCCATCCTCACATCGTCAAATCCTCACATCGTCACATCCTCACATCATCACATCTTCACATCCTCACATCCTCACATCCTCACATCCCCCCATCCTCACATCCTCACATCCTCACATCCTCACATCCTCACAACCCCCCATCCTCACATCCTCACATCCTCACATCCTCACATCCTCAAATCCTCACATTCCCCCATCCTCACATCCTCACATCCTCACATCCTCACATCCTCCCATCCTCACATCCTCACATCCCCCCATCCTCACATGCTCACATCCTCACATCCTCACATCCTCACATCCCCCCATCCTCACATTCCCCCATCGTCACATCCCCCGATCCTCAAATCCTCACATCCTCACATCCTCACATCCTCACATCCTCACATCCCCACATCAACCCATCCTCACATCCTCACATCCTCACATCCCCGCATCCTCACATCCCCCCATCCTCACATCCTCACATCCTCACATCCTCACATCCTCACATCCTCCCATCCTCACATCCTCACATCCTCACATCCTCACATCCTCACATCACCCCATCCTCACATCCTCACATCCCCCCATCCTCACATCGTCACATCCTCACATCCTCACATCCCCCCATCCTCACATCCTCACATCCTCACATCCTCACATCCCCCCTTCCTCACATCCTCACATCCTCACATCCGCACATCCTCACATCCTCACATCCCTCCATCCTCACATCCCCCCATCCTCACATCCCCCCATCCTCACATCGTCACATCCTCACATCCCCCATCCTCACATGCTCACATCCACATCCTCACATCCTCACATCCCCCATCCTCACATCCTCACATCCTCACATCCCCCCATCCTCATATCCCTCCATCCTCACATCCCCCCATCCTCACATCCCCCCATCCTCACATCGTCACATCCTCACATCCCCCCATCCTCACATGCTCACATCCCCCCATCCTCACATCGTCACATCCTCACATCCCCCCATCCTCACATGCTCACATCCTCACATCCTCACATCCTCACATCCCCCCATCCTCACATCCTCACATCCTCACATCCTCACATCCCCCCATCCTCATATTCCCCCTTTCCTCACATCCTCACACCCTCACATCCTCACATCCTCACATCCTCACATCCCCCCATCCTCACATCCGCCCATCCTCACATCGTCACATCCCCACATCCTCACATCCTCACATCGTCACATCCCCACATCCCCAAAATCCTCACATCCTCACATCCTCACATCCTCACGTCCCCCCATCCTCACATCGTCACATCCTCACATCCTCACATCCCACATCCCCATCCCCCATCCTCACATCCCCACATCCTCACATCCTCACATCCCCCCATCCTTACATCCTCACATCCTCACATCCTTACATCCTCACATCGTCACATCCTCACATCCTCACATCCTCACATCCTCACATCCTCACATCCTCCCATCCTCACATCCTCACATCCTCACATCCTCACATCCTCACATCACCCCATCCTCACATCCTCACATCCCCCCATCCTCACATCGTCACATCCTCACATCCTCACATCCCCCCATCCTCACATCCTCACATCCTCACATCCTCACATCCCCCCTTCCTCACATCCTCACATCCTCACATCCGCACATCCTCACATCCTCACATCCCTCCATCCTCACATCCCCCCATCCTCACATCCCCCCATCCTCACATCGTCACATCCTCACATCCCCCCATCCTCACATGCTCACATCCTCACATCCTCACATCCTCACATCCCCCCATCCTCACATCCTCACATCCTCACATCCCCCCATCCTCATATCCCTCCATCCTCACATCCCCCCATCCTCACATCCCCCCATCCTCACATCGTCACATCCTCACATCCCCCCATCCTCACATGCTCACATCCCCCCATCCTCACATCGTCACATCCTCACATCCCCCCATCCTCACATGCTCACATCCTCACATCCTCACATCCTCACATCCCCCCATCCTCACATCCTCACATCCTCACATCCTCACATCCCCCCATCCTCATATTCCCCCTTTCCTCACATCCTCACACCCTCACATCCTCACATCCTCACATCCTCACATCCCCCCATCCTCACATCCGCCCATCCTCACATCGTCACATCCCCACATCCTCACATCCTCACATCGTCACATCCCCACATCCCCAAAATCCTCACATCCTCACATCCTCACATCCTCACGTCCCCCCATCCTCACATCGTCACATCCTCACATCCTCACATCCTCACATCCTCACATCCCCCCATCCTCACATCCCCACATCCTCACATCCTCACATCCCCCCATCCTTACATCCTCACATCCTCACATCCTTACATCCTCACATCGTCACATCCTCACATCCTCACATCCTCACATCGTCACATCCGCACATCCTAACATCCACACATCCCCCCATCCTCACATCGTCACATCCTCACATCCTCACATCCCCCCGTCCTCACATCCTCACATCCTCACATCCTCACATCCTCACATCCTCACATCCCCCATCCACACATCCTCACATCCCCCCATCCTCACATCCTCATATCCTCACATCCTCACATCCCCCCATCCTCACATCCTCACATCCTCACATCCTCAAATCCTCACATCCCCCATCCTCACATCCTCATATCCTCACATCCTCACATCCTCACATCCCCCCATCCTCATATCCTCACATCCTCACATCCCCCCATCCACCCATCCTCACATCCTCAAATCCTCACATCCCCCAATCCTCAAACCTCACATCCTCACACCCCCACATCCTCACATCCTCACATCCCCCCGTCCTCACATCCTCACATCCTCACATCCTCACATCCTCACATCCCCCCATCCTCACATCCTCACATCCTCACATTCTCACATCCTCACATCCTCACATCCTCAGATCCTCACATCCTCATATCCCCCCATCCTCACATCCTCACATCCTCACATCCCCCCATCCTCACATCCTCACATCCTCACATCCCCCCATCCTCACATCCTCACATCCTCACATCCCCCCATCCTCACATCCTCACATCCTCACATCCCCCCATCCTCACATCCACACATCCTCACATCCTAACATACTCACATCCCCCCATCCTCACATCCTCACATCCTCACATCCTCACATCCCCCCATCCTCACATCCTCACATCCTCACATCCCCCCATCCTCACATCCTCACATCCTCACATCCCCCCATCCTCACATCCTCACATCCTCACATCCTCACATCCCCCCATCCTCACATCCTCACATCCTCACATCCTCAAATCCTCACATAATCACATCCTCAAATCCCCCCATCCTCACATCCTCACATCCTCACATCCTCACATCCCCCCATCCTCACATCCTCACATCCTCACATCCTCACACCCTCAAATCCTCACATCCTCACATCCTCACATCCTCACATCCCCCATCCACACATCCTCACATCCCCCCATCCTCACATCCTCACATCCTCACATCCCCCCATCCTCACATCCTCACATCCTCACATCCTCACATCCTCACATCCCCCCATCCTCACATCCTCACATCCTCACATCCTCACATCCCCCTATCCTCACATCCTCACATCCTCACATCCTCATCTCCTCACATCCTCACATGCCCCATCCTCGCATCCTCACATCCTCACATCCCCCCATCCTCTCATCCTCACATCCTCACATCCTCACATCCTCACATCCCCCCATCCTCACATCCTCACATCCCCCCATCCTCACATCCTCACATCCTCACATCCTCACATCCTCACATCCGCACATCCTCACATCCCCCCATCCTCACATCCTCACATCCCCACATCCTCACATCCCCCCATCCTCAAATGCTCACATCCTCACATTCCCCCATCCTCACATCCTCACATCCCCCCATCCTCACATCCTCACATCCTCACATCCTCACATCCCCCCATCCTCACATCCCCCCATCCTAACATCCTCACATCCCCCCATCCTCACATCCTCACATCCTCACATCCTCACATCCTCACATCCTCACATCCCCCCATCCTCACATCCTCACATCCTCACATCCTCACATCCCCCCATCCTCACATCCACACATCCTCACATCCTCACATATTCACATCCCCCCATCCTCACATCCTCCCATCCTCACATCCTCACATCCCCCCATCGTCACATCCTCACATCCTCACATCCTCACATCCTCACATCCCCCCATCCTCACATCCTCACATCCTCACATCCCCCCATCAACCCATCCTCACATCCTCACATCCTCACATCCCCCCATCCTCACATCCCCCCATCCTCACATCCTCACATCCTCACATCCCCCCATCCTCACATCCCCCCATCCTCACATCCTCACATCCTCACATCCTCACATCCCCCCATCCTCACATCCTCACATCCCACCATCCTCACATCCTCACATCCTCACATCCTCACATCCCCCCATCCTCACATCCTCACATCCACCTCATCCTCACATCCTCAAATCCTCACATCTCACATCCCCCCATCCTCACATCCTCCATCCTCACATCCCCCCATCCTCACATCCTCACATTCCTCACATCCCCCATCCTCACATCCTCACATCCTCACATCCCCCCATCCTCACATCCTCACATCCTCACATCCTCACATCCTCACATCTTCACATCCTCAGATCCTCACATCCCCCCATCCTCACATCCTCACATCCTCACATCCCCCCATCGTCACATCCCCGCATACTCACATCCTCACATCCTCACATCCTCACATCCCCCATCCTCACATCCTCACATCCCCCCATCCTCACATCCGCACATCCTCACATCCTCACATCCTCACATCCGCACATCCTCACATCCCCCCTTCCTCACATCCTCACATCCTCACATCCTCACATCCCCCCATCCTCAAATGCTCACATCCTCACATCCTCACATCATCACATCCTTACATTCTCACATCCTCACATCCTCACATCCCCCCATCCTCACATCCTCACATCCTCACATCCTCATATCCTCACATCCTCACATCCTCACATCCTCACGTCCCCCCATCCTCACATCCTCAAATCCTCACATCCTCACATCCCCCCATCCTCACATCCTCACATCCTCACATCCCCCCATCCTCACATCCTCACATCCTCACATCCCCCCATCCTCACATCTCTCACATCCTCACATCCTCACATCCTACATCCCCCATCCTCACATCCTCACATCCACACATTCCCCCCATCCTCACATCCCCCCATCCTCACATCCTCACATCCTCCATCCCCCCATCCTCACATCCTCACATCCTCACATCCCACATCCCCCCATCCTCACATCCTCACATCCTCACATCCTCACATCCCCCCATCCTCACATCCCACCATCCTCACATCCTCACATCCTCACATCCCCCCATCCTCACATCCCACATCCTCACATCCCCCATCCTCTCATCCTCACATCCTCACCTCCTCACATCCTCACATTCCCCCCATCTCACATCCTCAAATCCTCACATCCTCACATCCCCACCATCCTCACATCCTCACATCCTCACATCCCCCTTCCTCACATCCTCACATCCTCACATCCTCACATCCTCACATCCTCACATCCTCACATCCTCACATTCCCCCATCCTCACATCCTCACATCCTCAGATCCCCACATCCTCACATCCTCACATCCTCACATCCTCACATCCTCACATCCCCCCATCCTCACATCCTCACATCCTCACATCCTCACATCCTCACATCCTCACATCCTCACATCCTCACATCCTCACATCCTCACATCCTCACATCCTCACATCCTCACATCCTCACATCCCACATCCTCACATCCTCACATCCTCACATCCTCACATCCTCACATCCTCACATCCTCACATCCTCACATCCTCACATCCCCCATCCTCACATCCTCACATCCTCACATCCTCACATCCTCACATCCCCCCATCCTCACATCCTCACATCCTCACATCCCACCATCCTCACATCCTCACATCCTCACATCCTCACATCCTCACATCCTCACATCCTCACATCCTCACATCCTCACATCCTCACATCCTCACATCCTCACATCCTCACATCCCACATCCTCACATCCTCACATCCTCACATCCCCCCATCCTCACATCCTCACATCCTCACATCCCCCCATCCTCACATCCTCACATCCTCAGATCCCCACATCCTCACATCCTCACATCCTCACATCCTCACATCCTCACATCCTCACATCCTCACATCCTCACATCCTCACATCCTCACATCCTCACATCCTCACATCCTCACATCCTCACATCCTCACATCCTCACATCCTCACATCCCCCATCCTCACATCCATCCTCACATCCTCACATCCTCACATCCTCACATCCTCACATCCTCACATCCCCCATCCTCACATCCTCACATCCTCACATCCTCACATCCTCACTCCCACATCCCCCATCCTCACATCCTCACATCCCCATCCTCACATCCTCACATCCTCACATCCTCACATCCTCACATCCTCACATCCTCACATCCTCACATCCTCACATCCTCACATCCTCACATCCTCACATCCTCACATCCTCACATCCTCACATCCTCACATCCCCACATCCTCACATCCTCACATCCTCACATCCTCACATCCTCACATCCCCCAATCTTCACATCCTCACATCCTCACATCCCCACATCCTCACATCCTCACTTCCTCACATCCTCACATCCTCACATCTCCCAATCCTCACATCCTCACATCCTCACATCCTCACATCCTCACATTCCCCCATCCTCACATCCTCACATCCTCACATCCTCACACTCTCCCATCCTCACATCCTCACATCCTCACATCCTCACATCCCCCATCCTCACATCCTCACATCCTCACATCCCCCCATCCTCACATCCTCACATCCTCACATCCCCCCATCCTCACATCCTCACATCCTCACATCCCCCCATCCTCACATCCTCACATCCTCACATCCTCACATCCTCACATCCTCACATCCCCCATCCTCACATCCCCCCATCCTCACATCCTCACATCCTCACATCCTCACATCCTCACATCCTCAAATCCTCACATCCTCAAATCCTCACATCCCCCCATACTCACATCCTCACATACTCATATCCTCACATCCTCACATCCTCACATCCTCACATCCTCACATCCTCACATCCTCACATCCTCACATCCTCACATCCTCACATCCTCACATCCCCCCATCCTCACATCCTCACATCCTCACATCCTCACATCCTCACATCCCCTCATCCTCACAATCCTCACATCCCCCATCCTCACATCCTCACATCCTCATCCTCACATCCTCACATCCTCACATCCTCACATCCTCACATCCTCACATCCCCCATCCTCACATCCTCACATCCTCACATCCTCACATCCTCACATCCCCCCATCCTCACATCCTCACATCCTCACATCCTCACATTTCCCATCCTCACATCCTCACATCCTCACATCCTCAATTCCTCACATCCTCACATCCTCACATCCCCCCATCCTCACATCCTCACATCTTAACATCCTCACCTCCTAACATCCTCACATCCTCACATCCTCACATCCTCACATCCTCACATCCCCCATCCTCACATCCTCACATCCTCACATCCTCACATCCCCCATCCTCACATCCTCACATCCTCACATCCTCACATCCTCACATCCTCACATCCTCACATCCTCACATCCTCACATCCTCACATCCTCACATCCTCACATCCTCCCATCCTCACATCCTCACATCCTCACATCCTCACATCCCCCCATTCTCACATCCTCACATCCTCACATCCTCACATCCTCACATCCTCACATCCTCACATCCTCACATCCTCACATCCCCCATCCTCACATCCTCCCATCCTCACATCCTCACATCCTCACATCCTCACATCCTCACATCCTCACATCCCCCCATCCTCACATCCTCACATCCTCACATCCCTCACATCCTCACATCCTCACATCCCCCCATCGTCACATCCTCACATCCTCACATCCTCACATCCCCACATCCTCACATCCTCACATCCTCACATCCTCACATCCTCACATCCTCACATCCCCACATCCTCACATCCTCACATCCTCACATCCTCACATCCTCACATCCCCCCATCCTCACATCCTCACATCCTCACATCCCCCCATCCTCACATCCTCACATCCTCACATCCTCACATCCTCACATCCCCCCATCCTCACATCCTCACATCCTCACATCCTCACATCCTCCCATCCTCACATCCTCACATCCTCCATCCTCACATCCCACATCCTCACATCCTCACATCCCCCATCCTCACATCTCACTCCTCACATCCTCCACATCTCACATCCTCACATCCTCACATCCCACCATCCTCACATCCTCACATCCTCACATCCTCACATCCTCACATCCTCACATCCTCCATCCCACATCCTCACATCCTCACATCCTCACATCCTCACATCCTCACATCCTCACATCCTCACATCCTCACATCCTCACATCCCCCATCCTCACATCCTCACATCCCCCCATCCTCACATCCTCACATCCTATATCCTCACATCCTCACATCCTCACATCCCCCCATCCTCACATCCTCACATCCTCAGATCCTCACATCCTCACATCCTCACATCCTCACATCCTCACATCCCCCATCCTCACATCCTCACATCCTCACACCCCCATCCTCACATCCTCACATCCTCACATCCCATCCTCACATCCTCACATCCTCACATCCTCACATCCCCCCATCCTCACATCCTCACATCCTCACATCCTCACATCCTCACATCCTCACATCCTCACATCCTCACATCCTCACATCCTCACATCCTCACATCCTCACATCCTCACATCCTCACATCCTCACATCCTCACATCCTCACATTCCCTCATCCTCACATCCTCACATCCTCACATCCTCACATCCCCCATCCTCACATCCTCACATCCTCACATCCTCACATCCTCACATCCTCACATCCTCACATCCTCACATCCTCACATCCTCACATCCTCACATCCTCACATCCTCACATCCTCACATCCTCACATCCTCACATCCCCCCATCCTCACATCCTCACATCCTCACATCCCCCCATCCTCACATCCTCACATCCTCACATCCTCACATCCCCCCATCCTCACATCCTCACATCCCCCCATCCTCACATCCTCACATCCTCACATCCCCCATCCTCACATCCTCACACCCTCACATCCTCACATCCTCACATCCTCCCCATCCTCACATCCTCACATTCGCAATCCTCACATCCTCACATCCCCCCATCCTCACATCCTCACATCCTCACATCCTCACATCCTCACATCCCCCCATCCTCACATCCTCACATCCTCACATCCTCACATCCTCACATCCTCACATCCTCACATCCTCACATCCTCCATCCTCACATCCTCACATCCTCACATCCTCCATCCTCACATCCTCACATCCTCACATCCTCACATCCTCACATCCTCACATCCTCACATCCTCACATCCTCACATCCTCACATCCTCACATCCTCACATCCTCACATCCTCACATCCTCACATCCTCACATCCTCACATCCTCACATCCTCACATCCTCACATCCTCACATCCTCACATCCTCACATCCTCACATCCTCACATCCTCACATCCTCACATCCTCACATCCTCACATCCTCACATCCTCACATCCTCCATCCTCACATCCTCACATCCTCACATCCTCACATCCTCACTCCTCACATCCTCACATCCTCACATCCTCAACATTCCTCACATCCTCACATCCTCACATCCCCCCATCCTCACATCCTCACATCCCCCAATCCTCACATCCTCACATCCTCACATCCTCACATCCTCACATCCTCACATCCTCACATCCTCACATCCTCACATCCTCACATCCTCACATCCTCACATCCTCACATCCTCACATCCTCACATCCTCACATCCCCCCATCCTCACATCCTCACATCCTCACATCCCCCATCCTCACATCCTCACATCCTCACATATCCCCATCCTCACATCCTCACATCCTCACATCCTCACATCCTCACATCCCCCATCCTCACATCCTCACATCCTCACATCCTCACATCCTCACATCCTCACATCCTCACATCCTCCATCCTCACATCCTCACATCCTCACATCCTCACATCCTCACATCCTCACATCCTCACATCCTCACATCCTCACATCCCACATCCTCACATCCCCCATCCTCACATCCCCCATCCTCACATCCTCACATCCTCACATCCCACATCCCCATCCTCACATCCTCACATCTTCACATCCTCACATCCTCACATCCCCATCCTCACATCTTCACATCCTCACATCCTCACATCCCCATCCTCACATCCTCACATACTCACATCCTCACATCCTCACATCCTCACATCCCCCCATCCTCACATCCCACATCCTCACATCCTCACATCCTCACATCCTCACATCCTCACATCCTCACATCCTCACATCCCCCCATCCTCACATCCTCACATCCTCACATCCTCACATCCTCACATCCTCACATCCTCACATCCTCACATCCTCACATCCTCACATCCCCCCATCCTCACATCCTCACATCCTCACATCCTCACATCCTCACATCCTCACATCCTCACATCCTCACATCCTCACATCCTCACATCCTCACATCCTCACATCCTCACATCCTCACATCCCCCCATCCTCACATACTCACATCCTCACATCATCTCATCCTCACATCCTCACATCCTCACATCCTCACATCCCCCCATCCTCATCCTCACATCCTCACATCCTCACATCCTCACATCCTCACATCCTCACATCCTCACATCCTCACATCCTCACATCCTCACATCCTCACATCCTCACATCCTCACATCCCCCCATCCTCACATCCTCACATCCTCACATCCTCACATCCTCACATCCTCACATCCTCCCATCCTCACATCCTCACATCCTCACATCCTCACATCCTCACATCCTCACATCCTCACATCCTCACATCCCCCCATCCTCACATCCTCACATCCTCACATCCTCACATCCTCACATCCTCACATCCTCACATCCTCACATCCTCACATCCTCACATCCCCCCATCCTCACATCCTCACATCCTCACATCCTCACATCCTCACATCCCTCCATCCTCACATCCTCACATCCCCCCATCCTCTCATCCTCACATCCTCACATCCTCACATCCCCCCATCCCATCCTCACATCCTCACATCCTCACATCCCACATCCTCACATCCTCACATCCTCACATCCTCACATCCTCACATCCTCACATCCTCACATCCTCACATCCTCACATCCCCACCTCACATCCTCACATCCTCACATCCTCACATCCCCCATCCTCACATCCTCACATCCTCACATCCCACATCCTCACATCCTCACATCCTCACATCCTCACATCCTCACATCCCCCATCCTCACATCCTCACATCCCACATCCCCCATCCTCACATCCTCACATCCTCACATCCTCACATCCTCACATCCTCACATCCTCACATCCTCACATCCTCACATCCTCACATCCTCACATCCTCACATCCTCACATCCTCACATCCTCACATCCTCACATCCTCACATCCTCACATCCTCACATCCTCCCATCCTCACATCCTCACATCCTCACATCCTCACATCCTCACATCCGCAAATTCCTCACATCCTCACATCCTCACATCCTCACATCCTCACATCCCCCATCCTCACATCCTCACATCCTCACATCCTCACATCCTCACATCCTCACATCCTCACATCCTCACATCCTCACATCCTCACATCCTCACATCCTCACATCCTCACATCCTCACATCCTCACATCCTCACATCCTCACATCCTCACATCCTCACATCCACACATCCTCACATCCTCACATCCTCACATCCTCACATCCCCCATCCTCACATCCTCACATCCTCACATCCTCACATCCTCACATCCTCACATCCTCACATCCTCACATCCTCACATCCCACATCCTCACATCCTCACATCCTCACATCCTCACATCCCTCCATCCTCACATCCTCACATCCTCACATCCTCACATCCTCACATCCTCACATCCTCACATCCTCACATCCTCACATCCTCACATCCCCCATCCTCACATCCTCACATCCTCACATCCTCACATCCTCACATCCCCCCATCCTCACATCCTCACATCCTCACATCCTCACATCCTCACATCCTCACATTCCCACATCCTCACATCCTCACATCCTCACATCCTCACATCCTCACATCCTCACATCCTCACATCCTCACATCCCACCATCCTCACATCCTCACATCCTCACATCCTCACATCCTCACATCCTCACATCCCCCCATCCTCACATCCTCACATCCTCACATCCTCACATCCCCCCATCCTCACATCCTCACATCCTCACATCCTCACATCCTCACATCCCCCCATCCTCACATCCTCACATCCTCACATCCTCACATCCTCACATCCTCACATCCTCACATCCTCACATCCTCACATCCCCCCATCCTCACATCCTCACATCCTCACATCCTCACATCCTCACATCCTCACATCCCCCATCCTCACATCCTCACATCCTCACATCCTCACATCCTCACATCCTCACATCCTCACATCCTCACATCCTCACATCCTCACATCCTCACATCCCCCCATCAACACATCCTCACATCCTCACATCCTCACATCCCCCCATCCTCACATCCTCACATCCCCCATCCTCACATCCTCACATCCTCACATCCTCACATCCTCACATCCCCATCCTCACATCCTCACATCCTCACATCCCCCATCCTCACATCCTCACATCCTCACACATCCTCACATCCTCACATCCTCACATCCTCACATCCTCACATCCTCACATCCTCACATCCTCACATCCTCACATCCTCACATCCCCCCATCCGCACATCCTCACATCCCAACATCCTCACATCCTCACATCCCCACATCCTCACATCCTCACATCCTCACATCCTCACATCCCCACATCCTCACATCCTCACATCCTCACATCCCCCCATCCTCACATCCTCACATCCTCACATCCTCACATCCCCCCATCCTCACATCCTCACATCCCCCCATCCTCACATCCCCACATCCTCACATCCTCACATCCTCACATCCTCACATCCTCACATCCTCACATCCTCACATCTCACATCCTCCATCCTCACATCCTCACATCCTCACATCCCCTCATCCTCACATCCTCACATCCTCACATCCTCACATCCCCCATCCTCACATCCTCACATCCTCACATCCTCACATCCTCACATCCTCACATCCCCCATCCTCACATCCTCACATCCTCACATCCTCACATCCTCACATCCTCCATCCTCACATCCTCACATCCTCACATCCCCCCATCCTCACATCCTCACATCCTCACATCCCATCCCTCATCCTCACATCCTCACATCCTCACATCCTCACATCCTCACATCCTCACATCCTCACATCCTCACATCCCCCATCCTCACATCCTCACATCCTCACATCCTCACATCCTCACATCCTCACATCCTCACATCCCCCCATCCTCACATCCTCACATCCTCACATCCTCACATCCTCACAACCTCACATCCTCACATCCCCCCATCCTCACATCCTCACATCCTCACATCCTCACATCCTCACATCCTCACATCCCCCATCCTCACATCCTCACATCCTCACATTTCACATCTCCCCATCCTCACATCCTCACATCCTCACATCCTCACATCCTCACATCCCCCCATCCTCACATCCTCACATCCTCACATCCTCACATCCTCACATCCCCCATCCTCACATCCTCACATCCTCACATCCTCACATCCTCACATCCTCACATCCTCACATCCTCACATCCTCACATCCTCACATCCTCACATCCTCACATCCCCCCATCCTCACATCCTCTCATCCTCACATCCTCACATCCTCACATCCTCACATCCTCACATCCTCACATCCTCACATCCTCACATCCTCACATCCTCACATCCTCACATCCTCACATCCTCACATCCCACCATCCTCACATCCTCACATCCTCACATCCTCACATCCTCACATCCTCACATCCCCCCATCCTCACATCCTCACATCCTCACATCCTCACATCCCCCCATCTCACATCCTCACATCCCCACATCCTCACATCCTCACATCCTCACATCCTCACATCCTCACATCCTCACATCCTCACAACCTCACATCCCCCATCTTCACATCCTCACATCCTCACCTCCTCACATCCTAACATCCTCACATCCTCACATCCTCACATCCTCACATCCTCACAACCTCACATCCTCACATCGTCACATCCCACATCCTCACATCTTCACATCCTCACATCCTCACATCCTCACATCCTCACATCCTCACATTCCCACATCCTCACATCCTCACATCCTCATCTCACATCCCACATCCTCACATCCTCACATCCCTCACATCCTCACATCCTCACATCCTCACATCCCTCACATCCTCACATCCTCACATCCTCACATCCCCCCATCCTCACATCCTCACATCCCCCCATCCTCACATCCTCACATCCTCACATCCTCACATCCTCCCATCCTCACATCCTCACATCCTCACATCCTCACATCCTCACATCCTCACATCCTCACATCCTCACATCCTCACATCCTCACATCCTCACATCCTCACATCCTCACATCCTCACATCCTCACATCCTCACATCCTCACATCCTCACATCCTCCATCCTCACATCCTCACATCCTCACATCCTCACATCCTCACATCCTCACATCCCCCATCCTCACATCCTCACATCCTCACATCCTCACATCCCCCATCCCCCCATCCTCACATCCTCACATCCTCACATCCTCACATCCCCCCATCCTCACATCCTCACATCCTCACATTTCACATCTCCCCATCCTCACATCCTCACATCCTCACATCCTCACATCCTCACATCCCCCCATCCTCACATCCTCACATCCTCACATCCTCACATCCCCACATCCTCACATCCTCACATCCTCACATCCTCACATCCTCACATCCTCACATCCCCCAATCTTCACATCCTCACATCCTCACATCCTCACATCCTCACATCCTCACATCCTCACATCCTCACATCCTCACATCCTCACATCCTCACATCCCCCCATCCTCACATCCTCACATCCCACCATCCTCACATCCTCACATCCTCACATCCTCACATCCTCACATCCTCACATCCTCACATCCTCACATCCCCCCATCCTCACATCCTCACATCCTCACATCCCCCATCCTCACATCCCTCATCCTCACATCCCACATCCTCACATCCTCACATCCCCCATCCTCACATCCTCACATCCTCACATCCTCACATCCTCACATCCCCCATCCTCACATCCTCACATCCTCACATCCTCCCATCCTCACATCCCCCATCCTCACATCCTCACATCCTCACATCCCCCCATCCTCACATCCTCACATCCTCACATCCTCACATCCTCACATCCTCACATCCTCACATCGTCACATCCTCACATCCTCACATCCCGACATCCCCTCATCCTCACATCCTCACATCCTCAGATCCTCACATCCTCACATCCTCACATCCTCACATCCCCCCATCCTCACATCCTCACATCCTCACATCCTCACATCCCCCCATCCTCACATCCTCACATCCTCACATCTTCACATCCTCACATCCTCACATCCCCCCATCCTCACATCCTCACATCCTCACATCCTCACATCCTCACATCCTCACCTACTCACATCCCACCATCCTCACATCCTCACATCCCCCCATCCTCACATCCTCACATCCTCACATCCTCACCTACTCACATACCCCCATCCTCACATCCTCACACCCTCACATCCTCACATCCTCACATCCTCACATCCTCACATCCCCCCATCCTCACATCCGCCAATCCTCACATCCTCACATCCTCACATCCGCTCATCCTCACAGCCTCACATCCTCACATCCTCACATCCTCACATCCTCACATCCTCACATCCCTCCATCCGTCACATCCTCACATCCTCACATCATCACATCCTCACATCCTCACATCCTCACTTCCTCACATCCCCCATCCTCGACATCCTCACATCCTCACATCCTCACATCCTCACATCCGCACATCCCTCAATCCTCACATCCTCTCATCCTCACATCCGCACATCCTCACATCCTCACATCCTCCATCCTCACATCCTCACATCCTCACATCCTCACATCCTCACATCCCCACATCCTCACATCCTCACATCCTCACATCCTCACATCCTCACGTCTTACATCCCCCCATCCTCACATCCCCCCATTCTCACATCCTCACATCCCCCATCCTCACATCCTCACATCCTCACATCCTCACATCCTCACATCCTCACATCCTCACATCCTCACATCCTCACATCCCTCACATCACCCATCCTCACATCCTCACATCCTCACATCCCCTCCATCCTCACATCCTCCATCCTCACATCCTCACATCCTCACATCCTCACATCCTCACATCCTCACATCCCCCATCCTCACATCCTCACATCCTCACATCCTCATATCCCCCCATCCTCACATCCCACCATCCTCACATCCTCACATCCTCACATCCCCCCATCCTCACATCCCCCCATTCCTCACATCCTCACATCCTCACATCCCCCCATCCTCACATCCTCACATCCTCACATCCTCACATCCTCACATCCTCACATCCTCACATCCTCACATCCTCACATCCTCACATCCCCCACATCCTCCCATCCTCACATCCTCACATCCTCCCATCCTCACATCCTCACATACCCCCATCCTCACATCCTCACATCCTCACATCCCCCATCCTCACATCCTCACACCCTCACATCCTCACATCCTCACATCCTCACATCCCCCCATCCTCACATCCTCACATCCTCACATCCTCAAACACCCCCATCCTCACATCCTCACATCCTCACATCCTCACACGCCCCCATCCTCACATCCTCACATCCTCACATCCTCACATCCTCACACTCTCCCATCCGCACATCCTCACATCCTCACATCCCCCCATCCTCACATCCTCACATCCTCACATCCTCACATCCCCACATCCTCACATCCTCACATCCTCACATCCTCACATCCCCCATCCTCACATCCTCACATCCTCACATCCCCCCATCCTCACATCCTCACATCCCCCCATCCTCACATCCTCACATCCTCACATCCTCCCATCCTCACATCCTCACATCCTCACATCCCCCCATCCTCACATACTCACATCCTCACATCACCCCATCCTCACATCCTCACATCCCCCCATCCTCACATCTTCACATCCTCACATCCTCACATCCTCACATCCCCTCATCCTCACATCCGCCAATCCTCACATCCTCACATCCCCCCATCCTCACATCCGCCAATCCTCACATCCTCACATCCCCCCATCCTCACATCCTCACATCCTCACATCCTCAAATCCTCACATCCTCACAACCCCCCATCCTCACATCCTCACATCCCCCCATGCTCACATCCTCACATCCCCCCATCCTCACATCCTCACATCCTCACATCCTCACAGCCTCACATCCCCCCATCCTCACATCCTCACATCCCCCCATCCTCACATCCTCACATCCTCACATCCTCACATCCCCCATCCTCACATCCTCACATCCTCACATCCTCACATCCTCACAACCTCACATCCTCACATCCCCCCATCCTCACATTCTCACATCCTCACATCCTCACATCCTCACATCCTCACATCCCCCCATCCTCACATCCTCACATCCTCACATCCTCACATCCTCACATCCTCCCATCCTCACATCCTCACATCCTCACAACCTCTCATCCTCACATCCCCCCATCCTCACATCCTCACATCCTCACATCCTCACATCCCCCCATCCTCACATCCTCACATCCTCACATCCTCACATCCTCACATCCCCCCATCCTCACATCCTCACATCCTCACATCCTCACATCCTCACATCCTCACATCCTCACATCCTCACATTCCCCCATCCTGACATCCTCACATCCTCACATCATCACATCCTCACATCCTCACATCCTCACATCCCCCCATCCTCACATCCTCACATCCTCACAACCTCACATCCTCACATCCTCACAATCCCCCATCCTCACATCCTCACATCCCCACATCCTCACATCCCCCCATCCTCACATCCTCACATCCTCACATCCTCACATCCTCACATCCCCCCATCCTCACATCCTCACATCCTCACATCCTCACATCCCCACATCCTCACATCCTCACATCCTCACATCCCCCCATCCTCACATCCTCACATCCTCAAATCCCCCCATCCTCACATCCTCACATCCCCCCATCCTCACATCCTCACATCCTCACATCCCCCATCCCCCCATCCTCACATGCTCACATCCTCACATCCTCACATCCTCACATCCTCACATCCCCCCATCCTCACATCCTCACATCCTCACATCCCCCATCCCCCCATCCTCACATTCTCACATCCTCACATCCTCACATCCCCACATCCTCACATCCTCACATCCTCACATCCTCACATCCTCACATCCTCACATTCTCACATCCTCACATCCTCACATCCTCACATCCTCACATCCCCCATCCCCCCATCCTCACATGCTCACATCCCCCCATCCTCACATCCTCACATCCTCACATCCCCCCATCCTCACATCCTCACATCCTCCCATCCTCACATCATCACATCCTCACATCCCCCCATCCTCACATCCTCACATCCTCACATCCCCCATCCCCCCATCCTCACATGCTCACATCCCCCCATCCTCACATCCTCACATCCTCACATCCCCCCATCCTCACATCCTCACATCCTCACATCCCCCCATCCTCACATCCTCACATCCTCAAATCCTCAAATCCCCCCATCCTCACATCCTCACATCCCCCCATCCTCACATCCTCACATCCTCACATCCTCACATCCCCCCATCCTCACATCCTCACATCCCCCCATCCTCACATCCTCACATCCTCACATCCTCACATCCTCACATCCTCACATCCTCACATCCCCACATCCTCACATCCCCCCATCCTCACATCCTCACATCGTCACATCCTCACATCCTCACTCCTCACATCCCCCCATACTCATATCCTCACATCCTCACATCCTAACATCCTCACATCCTCACATCCTCACATCCTCACATCCCCCAATCCTCACATTCCCCCATCCTCACATCCTCACATCCTCACATCCTCACATCCTCACATCCTCACATCCTCACATCCCCCCATCCTCATATCCCCCATCCTCACATCCTCACATCCTCACATCCCCCCATCCTCACATCCCCCCATTCTCACATCCCCATCCCCCATCCTCACATCCTCACATCCTCACATCCTCACATCCTCACATCCTCACATCCTCATATCCCCCCATCCTCACATCCTCACATCCTCACATCCTCACATCCCCCCATCCTCACATCCTCACATTCTCACATCCTCACATCCTCACATCCTCACATCCCCCCATCCTCACATCCTCACATCCTCACATCCTCACATCCTCACATCCCCCCATCCTCACATCCTCACATCCTCACATCCCCCCATCCTCATATTCTCACATCCGCACATCCTCAGATCCTCACATCCTCACATCCTCACATCCTCATATCCCCCCATCCTCACATCCTCACATCCTCACATCCTCACATCCTCACATCCTCACATCCCCCCATCCTCACATTCTCACATCCTCACATCCTCACATCCTCACATACCCCATCCTCACATCCTCACATCCTCACATCCTCACATCCCCCCATCCTCACATCCTCACATCCTCACATCCTCATATCCTCACATCCTCAAATCCTCACTTCCTCACATCCCCCCATCCCCCCATCCTCACATCCTCACATCCCCCCATCCTCACATCCTCACATCCTCACATCCTCACATCCCCCCATCCCCACATCCTCACATCCTCACATCCTCACATCCCCCCATCCTCACATCCTCACATCCTCGCATTCCCCCATCCTCACATCATCATATCCTCACATCCTCTCATCCTCACATCCTCAGATCCTCACATCCTCACATCCCCCCATCCTCACATCCTCACATCCTCACATCCTCACATCCTCACATCCTCACATCCCCCCATCCTCACATCCCCCCATCCTCACATCCTCACATCCTCACATCCTCACATCCTCACATCCCCCCATCCTCACATCCTCACATCCTCACATCCCGACATCACCTCATCCTCACATCCTCACATCCTCACATCCTCACATCCTCACATCCCCCATCCTCACATCCTCACATCCTCACATCCTCACATCCCCCCATCCTCACATCCTCACATCCTCACATCCTCACATCCTCACATCCTCACATCCCCCCATCCTCACATCCTCACATACTCACATCTTCACATCCTCACATCCTCACATCCCCCCATCCTCACATCCTCACATCCTCACATCCTCACCTACTCACATCCCCCCATCCTCACATCCTCACTTCCCCCCATCCTCACATCCTCACATCCTCACATCATCACATCCCCCATCCTCACATCCTCACACCCTCAGATCCTCACATCCTCACATCCTCACATCCTCACATCCTCACATCCTCACATCCTCACATCCCCCCATCCTCACATCCTCACATCCTCACATCCCCACATCCTCACATCCTCACATCCTCACAACCTCACATCCTCACATCCTCACATCCTCACATTCTCACTTCCTCACATCCCCCCATCCTCACATCCTCACATCCCCCATTCCTCACATCCCCCCATCCTCACATCCTCACATCCTCACATCCTCACATCCTCACATCCTCACATCCCCCCATCCTCACATCCTCACATCCCCCCATCCTCACATCCTCACATCCTCACATCCTCACATCCTCACATACCCCCATCCTCACATCCCCCCATCCTCACATCCTCACATCCTCAAATCCTCACATCCTCACATCCCCCCATCCTCACATCCTCACATCGTCACATACCTCCATCCTCACATCCTCACATCCTCACATCCTCACATCCTCACATCCTCACATTCCCATATCCCCCCATCCTCACATCCTCACATCCCCCCATCCTCACATCCTCACATACCTCCAACCTAACATCCTCACATCCTCACATACCCCATCCTCACATCGTCACATCGTCACATCCTCACATCCTCACATCCTCACATCCTCACATCCCCCATCCTCACATCCTCACATCCTCACATCCTCACATCCCCCATCCTCACATCCTCACATCCTCACATCCTCACATCCCACCATCCTCACATCCTCACATCCTCACATCCTCAATCCCCCCATCCTCACATCCTCACATCCTCACATCCTCACATCCCCCCATCCTCACATCCTCACATCCCCCCATCCTCACATCCCCCCATCCTCACATCCTCACATCCTCACATCCTCACATCCCCCCATCCTCACATCCTCACATCCTCACATCCTCACATCCCCCCATCCTCACATCCTCACATCCCCCCATCCTCACATCCCCTCATCCTCACATCCTCACATCCCCCCATCCTCACATCCTCACATCCTCACATCCTCACATCCTCACATCCTCACATCCCCCCATCCTCACAACCTCACATCCTCACATCCCCCCATCCTCACATCCTCACATCCTCACATCCTCACATCCTCACATGCCCCCATCCTCACATCCTCACATCCTCACATCCTGACATACCCTCATCCTCACATCCTCACATCCTCACATCCTCACATCCTCACATCCTCACATCCCCCCATCCTCACATCCTCACATCCTCACATCCTCACATCCTCACATCCTCACATCCGCCCATCCTCACATCCTCACATCCTCACATCTTCACATCCTCACATCCTCACATCCCCCCATCCTCACATCCCCCCATCCTCACATCCTCACATCCTCACATCCTCACCTACTCACATCCCCCCATCCTCAAATCGTCACATCCTCACATCCTCTCATCCTCACATCCCCCATCCTCACATTCTCACACCCTCACATCCTCACATCCTCACATCCTCACATCCTCACATCCCCCTATCCTCACATCCGCCAATCCTCACATCCTCACATCCTCACATCCGCTCATCCTCACATCCTCACATCCTCACATCCTCACATCCCCCCATCCTCACATCCTCACATCCTCACATCCCCCCATCCTCACATCCTCACATCCTCACAACCTCACATCCTCACAACCCCCCATCCTCAAATCCTCACATCCCCCCATCATCACATCCCCCCATCCTCACAACCTCACATCCTCACATCCTCACAACCCCCCATCCTCACATCCTCACATCCCCCCATCCTCACATCCTCACATCCTGACATCCTCACATTTCACATCCCCCCATCCTCACATCCTCACATTCTCACATCCTCACATCCCCCCATCCTCACGTCCTCACATCCTCACATCCTCACATCCTCACTTCCCCCCATCCTCTCATCCTCACATCCCCCCATCCTCACATCCTCACATCCTCAGATCCTCACATCCTCACATCCTCACATCCTCACATCCCCCCATCCTCACATCCTCACATCCTCACATCCTCATATCCCCCCATCCTCACATTCTCACAACCTCACATCCTCACATCCTCACATCCCCCCATCCTCACATCCTCACATCCCCCATCCTCACATCCTCACATCCTCACATCCCCCCATCCTCACATCCTCACATCCTCACATCCCCCCATCCTCACATCCTCACATCCCCCCATCCTCACATCCTCACATCCTCACATCCCCATCCTCACATCCTCATCCTCACATCCTCACATCCTCACATCCTCACATCCTCACATCATCACATCCTCACATCCCCTCTCACATCCTCACATCCTCACATCCCCCCATCCTCACATCCTCACATCCTCACATCCCCCCATTCTCATATCCCCCCATCCTCACATCCTCACATCCTCTCATCCTCACATCCTCACATCCTCACATCCCCCCATCCTCATATCCCCACATCCTCACATTCTCACATCCTCACATCCTCACATCCATCCATCCTCACAACCCCCATCCTCACATCCTCACATCCTCACATCCTCACATCCCCCATCCTCACATCCTCACATCCTCACATCCTCACATCCTCAAACTCCCCCATCCTCACATCCTCACATCCTCACATCCCCCCATCCTCACATCCTCACATCCTCACATCCCCAATTCCTCACATCCTCACATCCTCACAACCTCACATCCTCACAACCCCCCATCCTCAAATCCTCACATCCCCCCATCATCACATCCCCCCATCCTCACATCCTCACATCCTCACAACCCCCCATCCTCACATCCTCACATCCCCCCATCCTCACATCCTCACATCCTCACATCCTCACATTTCACATCCCCCCATCCTCACATCCTCACATTCTCACATCCTCACATCCCCCCATCCTCACGTCCTCACATCCTCACATCCTCACATCCTCACATCCCCCCATCCTCACATCCTCACATCCCCCCATCCTCACATCCTCACATCCTCAGATCCTCACATCCTCACATCCTCACATCCTCACATCCCCCCATCCTCACATCCTCACATCCTCACATCCTCATTTCCCCCCATCCTCACATCCTCACAACCTCACATCCTCACATCCTCACATCCCCCCATCCTCACATCCTCACATCCCCCATCCTCACATCCTCACATCCTCACATCCTCACATCCCCCCATCCTCACATCCTCACATCCTCACATCCTCACATCCCCCCATCCCCCCATCCTCACATCCTCACATCCCCCCATCCTCACATCCTCACATCCTCACATCCCCCCATCCTCACATCCTCATCTCCTCACATCCTCACATCCTCACATCACCCAGCCTCACATCCTCACATCATCACATCCTCACATCCCCCCATCCTCACATCCTCACATCCTCACATCCCCCCATTCTCATATCCCCCCATCCTCACATCCTCACATCCTCTCATCCTCACATCCTCACATCCTCACATCCCCACATCCTCATATCCCCACATCCTCACATTCTCACATCCTCACATCCTCACATCCATCCATCCTCACAACACCCATCCTCACATCCTCACATCCTCACATCCTCACATCCCCCATCCTCACATCCTCACATCCTCACTTCCTCACATCCTCACATCCTAACATCCTCACATCCCCCCATCCTCACATCCTCACATCCACACATCCTCAAACTCCGCCATCCTCACATCCTCACATCCTCACATCCTCACATCCTCACACTCCCCCATCCTCACATCCTCACATCCTCACATCCTCACATCCTCACACTCTCCCATCCTCACATCCTCACATCATCATATCCCCCATCCTCACATCCTCACATCCTCACATCCTCACATCCTCACATCCCCACATCCTCACATCCTCACATCCTCACATCCTCACATCCCCCATCCTCACATCCTCACATCCTCACATCCTCACATCCCTCCATCCTCACATCCTCACATCCTCAAATCCTCACATCCTCACATCCCCCCGTCCTCACATCCTCACATCCTCACATCCTCACATCCCCCCATCCTCACATCCAAACATCCTCACATCCTCACATCCTCACATCCTCACATCCCCCCATCCTCACATCCTCACATCCTCACATCCCCCCATCCTCACATCCTCACATCCTCACATCCCGACATCCCCTCATCCTCACATCCTCACATCCTCACATCCTCACATCCTCACATCCTCACATCCTCACATCCCCCCATCCTCACATCCTCACATCCTCACATCCCCCCATCCTCACATCCTCACATCCTCACATCCTCACATCCTCACATCTTCACATCCTCACATCCTCACATCCCCCCATCCTCACATCCTCACATCCTCACATCCTCACCTACTCACATCCCACCACCCTCACATCCTCACATCCCCCCATCCTCACATCCTCACATCCTCACATCCTCACATCCCCCATCCTCACATCCTCACACCCTCACATCCTCACATCCTCACATCCTCACATCCTCACATCCCCCCATCCTCACATCCGCCAATCCTCACATCCTCACATCCCCACATCCCCCCATCCTCACATCCTCACATCCTCACATCCCCCCATCCTCACATCCTCACATCCTCACATCCCCACATCCTCACATCCTCACATCCTCACAACCTCACATCCTCACAACCCGCCATCCTCAAATCCTCACATCCCCCCATCCTCACATCCCCCCATCCTCACATCCCCCCATCCTCACATCCTCACATCCTCACATCCTCACATCCTCACAACCCCCCATCCTCACATCCTCACATCCTCACATCCTCACATCCTCACATTCTCACTTCCTCACATCCCCCCATCCTCACGTCCTCACATCCTCACATCCTCACATCCTCACATCCCCCCATCCTCACATCCTCACATCCCCCCATCCTCACATCCTCACATCCTCACATCCTCATATCCCCCGATCCTCACATCCTCACATCCTCACATCCTCACATCCCCGTATCCCCCCATCCTCACATCCTCACATCCCCCCATCCTCACATCCTCACATCCTCACATACCTCCATCCTCACATCCTCACATCCTCACATCCTCACATCCTAACATCCCTCCATCCTCACATCCTCACATCCTCACATCCTCACATCCCCCCATCCTCATATCCCCCTATGCTCACATCTTCACATCCTCACATCCTCACATCCTCACATCCATCCATCCTCACATCCCCCCATCCTCACATCCTCACATCCTCACATCCTCACATCCCCCCATCATCACATCCTCACATCCTCACATCCCCCAATCCTCACATCGTCACATCCTCACATCCTCACATCCTCACATTTCACATCTCCCCATCCTCACATCCTCACATCCTCACATCCTCACATCCTCACATCCTCACATCCTCACAGCCCCACATCCTCACATCCTCACATCCTCACATCCCCACATCCTCACATCCCCCCATCCTCACATCCTCACATCCTCACATCCTCACATCCCACCATCCTCACACCCTCACATCCTCACATCCTCACATCCTCACATCCCCCCATCCTCACATCCTCGCATCCTCACATCCTCACATCCTCACATCCCCCCTTCCTCACATCTTCACATCCCCCCATCCTCACATCCCCCCATCCTCACATCCTCACATCCTCACATCCCCCCATCCTCACATCCTCACATCCTCACATCCTCACATCCTCACATCCTCACATCCCCCCATCCTCACATCCTCACATCCTCACATCCCCCCATCCTCACATCCTCACATCCTCACATCCTCACATCCCCCCATGCTCTCATCCTCACATCCTCACATCCCGACATCCCCTCATCCTCACATCCTGACATCCTCACATCCTCACATCCTCACATCCTCACATCCTCACATCCCCCCATCCTCACATCCTCACATCCTCACATCCTCACATCCTCACATCCTCACATCCCCGCATCCTCACATCCTCACATCCTCACATCTTCACATCCTCACATCCTCACATCCCCCCATCCTCACATCCTCACATCCTCACATCCTCACCTACTCACATCCCCCCATCCTCACATCCCCCCATCCTCACATCCTCACATCCTCACATCCTCACCTACTCACATCCCCCCATCCTCACATCCTCACATCCTCTCATCCTCACATCCCCCATCCTCACATCCTCACATCCTCACATCCTCACATCCCCCCATCCTCACATCCTCACATCCTCACATCCTCACATCCTCACATCCTCACATCCTCACATCCTCACATCCCCCCATCCTCACATCCGCCAATCCTCACATCCTCACATCCTCACATGCGTTCATCCTCACATCCTCACATCCTCACATCCTCACATCCCCCCATCCTCACATCCTCACATCCTCACATCCCCCCATCCTCACATCCTCACATCCTCCCATCCTCACATCCTCACATTCTCACATCCTCACATCCCCCCATCCTCACGTCCTCACATCCTCACATCCTCACATCCTCACATCCCCCCAACCTCACATCCTCACATCCTCACATCCTCACATCCTCACATCCTCACATCCTCACATCCCCCCATCCTCACATCCTCACATCCCCACATCCTCACATCCTCACATCCTCACATCACCCCATCCTCACATCCCCCCATCCTCACATCCTCACATACTCACATCCTCACATCCCCCCATCCTCACATCCTCACATCCCCCCATCCTCACATCCTCACATCCTCACATCCTCACATCCTCACATACTCACATCCTCACATCCCCCCATCCTCACATCCTCACATCCCCCCATCCTCACATCCTCACAACCTCACATCCCCCCATCCTCACATCCTCACATCCTCACATCCTCACATCCCCCCATCCTCACATCCTCACATCCTCACATCCTCACATCCCCCCATCCTCACATCCTCACATCCTCACATCCTCACATCCCCCCATCCTCATATCCCGCCATCCACACATCCTCACATCCTCACATCCTCACATCCTCACATCCATCCATCCTCACAACCCCCTTCCTCACATCCTCACATCCTCACATCCTCACATCCCCCATCCTCACATCCTCACATCCTCACATCCTCACATCCTCACGTCCTCACATCCCCCCATCCTCACATCCTCACATCCTCACATCCTCACATCCTCAAACTCCCCCATCCTCACATCCTCACATCCTCACATCCTCACACTCCCCCATCCTCACATCCACACATCCTCACATCCTCACATCCTCACACTCTCCCATCCTCAAATCCTCACATCCTCACATCCCCCCATCCTCACATCCTCACATCCTCACATCCTCACATCCCCACATCCTCACATCCTCATATCCTCACATCCTCACATCCCCCATCCTCACATCCTCACATCCTCACATCCCCCCATCCTCACATCCTCACATCCTCACATCCTCACATCCTCACATCCTCAAACTCCCCCATTCTCACATCCTCACATCCTCACATCCTCACATCCTCACACTCCCCCATCCTCACATCCTCACATCCTCACATCCTCACATCCTCACACTCTCCCATCCTCACATCCTCACATCCTCACATCCCCCCATCCTCACATCCTCACATCCTCACATCCTCACATCCCCACATCCTCACATCCTCACATCCTCACATCCTCACATCCCCCATCCTCACATCCTCACATCCTCACATCCTCACATCCCACCATCCTCACATCCTCACATCCTCACATCATCTCATCCTCACATCCTCACATCCTCACATCCCCCCATCCTCACATCCTCACATCCTCACATCCTCACATCCCCCCATCCTCACATCCTCACATCCTCACATCCTCACATCCTCACATCCCCCCATCCTCACATCCTCACATCCTCACATCCTCACATCCCCCCATACTCACATCCTCACATCCTCACATCCTCACATCCCCCCATCCTCACATCTTCACATCCTCACATCCTCACATCCCCCATCCTCACATCCTCACATCCTCACATCCTCACATCCTCAATTCCCACATCCTCACATCCCCCCATCTTCACATCCTCACATCCTCACATCCTCACATCCTCAAATCCTCACATCCTCACATCCCCCCATCCTCACATCCTCACATCCCCCCATCCTCACATCCTCACATCCTCATATCCTCACATCCTCACATCCTCACATCCCCCCATCCTCACATCCTCACATCCTCACATCCTCACATCCACCCATCCTCACATCCTCACATCCCCCCATCCTCACATCCTCACATCCTCACATCCTCACATCCCCCCATCCTCACATCCTCACATCCTCACATCCCCCCATCCTCACATCCTCACATCCTCAAATCCCCCCATCCTCACATCCTCACATCCTCACATCCCCCCATCCTCACATCCTCACATCCGCACATCCTCACATCCCCATATCCTCACATCCCCCCATCCTCACATCCTCACATCCCCCCATCCTCACATCCTCACATCCTCACATCCCCCCATCCTCACATCCCCCCATCCTCACATCCTCACATCCTCACATCCCCCGATACTCACATCGTCACATCCTCACATCCTCACATCCTCACAACCCCTATCCTCACATCCTCACATCCTCACATCCTCACATCCTCACATCCCCCCATCCTCACATCCTCACATCCTCACATCCTCACATCCTCACATCCCCCCATCCTCACATCCTCACATCTTCACATCCCGAAATCCCCCCATCCTCACATCCTCACATCCTCACATCCTCAGATCCTCACATCCTCACATCCTCACATCCTCACATCCTCACATCCCCCCATCCTCACATCCTCACATCCTCACATCCTCACATCCTCACATCCCCCCATCCTGACATCCTCACATCCTCACATCCTCACATCCTCACATCCCCCCATCCTCACATCCTCACATCCTCACATCCTCACATCCTCACATCCTCACCTACTCACATCCCCCCATCCTCACATCCTCACATACCCCCATCCTCACATCCTCACATCCCCCATCCTCACATCCTCACATCCTCACATCCTCACATCCTCACATCCTCACATCCGCCAATCCTCACATCCTCAATCTCCTCATCCTCACATCCTCACATCCTCACATCCTCACATCCTCACAACCCCCCATCCTCACATCCTCACATCCCCCCATCCTCACATCCTCACATCCCCCCATCCTCACATCCTCACATCCTCACTTCTTCACATCGTCACATCCCCCCATCCTAAAATCCTCACATCCTCACATCCCCCCATCCTCACATCCTCACATCCCCCCATCCTCACATCCCCCCATCCTCACATCCTCACATCCCCCCATCCTCACATCCTCACATCCTCACATCCCCCCATCCTCACATCCTCACATCCTCACATCCTCACATCCTCACATCCCCCCATCCCCCCATCCTCACATCCTCACATCCTCACATCCCCCCATCCCCCCATCCTCACATCCTCACATCCTCACATCCCCCCATCCTCACATCCTCACATCCTCACATCCTCACATCCTCACATCCTCACATCCTCACAACCCCCCATCCTCACATCCTCACATCCCCCCATCCTCACATCCTCACATCCCCCCATCCTCACATCCTCACATCCTCACATCCTCACTTCCTCACATCGTCACATCCCCCCATCCTAAAATCCTCACATCCTCACATCCTCACATCCTCACATCGTCACATCCCCCCATCCTAAAATCCTCACATCCTAACATCCCCCCATCCTCACATCCTCACATCCCCCCATCCTCACATCCCCCCATCCTCACATCCTCACATCCCCCCATCCTCACATCCTCACATCCTCACATCCTCACATCCCCCATCCTCACATCCTCACATCCTCACATCCTCACATCCTCACATCCCCCCATCCCCCCATCCTCACATCCTCACATCCCCCCATCCTCACATCCTCACATCCTCACATCCCCCCATCCTCACATCCTCACATCCTCACATCCTCACATCCTCACATCCCCCCATGCTCACATCCTCACATCCCCCCATCCCCCCATCCTCACATCCTCACATCCTCACATCCCCCCATCCTCACATCCTCACATCCTCACATCCTCACATCCCCCCATCCTCACATCCTCACATCCTCACATCCTCACATCCTCACATCCCCCCATCCCCCCATCCTCACATCCTCACATCCTCACATCCTCACATCCTCACATCCCCCCATCCTCACATCCTCACATCCTCACATCCCCCCATCCTCACATCCTCACATCCTCACATCCCCCCATCCTCACATCCTCACATCCTCACATCCTCACATCCCCCCATCCTCACATCCTCACATCCTCACATCCTCACATCCCCCCATCCTCACATTCTCACATCCTCACATCCTCACATCCTCACATCCCCCCATCCTCACATCCTCACATCCTCACATCCCCCCATCCTCACATCCTCACATCCTCACATCCTCACATCCTCACATCCCCCCATGCTCACATCCTCACATCCCCCCATCCCCCCATCCTCACATCCTCACATCCTCACATCCCCCCATCCTCACATCCTCACATCCTCACATCCTCACATCCCCCCATCCTCACATCCTCACATCCTCACATCCTCACATCCCCCCATCCTCACATTCTCACATCCTCACATCCTCACATCCTCACATCCCCCCATCCTCACATCCTCACATCCTCACATTCCCCCATCCTCACATCCTCACATCCTCACATCCCCCCATCCTCACATCCTCACATCCCCCCTTCCTCACATCCTCACATCCTCACATCCTCACATCCCCAAATCGTCAGATCCTCACATCCTCACATCCTCACATCCCCACATCCCCCCATCCTCACATCCTCACATCCTCACATCCTCACATCCTCACATCCCCAAATCGTCAGATCCTCACATCCTCACATCCTCACATCCCCACATCCCCCCATCCTCACATCCTCACATCCTCACATCCTCACATCCTCACATCCTCACATCCTCACATCCTCACATCATCACATCCCCCAATCCTCACATCCTCACATCCCCCCATCCTCACATCCTCACATCCTCACATCCTCACATCCCCCATCCTCAGATCCTCACATCCTCACATCCTCACATCCCCCCATCCTCACATCGCCCCATCCTCACATCCTCACATCCCCCCATCCTCACATCCCCCCATCTTCACATCCTCACATCCTCACATCCTCACATCCCCCCATCCTCACATCCTCACATCCTCACATCCTCACATCCTCACATCCTCACATCCCCCCATCCTCACATCCTCACATCCTCACATCCTCACATCCCCCCATCCTCACATCCTCACGTCCTCACATCCTCACATCCTCACATCCCCCCATCCTCACATCCTCACATCCTCACATCCTCACATCCTCACATCCCCCCATCCTCACATCCTCACATCCTCACATCCTCACATCCCCCCATCCTCACATCCTCACATCCCCCCATCCTCACATCCTCACATCCTCACATCCTCACATCCCCCCATCCTCACATCGTCACATCCCCCCATCCTCACATCCTCACATCCTCATATCCTCACATCCCCCCATCCTCACATCCTCACATCCCCCCATCCTCACATCCCCCCTTTCTCACATCCCCCATCCCCCCATCCTCACATCCCCCCATCCTCATATTCTCACATCCTCACATCCTCAGATCCTCACATCCTCACATCCTCACATCCTCACGTCCTCACATCCTCATATCCCCCCATCCTCACATCCTCACATCCTCACATCCTCACATCCTCATATCCCCCCATCCTCACATCCTCACATCCTCACATCCTCACATCCCCCCATCCTCACATCCTCACATCCTCACATCCTCACATCCTCACATCCCCCCATCCTCACATCCTCACATCCTCACATCCTCACATCCTCACATCCCCCATCCTCACATCCTCACATCATCACATCCCCCCATCCTCACATCCTCACATCCTCACATCCTCACAACCCCCCATCCTCACATCCTCACATCCCCCCATCCTCACATCCCCCCATCCTCACATCCTCACATCCTCACATCCCCCCATCCTCACATACTCACATCCTCACATCCTCACATCCTCACATCCTCAAATCCTCACATCCTCACATCCTCACCTACTCACATCCCCCCAACCTCACATCCTCACATCCCCCCATCCTCACATCCTCACATCCTCACATCCTCAAATCCCCCATCCCCCCATCCTCACATCCTCACATCCCCCCATCCTCACATCCTCACATCCTCACATCCTCACATCCTCACATCCTCACATCCCCCCATCCTCACATCCTCACATCCTCACATCCTGACATCCCCCCATCCTCACATCCTCACATCCTCACATCCTCACATCCCCCCATCCTCACATCCTCACATCCTCACATCCTCACATCCTCACATCCCCCCATCCTCACATCCTCACATCCTCACATCCTCACATCCTCACATCCCCCCATTCTCACATCCCCCATCCCCCCATCCTCACATCCCCCCATCCTCATATTCTCACATCCTCACATCCTCAGATCCTCACATCCTCACATCCTCACATCCTCACATCCTCACATCCTCATATCCCCCCATCCTCACATCCTCACATCCTCACATCCTCACATCCTCATATCCCCCCATCCTCACATCCTCACATCCTCACATCCTCACATCCCCCCATCCTCACATCCTCACATCCTCACATCCTCACATCCTCACATCCCCCCATCCTCACATCCTCACATCCTCACATCCTCACATCCTCACATCCCCCATCCTCACATCCTCACATCCTCACATCCCCCCATCCTCACATCATCACATCCCCCCATCCTCACATCCTCACATCCTCACATCCTCACATCCTCACATCCCCACATCCTCACATCCTCACATCCTCACATCCCCCCATCCTCACATCCACACATCCTCACATCCTCACATCCTCACATCTCCCCATCCTCACATACTCACATCCTCATATCCTCACATCCTCACATCCTCACATCCTCACATCGTCACAACCTCACATCGCCCCATCCTCACATCCTCACATCCTCACATCCCCCCATCCTCACATCCTCACTTCCTCACATCCCCCCATCCTCACATCTTCACATCCTCACATCCTCACATCCTCACATCGTCACAACCTCACATCGCCCCATCCTCACATCCTCACATCCTCACATCCCCAATCCTCACATCCTCACATCCTCACATCCTAACATCCTCACATCCTCACATCCTCACATCCTACAATCGTCACATCCTCACATCCTCACATCCTACAATCCTCACATCCTCACATCCTCACATCCTCACATCCCCCCATCCTCACATCCTCACATCCCCCCATCCTCACATCCTCACATCCCCCCATCCTCACATCCTCATATCCTCACATTCTCAAATCCTCACATCCTCACCTCCCCCCATCCCCCCATCCTCACATCCTCACATCCCCCCATCCTCACATCCTCACATCCTCACATCCTCACATCCCCCCATCCTCACATCCTCACATCCTCACATCCTCACATCCTCACATCCCCCCATCCTCACATCCTCACATCCTCACATCCTCACATCCTCACATCCCCCCATCCTCACATCCTCACATCCTCACATCCTCACATCCTCACATCCTCACATCCCCCCATCCTCACATCCCCCCATCCTCACATCCTCACATCCTCACATCCCCCCATCCTCACATCCTCACAACCTCACATCCTCACATCCTCACATCCTCACATCCTCACATCCCCCCATCCTCACATGCTCACAACCTCACATCCCCCCATCCCCCCATCCTCACATCCTCACATCCTAACATCCTCACATCCCCCCATCCTCACATCTTCACATCCCCCCATCGTCACTTCCTCACATCCTCACATCCCCCATCCTCACATCCTCACATCCTCACATCCTCACATCCTCACATCCTCACATCCTCGCATCCCCCCATCCTCACATCCTCACATCCTCACATCGCCCCATCCTCACATCCTCACATCCTCACATCCCCCCATCCTCACATCCTCACATCCTCACATCACCCCATCCTCACATCCCCCATCCTCACATCCTCACATCCCCCCATCCCCCCATCCTCACATCCCCCCATCCTCAAATCCTCACATCCTCACATCCTCACATCCTCACATCCTCACATCCTCACATCCTCACATCCCCCCTTCCTCACATCCTCACATCCTCACATCCTCACATCCTCACATCCCCCCATCCTCACATCCTCACATCCTCACATCCTCACATCCTCACATCCTCACATCCCCCCATCCTCACATCCCCCCATCCTCACATCCTCACATCCTCACATCCCCCCATCCTCACTTCCCCCCATCCTCACATCCCCCCATCCTCACATCCTCACATCCTCACATCCCCCCATCCTCACATCCTCACATCCCCCCATCGTCACATCCTCACAACCTCACATCCCCCCATCCCCCAATCCTCACATCCTCACATCCTAACATCCTCACATCCCCCCATCCTCACATCCTCACATCCCCCCATCGTCACTTCCTCACATCCTCACATCCCCCATCCTCACATCCTCACATCCTCACATTCTCACATCCTCACATCCTCACATCCCCCCATCCTCACATCCTCACATCCTCACATCGCCCCATCCTCACATCCTCACATCCTCACATCCTCACATCCCCCCATCCTCACATCCTCACATCCTCACATCACCCCATCCTCACATCCCTCATCCTCACATCCTCACATCCCCCCATCCCCCCATCCTCACATCCCCCCATCCTCAAATCCTCACATCCTCACATCCTCACATCCTCACATCCTCACATCCTCACATCCTCACATCCCCCCATCCTCACATCCTCACATCCTCACATCCTCACATCCTCACATCCCCCATCCTCACATCCTCACATCCTCACATCCTCACATCCTCACATCCCCCCATCCTCACATCCTCACATCCTCACATCCTCACATCCCCCCTTCCTCACATCTCACATCTTCACATCCTCACATCCTCACATCCTCACATCCCCCCATCCCCCCATCCTCACATCCTCACATCCTCACATCCTCACATCCCCCCATCCTCACATCCTCACATCCTCACATCCCCCCATCCTCACATCCTCACATCCCCCCATCCTCACATCCCCCCATCCCCCCATCCTCACATCCTCACATCCTCACATCCCCCCATCCTCACATCCTCACATCCTCACATCCTCACATCCTCACATCCTCACATCCTCACTTCCTCACATCCCCCCATCCTCACATCCTCACATCCTCACATCCTCACATCCTCACATCCTCACATCCCCCCATCGTCACATCCTCACATCGTCACATCCTCACATCCTGACATCCTCACATCCTCACATCCTCACATACTCACATCCTCATATCCCCCCATCCTCACATCCTCACTTCCTCACATCCCCCCATCCTCACTTCCTCACATCCCCCCATCCTCACATCCTCACATCCCCCCATCCTCACATCCTCACATCCCCCCATCCTCACTTCATCACATCCCCCCATCCTCACATCCTCACATCCTCACATCCCCCCATCCTCACTTCCTCACATCCTCACATCCCCCCATCCTCACTTCCTCACATCCCCCCATCCTCACATCCTCACATCCTCACATCCCCCCATCCTCACTTCCTCACATCCTCACATCCTCACATCCTCACTTCCTCACATCCCCCATCCTCACATCCTCACATCCCCCCATCCTCACTTCCTCACATCCTCACATCCTCACATCCTCACATCCTCACATCCTCACATCCCCCCATCCTCACATCCTCACATCCTCACATCCCCCCATCCTCACATCCTCACATCCTCACATCCCCCATCCTCACATCCTCACATCCTCACATCATCACATCCTCACATCCCCCCATCCTCACATCCTCACATCATCACATCCTCACATCCCCCCATCCTCACATCCTCACATCCTCACATCGTCACATCCTCACATCCTGACATCCTCACATCCTCACATCCTCACATCCCCCATCCTCACATCCTCACATCCCCCCATCCCCACATCCTCACATCCTCACATCCTCACATCCTCACATCGCCCCATCCTCACATCCTCACATCCTCACATCCTCACATCCCCCCATCCTCACATCCTCACATCCTCACATCACCCCATCCTCACATCCCTCATCCTCACATCCTCACATCCCCCCATCCCCCCATCCTCACATCCCCCATCCTCAAATCCTCACATCCTCACATCCTCACATCCTCACATCCTCACATCCTCACATCCTCACATCCCCCCATCCTCACATCCTCACATCCTCACATCCTCACATCCTCACATCCCCCATCCTCACATCCTCACATCCTCACATCCTCACATCCTCACATCCCTCCATCCTCACATCCTCACATCCTCACATCCTCACATCCCCCCTTCCTCACATCTCACATCTTCACATCCTCACATCCTCACATCCTCACATCCCCCCATCCCCCCATCCTCACATCCTCACATCCTCACATCCTCACATCCCCCCATCCTCACATCCTCACATCCTCACATCCCCCCATCCTCACATCCTCACATCCCCCCATCCTCACATCCCCCCATCCCCCCATCCTCACATCCTCACATCCTCACATCCCCCCATCCTCACATCCTCACATCCTCACATCCTCACATCCTCACATCCTCACATCCTCACATCCTCACTTCCTCACATCCCCCCATCCTCACATCCTCACATCCTCACATCCTCACATCCTCACATCCTCACATCCCCCCATCGTCACATCCTCACATCGTCACATCCTCACATCCTGACATCCGCACATCCTCACATCCTCACATACTCACATCCTCATATCCCCCCATCCTCACATCCTCACTTCCTCACATCCCCCCATCCTCACTTCCTCACATCCCCCCATCCTCACATCCTCACATCCCCCCATCCTCACATCCTCACATCCCCCCATCCTCACTTCATCACATCCCCCCATCCTCACATCCTCACATCCTCACATCCCCCCATCCTCACTTCCTCACATCCTCACATCCCCCCATCCTCACTTCCTCACATCCCCCCATCCTCACATCCTCACATCCTCACATCCCCCCATCCTCACTTCCTCACATCCTCACATCCTCACATCCTCACTTCCTCACATCCCCCCATCCTCACATCCTCACATCCCCCCATCCTCACTTCCTCACATCCTCACATCCTCACATCCTCACATCCTCACATCCTCACATCCCCCCATCCTCACATCCTCACATCCTCACATCCCCCCATCCTCACATCCTCACATCCTCACATCCCCCATCCTCACATCCTCACATCCTCACATCATCACATCCTCACATCCCCCCATCCTCACATCCTCACATCATCACATCCTCACATCCCCCCATCCTCACATCCTCACATCCTCACATCGTCACATCCTCACATCCTGACATCCTCACATCCTCACATCCTCACATCCCCCATCCTCACATCCTCACATCCCCCCATCCCCACATCCTCACATCCTCACATCCTCACATCCTCACATCCCCCCATCCTCACATCCTCACATCCTCACATCCCCCCATCCTCACATCCTCACATCCTCACTTCCTCACATCCCCCCATCCTCACATCCTCACATCCTCACATCCCCCCATCCTCACATTCTCACATCCTCACATCCTCACATCCTCACATCCCCCCATCCTCACATCCTCACATCCTCACATCCTCACATCCCCCCATCCTCACATCCTCACATCCTCACATCCTCACATCCTCACATCCCCCGATCCTCACATCCTCACATCCCCCCATCCTCACATCCTCACATCCTCACATCCCCCCATCCCCCCATCCTCACATCCTCACATCCCCCCATCCCCCCATCCTCACATCCTCACATCCCCCCATCCTCACATCCTCACATCCTCACATCCTCACATCCCCCCATCCTCACATCCTCACATCCTCACATCCCCCCATCCTCACATCCTCACATCCTCACATCCCCCCATCCTCACATCCTCACATCCTCACATCCCCCCATCCTCACATCCTCACATCCGCACATCCTCACATCCCCATATCCTCACATCCCCCCATCCTCACATCCTCACATCCCCCCATCCTCACATCCTCACATCCTCACATCCTCACATCCCCCCATCCTCACATCCCCCCATCCTCACATCCTCACATCCTCACATCCCCCGATACTCACATCGTCACATCCTCACATCCTCACATCCTCACAACCCCTATCCTCACATCCTCACATCCTCACATCCTCACATCCTCACATCCCCCCATCCTCACATCCTCACATCCTCACATCCTCACATCCCCCCATCCTCACATCCTCACATCTTCACATCCCGAAATCCCCCCATCCTCACATCCTCACATCCTCACATCCTCAGATCCTCACATCCTCACATCCTCACATCCTCACATCCTCACATCCCCCCATCCTCACATCCTCACATCCTCACATCCTCACATCCTCACATCCCCCCATCCTCACATCCTCACATCCTTACATCCTCACATCCTCACCTACTCACATCCCCCCATCCTCACATCCTCACATCCCCCCATCCTCACATCCTCACATCCCCCATCCTCACATCCTCACATCCTCACATCCTCACATCCTCACATCCGCCAATCCTCACATGCTCAATCCCCCCATCCTCACATCCTCACATCGTCACATCCTCACATCCTCACAACCCCCCATCCTCACATCCTCACATCCCCCCATCCTCACATCCTCACATCCCCCCATCCTCACATCCTCACATCCTCACTTCTTCACATCGTCACATCCCCCCATCCTAAAATCCTCACATCCTCACATCCCCCCATCCTCACATCCTCACATCCCCCCATCCTCACATCCCCCCATCCTCACATCCTCACATCCCCCCATCCTCACATCCTCACATCCTCACATCCTCACATCCTCACATCCCCCCATCCCCCCATCCTCACATCCTCACATCCTCACATCCCCCCATCCCCCCATCCTCACATTCTCACATCCTCACATCCCCCCATCCTCACATTCTCACATCCTCACATCCCCCCATCCTCACATCCTCACATCCTCACATCCTCACTTCCTCACATCGTCACATCCCCCCATCCTCACATTCTCACATCCTCACATCCCCCCATCCTCACATCCTCACATCCTCACATCCTCACTTCCTCACATCGTCACATCCCCCCATCCTCACATCCTCACATCCCCCCATCCTCACATCCTCACATCCCCCCATCCTCACATCCTCACATCCTCACATCCTCACATCCCCCCATCCTCAAATCCTCACATCCTCACATCCTCACATCCTCACATCCCCCCATCCCCCCATCCTCACATCCTCACATCCCCCCATCCTCACATCCTCACATCCTCACATCCCCCCATCCTCACATCCTCACATCCTCACATCCTCACATCCTCACATCCCCCCATGCTCACATCCTCACATCCCCCCATCCCCCCATCCTCACATCCTCACATCCTCACATCCCCCCATCCTCACATCCTCACATCCTCACATCCCCCCATCCTCACATCCTCACATCCTCACATCCTCGCATCCTCACATCCCCCCATCCCCCCATCCTCACATCCTCACATCCCCCCATCCTCACATCCTCACATCCTCACATCCCCCCATCCTCACATCCTCACATCCTCACATCCTCACATCCTCACATCCCCCCATCCTCACATCCTCCGATCCTCACATTCTCACATCCTCACATCCTCACATCCCCCCATCCTCACATTCTCACATCCTCACATCCTCAAATCCTCACAACCCCCCATCCTCACATCCTCACCTCCTTACATCCTCACATTCCCCTATCCTCACATCCTCACATCCCCCCATCCTCACATCCTCACATCCTCACATCCTCACATACTCACATCCTCACATCCTCACATCCTCACATCCTCACATCCCCCCATCCTCACATCCCCCCATCCTCACATCCTCACATCCTCACATCCCCCCATCCTCACATCCTCACATCCTCACATCCTCACATCCCCCCATCCTCACATCCTCACATCCTCACATCCTCCCTTCCTCACATCCTCACATCCTCACATCCTCACATCCCCAAATCGTCAGATCCTCACATCCTCACATCCTCACATCCCCACATCCGCCCATCCTCACATCCTCACATCCTCACATCATCACATCCCCCCATCCTCACATCCTCACCTCCTCACATCCCCCCATCCTCACATCCTCACATCCTCACATCCTCACATCCCCCATCCTCAGATCCTCACATCCTCACATCCTCACATCCCCCCATCCTCACATCCTCACATCCTCACATCCTCACATCCCCCATCCTCACATCCTCACATCCTCACATCCTCACATCCTCACATCCTCACAACCCCCCATCCTCACATCCTCACATCCCCCCATCCTCACATCCCCCCATCTTCACATCCTCACATCCTCACATCCTCACATCCTCAAATCCTCACATCCTCACATCCTCACCGACTCACATCCCCCCAACCTCACATCCTCACATCCCCCCATCCTCACATCCTCACATCCTCACATCCTCACATCCCCCATCCCCCCATCCTCACATCCTCACATCCCCCCATCCTCACATCCTCACATCCTCACATCCTCACATCCTCACATCCTCACATCCTCACATCCCCCCATCCTCACATCCTCACATCCTCACATCCTCACATCCCCCCATCCTCACATCCTCACATCCTCACATCCTCACATCCTCACATTCCCCCATCCTCACATCCTCACATCCTCACATCCTCACATCCTCACATCCCCCCATCCTCACATCCTGACATCCTCACATCCTCACATCCTCACATCCCCCCATCCTCACATCCTCACATCCTCACATCCTCACATCCCCCCATCCTCACATCCTCACATCCCCCCATCCTCACATCCTCACATCCTCACATCCTCACATCCCCCCATCCTCACATCGTCACATCCCCCCATCCTCACATCCCCCCATCCTCATATTCTCACATCCTCACATCCTCAGATCCTCACATCCTCACATCCTCACATCCTCACGTCCTCACATCCTCATATCCCCCCATCCTCACATCCTCACATCCTCACATCCTCACATCCTCATATCCCCCCATCCTCACATCCTCACATCCTCACATCCCCCCATCCTCACATCCTCACATCCTCACATCCTCACATCCTCACATCATCACATCCCGCCATCCTCACATCCTCACATCCTCACAACCCCCCATCCTCACATCCTCACATCCCCCCATCCTCACATCCCCCCATCTTCACATCCTCACATCCTCACATCCTCACATCCTCAAATCCTCACATCCTCACATCCTCACCTATTCACATCCCCCCAACCTCACATCCTCACATCCCCCCATCCTCACATCCTCACATCCTCACATCCTCACATCCCCCATCCCCCCATCCTCACATCCTCACATCCCCCCATCCCCCCATCCTCACATCCTCACATCCTCACATCCCCCCATCCTCACATCCTCACATCCCCCCATCCTCACATCCTCACATCCTCACATCCTCACATCCCCCCATCCTCACATCCTCACATCCTCACATCCTCACATCCTCACATCCCCCCATCCTCACATCCTCACATCCTCACATCCTCACATCCCCCCATCCTCACATCCTCACATCCTCACATCCTCACATCCCCCCATCCTCACATCCTCACATCCTCACATCCTCACATCCCCCCATCCTCACATCCTCACATCCTCACATCCTCACATCCTCACATCCTCACATCCCCCCATCCTCACATCCTCACATCCTCACATCCTCACATCCCCCCATCCTCACATCCTCACATCCTCACATCCTCACATCCCCCAATCCTCACATCCCCCCATCCTCACATCCTCACATCCCCCCATCCTCACATCCTCACATCCTCACATCCTCACATCCCCCCATCCTCACATCCTCACATCCCCCCATTCTCACATCCCCCATCCCCCCATCCTCACATCCCCCCATCCTCATATTCTCACATCCTCACATCCTCAGATCCTCACATCCTCACATCCTCACATCCTCACATCCTCACATCCTCATATCCCCCCATCCTCACATCCTCACATCCTCACATCCTCACATCCTCATATCCCCCCTCCTCACATCCTCACATCCTCACATCCTCACATCCCCCCATCCTCACATCCTCACATCCTCACATCCTCACATCCCCCCATCCTCACATCCTCACATCCTCACATCCTCACATCCCCCATCCTCACATCCTCACATCCTCACATCCCTCCATCCTCACATCATCACATCCCCCCATCCTCACATCCTCACATCCTCACATCCTCACATCCTCACATCCCCCCATCCTCACATCCTCACATCCTCACATCCTCACATCCTCACATCCCCCCATCCTCACATCCACACATCCTCACATCCTCACATCCTCACATCTCCCCATCCTCACATACTCACATCCTCATATCCTCACATCCTCACATCCTCACATCCTCACATCGTCACAACCTCACATCGCCCCATCCTCACATCCTCACATCCTCACATCCCCCCATCCTCACATCCTCACATCCTCACATCCCCCCATCCTCACATCTTCACATCCTCACATCCTCACATCCTCACATCGTCACAACCTCACATCGCCCCATCCTCACATCCTCACATCCTCACATCCCCAATCCTCACATCCTCACATCCTCACATCCTAACATCCTCACATCCTCACATCCTCACATCCTACAATCGTCACATCCTCACATCCTCACATCCTACAATCCTCACATCCTCACATCCTCACATCCTCACATCCCCCCATCCTCACATCCTCACATCCCCCCATCCTCACATCCTCACATCCCCCCATCCTCACATCCTCATATCCTCACATCCTCAAATCCTCACATCCTCACCTCCCCCCATCCCCCCATCCTCACATCCTCACATCCCCCCATCCTCACATCCTCACATCCTCACATCCTCACATCCCCCCATCCTCACATCCTCACATCCTCACATCCTCACATCCCCCCATCCTCACATCCTCACATCCTCACATCCTCACATCCTCACATCTCACATCCTCACATCCCCCCATTCTCACATCCCCCCATCCTCACATCCTCACATCCTCACATCCCCACATCCCCCCATCCTCACATCCTCACATCCTCACATCCTCACATCCTCACATGCTCATATCCCCCCATCCTCACATCCTCACATCCTCACATCCTCACATCCTCACATCCTCACTTCCCCCCATCCTCACATCCTCACATCCTCACATCCTCACATCCTCACATCCTCACATCCCCCCATCCTCACATCCCCCCATCCTCACATCCTCACATCCTCACATCCCCCCATCCTCACTTCCCCCCATCCTCACATCCCCCCATCCTCACATCCTCACATCCTCACATCCCCCCATCCTCACATCCTCACATCCCCCCATCCTCACATCCTCACAACCTCACATCCCCCCATCCCCCCATCCTCACATCCTCACATCCTAACATCCTCACATCCCCCCATCCTCACATCCTCACATCCCCCCATCGTCACTTCCTCACATCCTCACATCCCCCATCCTCACATCCTCACATCCTCACATCCTCACATCCTCACATCCTCACATCCCCCATCCTCACATCCTCACATCCTCACATCCCCCCATCCTCACATCCTCACATCCTCACATCCTCACATCCCCCCATCCTCACATCCTCACATCCTCACATCCTCACATCACCCCATCCTCACATCCCCCATCCTCACATCCTCACATCCCCCCATCCCCCCATCCTCACATCGCCCCATCCTCAAATCCTCACATCCTCACATCCTCACATCCTCACATCCTCACATCCTCACATCCCCCCATCCTCACATCCTCACATCCTCACATCCTCACATCCCCCATCCTCACATCCTCACATCCTCACATCCTCACATCCCCCCATCCTCACATCCTCACATCCTCACATCCTCACATCCTCACATCCCCCCTTCCTCACATCTCACATCCTCACATCCTCACATCCTCACATCCTCACATCCCCCCATCCCCCCATCCTCACATCCTCACATCCTCACATCCTCACATCCCCCCATCCTCACATCCTCACATCCTCACATCCCCCCATCCTCACATCCCCCCATCCTCACATCCTCATATCCTCACATCCTCACATCCTCACATCCCCCCATCCTCACATCCTCACATCCTCACATCCCCCCATCCTCACATCCTCACATCCTCACATCCCCCCATCCTCACATCCCCCCATCCTCACATCCTCACATCCTCACATCCTCACATCCCCCCATCCCCCATCCTCACATCCTCACATCCTCACATCCCCCCATCCTCACATCCTCACATCCTCACATCCTCACATCCTCACATCCTCACATCCTCACTTCCTCACATCCCCCCATCCTCACATCCTCACATCCTCACATCCTCACATCCTCACATCCTCACATCCCCCCATCGTCACATCCTCACATCGTCACATCCTCACATCCTGACATCCTCACATCCTCACATCCCCCCATCCTCACATCCTCACATCCTCATATCCCCCCATCCTCACATCCTCACTTCCTCACATCCCCCCATCCTCACATCCTCACATCCCCCCATCCTCACATCCTCACATCCCCCCATCCTCACTTCCTCACATCCCCCCATCCTCACATCCTCACATCCTCACATCCTCACATCCTCACATCCTCACTTCCTCACATCCCCCCATCCTCACATCCTCACATCCCCCCATCCTCACATCCTCACATCCTCACATCCTCACATCCCCCCCATCCTCACATCCTCACATCCTCCCATCCTCACATCCTCACATCCTCACATCCTCACATCCCCCCATCCTCACTTCCTCACATCCCCCCATCCTCACATCCTCACATCCTCACATCCTCACATCCCCACATCCTCACATCCCCCCATCCCCCCATCCTCACATCCTCACATCCTCACATCCTCACATCCTCACATCCTCACATCCTCACATCCTCACATCCCCCCATCCTCACTTCCTCACATCCCCCCATCCTCACATCCTCACATCCCCCCATCCTCACTTCCTCACATCCTCACATCCTCACTTCCTCACATCCCCCCATCCTCACATCCTCACATCCCCCCATCCTCACTTCCTCACATCCTCACATCCTCACATCCCCCCATCCTCACATCCTCACATCCTCACATCCCCCCATCCTCACATCCTCACATCCTCACATCCCCCATCCTCACATCACCCCATCCTCACATCCTCACATCCTCACATCCTCTCATCCTCACATCCCCCCATCCTCACATCCTCACATCCTCACATCCCCCATCCTCACATCCCCCCATCCTCACATCCTCACATCCTCACATCCCCCATCCTCACATCCTCACATCCTCACATCATCACATCCTCACATCCCCCCATCCTCACATCCTCACATCCTCACATCCTCACATCCCCCCATCCTCACATCCTCACATCCTCACATCCTCACATCCTCACATCCTCACATCCTCACATCCTCACATCCTCACATCCTCACATCCCCCCATCCTCACATCCTCACATCCCCCCATCCCCACATCCTCACATCCTCACATCCTCACATCCTCACATCCCCCCATCCTCACATCCTCACATCCTCACATCCTCACATCCTCACATCCTCACATCCCCCCATCCTCACATCCTCACATCCTCACATCCCCCCATCCTCACATCCTCACATCCTCACTTCCTCACATCCCCCCATCCTCACATCCTCACATCCTCACATCCCCCCATCCTCACATCCTCACATCCCCCCATCCTCACATTCTCACATCCTCACATCCTCACATCCTCACATCCCCCCATCCTCACATCCTCACATCCTCACATCCTAACATCCCCCCATCCTCACATTCTCACATCCTCACATCCTCACATCCCCCCATCCCCCCATCCTCACATCCTCACATCCTCACATCCCCCCATCCCCCCATCCTCACATCCTCACATCCCCCCATCCCCCCATCCTCACATCCTCACATCCTCACATCCTCACATCCTCACATCCCCCCATCCTCACATCCTCACATCCCCACATCCCCCCATCCTCACATCCTCACATCCTCACATCCTCACATCCTCACATCCTCACATCCCCCCATCCTCACATCCTCACATCCTCACATCCCCCCATCCTCACATCCTCACATCCCCCCATCCCCCCATCCTCACATCCTCACATCCTCACATCCTCACATCCTCACATCCCCCCATCCTCACATCCTCACATCCCCCCATCCCCCCATCCTCACATCCTCACATCCTCACATCCTCACATCCTCACATCCTCACATCCCCCCATCCTCACATCCTCACATCCTCACATCCTCACATCCCCCCATCCTCACATCCTCACATCCTCACATCCTCACATCCTCACATCCTCACATCCCCCCATCCTCACATCCTCACATCCTCACATCCCCCCATCCTCACATCCCCCATCCTCACATCCTCACATCCTCACATCCCCCCATCCTCACATCCTCACATCCTCACATCCTCACATCCCCCCATCCTCACATCCTCACATCCTCACATCCTCTCATCCCCCCATCCTCACATCCCCCCATCCCCCCATCCTCACATCCTCACTTCCCTCTATCCTCACATCCTCACATCCTCACATCCCCCCATCCTCACATCCTCACATCCTCACATCCTCACATCCCCCCATCCTCACATCCTCACATCCCCCCATCCTCACATCCTCACATCCCCCCATCCTCACATCCTCACATCCTCACATCCTCACATCCTCACATCCCCCCATCCTCACATCCTCACATCCTCACATCCTAACATCCTCACATCGTCACATCCCCCCATCCTCACATCCTCACATCCTCACATCCCCCCATCCTCACATCCTCACATCCTCACATCCTCACATCCTCACATCATCACATCCTCACATCCTCACATCCCCCTTCCTTCCCACTGCTCTTGCCTGAGCAGCTTTGGCGTGGAGTCGGAACAGCCACAAGAGCGGTGCAGTGAAAGGTAAGAAAACACTACGTGTTCAAACCTCAAAATCATGAGTGAAGTGCAGGTTGCGATTTGCATACCACTTCTATCTGGCCGTGAATCTAATTATTCGCTGGTGAGATTGGGAGTGTGATTGTCATTCTGGCAAGCTGGGTTTTTAGTGAGCGTTCATAAGATGCAAAGGGACATACCCGGCCGAACCATCTTCAGCTGCTTCATCAATGACCTTCCTTCCATCATCAGGTCTGAAATGGACATGTTCACTGATGGTTACACAATGTTCATCACCATTCGCGACTCCTCAGATAATGAAGCAACCCATATCTAAATTCAGCAAGACCTGGACAATATCCAGGCTTGGGCTGACAAGTGGCAAGTGACATTTGTGCCACACTAGTGTCAGGCAATGACCATCTCCAACAGGAGAGAATTCAATCATTGCTCCTTGACATTCAATGGCCATCATTGAATCCCCCACTATCAATATCCTGGGGATTACCATTGACCAGAAACTGAACTGGACTAGCTATATAAATACAAGAGCAGGTCAGAGGCTAGGAATCCTGCGGTGAGTGACTCATCTCCTGACTCCTCAAAACCTGTCCACCATCTACAAGGCACAAGTCAGGAATACTCTCCACTTGCCTGGATGAGTGCAGCCCCAACAACACTCAAGAAACGTGACACCATCCAGGACAAAGCAGACCGCTTGATTGGCACTCCACCTACAAACATTCACTCCCTCCACCACCGACACACAGTAGCAGCAGTGTGTACCGTCTATAAGATGCACAGCAGAAACTCATCAACTGTCCTTGGACAGCACCTTCCAAACTCTTGACCCCTACTCATCCAGAAGGACAAAGGCAGTAGATAGATGGGAGCACCACCACCTGGAAGTTCCCCTCCAAGTTAACTCACCGCCGTTCCTTCACTGTCGCTGGGTCAAAATCCTGGAACTCCCTTCCTAACAGCACTGTGGGTGTACCTACACCACATGGACTACAGTGGTTCAAGAAGGCAGCTCACCATTACCTTCTCAAGGGCAGTTAGAGATGGGCACTAAACGCTGGCCCAGCCAGCAATACCCACACCCCATGAACGAATTTTTTAAAAATGTAGTTCCCGATACAGAGCAGCAGGAAACTCAAACCACCATGAGAGCCGGAAGGGAAAATTCTAATTTATTTTCCCACTGGCGGAAAACTGACTCTTGCCATCATGCCAAGTCTTGTTCCCCCGCCCGTCAAGATACCCACCCCTGGCAGCAGTGGAAAATCCTGCCCAATGAGTCTTCTCAGTACGACAGGCAACAGAAAGGTGGTAAGAAGGCTGGGATTGAATCACTTTTTGCATCTCATTTGTGAAATTAAGGACTGAAGAACTTGGTGACTCACTTTTTGGAACTTGTAAAGTTGAATTTGGGGACACTTGAGTGGTTTGAAAGATTGATGCATGTGCACCTCATGTTCAGGTACAGCTCAGTGAATGAGTGGTGTAATTAATTGAAAAATAGTACTAAATAAATAAATAATACTAAATGGGGACAAGGGGAGAATTCGAACTAACAATAAGGACTGGTATAATTTTGATCAAATGTTATACCTTTGGCTGAAGGTGAATAAAAAAGATGAGGATAAAGTAAATACTTTCCTTACATGATGGGGCCAGATGCTGTTGATGTACTATGCTTGTGACACTGCAATATTATGGAATATGCTGAAAGTAATGAGATTCTGAACTCATATTATGACACAACTAAGAATGAAATTGCACTGAGATTTGAATCCTTCAAAGGAAACAGTTGTCAATTGACACTCTCCTACTTTATATTCTCAAGTTAAAGAAACTCTCTCAAGACTGTGGGTATGGCCTGAACTTAGAAGTCAACTACCGAGACTGTTCTGTAGGAGGCCTAAAGAACAATAAAACCCAGGCCAAGTTTTTGAGTAAAGGCTATCAGCTGACATGGAAGGAGTCCTGCAATGAGGCCACAGCCACAGAAATGGCCAAAAGAGATTGTAAGGGAGTACATTTCCTGAGTTGACAGGGGAGGTCCGCTGGATTTCATTGGATCCAGGCCACGACAGCCAAGTTCACAGTCTCAATTGACATTGAAGTTTAGATATTACCATTGCCATGGTAACCATCAACAATCGAAATGCCCCCATTTTCAATCAAAATGCTTTGTCTGTTGGGGAGTTGGTTATATCTAGATGTCATCCAGGTGTTTGGGAACAGTAATATATCAGGTCACAGACATGCACCAAGCCCCAGATCATGGTAGATCTAACTCTCATTCAGGGGCCTAGAAATCCTGAAATGCACATATGATAGATATTGAGTTAAGGGTAATATATTAGCTTGGATAGAGGATTGGCTAACCAACAGAAAACAGAGAGTCGGGATAAATGGATCTTTTTCTGGATGGCAAGCTGTAACTAGTTGGGTGCCACAGGGTTCGGTCCTTGGGCCCCAACTATTTACAATCTATATTAATGACTTGGATTCAGGGATAGAAGGTACTATAGCTAAATTTGCAGATGACACCAAAATAGGTGGGAAAGTAAGTTGCAATGAAGAAATAAGAAATTTACAAATGGATATGGGCAGGTTAGGTGAATGGTCCAAAATTTGGCAGATGGAGTTTAACATGGATAAGTGTTTGGTCGGAAGAATAAAAAGGCGACTTATTATTTAAATGGAGAGAAACTTCAGAGTGCTTCAGTGCAGAGGGATCTGGGTGTCCTTGTGCATGAATCGTTGAAAGCTAGTGTACAGGTAGAGCAGGTAATGAGGAAGGCAAATGGAATGTTGGCATTTATTGCTAAAGGAATAGAGTATAAAAATAGGGAAGTGTTGTTGCAACTGGACAAGGCATTGGTGAGACCATACCTGGAGCACTGGGCACAGTTTTGGTCCCCTTACTTGAGGAAGGATGTAGTTACATTGGAGGCTGTTCAGAAGAGGTTCACTAGGTTGATTCCAGAGATGTGGGGCTTGTCTTATGAGGAGGGATTGGGCAGTTTGGGCCTATACTCGCTGGAGTTAAGAAGGATGAGAGGAGATCTAATTGAGGGAGAAAAGATGCTAAAGGGGATAGACAAAGTAGACGTGGAGCGGATGTTTCCCCTTGTGGGGCATTCTAGAATGAGAGGCCATAGTTTTAGGCTAAGGGGCGGTAGATTTAAATCAGAGATGAGGAGGAATTACTTTTCTCAAAGGGTGATGAGTCTGTGGAATTCACCACCTTAGAGTGCAGTGGATGCTGAGATGCTGAATAAATTTAAGGAGGAGGTAGACAGATTTTTAATTAGTAACAGGTTGAAAGGTTAAGGGGAGAGGGTGGAAAATTGGAGTTGAGGTCAAAATGAGATCAGCCATGATCGTATTGAATGGCGGGGCAGTCTCGAGGGGCTGAATTACCTCCTACTGCTCCTAGTTCTTATGTTCTTATGTTTAAATTCATGTGGAAACAGAAGTTGATGTTATCAAGCAGGAAGATCAGCAGTTTTGCTTAGTCAGAGAGCAAGAAAAGCAGCACATGGAAGATGAGGATAATAGGGCTGAAGAAAGAACGCCAGTGTCCACAGTAAAACTTAAAGACAGAGATTCACAGCTTACTTTTGTCATTGATACAGCTGCATCAGGGCCCATTATCTTGGAAGGACAGTATCAGAAATGACTAAATCACATTCCCTTACACAGACCTGGTGTGAAACTGTTAAGTTATTCCTATAACAGTATCCCAGTGCTAGATGAAATTAGGGTTAGGGTTGAATATGATGATGGATCCTGTAACTTGCAATTTGTAATAGTAGGAGTGAGGAAAGATATAGCACATGAATAAAAGGGACATCACTGACACAAAATTGGCTGAGTGACAGGAAAAAGAGTAGTGGTGAATGGTTGTTTTTCAGACTGGGGAAGGTTTGCAGTCGAGCTCGCCAGGGGTTTCTTTTCAAAATTTGTGGATGGTATGAAACTTGGAAGTATTGTGAGGAGGAAGGTCTTAGGACTATCAAGATGTAAGTCTTAGTCTTAAGATTTGAAAAGAACAAAGGTTGTGGAATGGGTAGACAAGTAGCAGGATGCGATTTAATGCAGAGCAGTGCGAAGTGATTCATTTTGATAGGCAGATAGGTTAAAACCAGCCGCCGCTGGAGTATTGGGTCCAATTTTGGGCATCACACTTTAGGAAAGATGTGAAAGCATTAGAGAGGGCGCAGAAAAGATGCGAGAGAATTGTTCCAGAGATGAGGAACTTCAATTATGTAGATAGCTTGGAGCAGCTCCAGCTGTTCTCCTTGGAGAAGACAATATGGGGTAGACTTTTGATGGAGCTATTCAAAATTACGAGAGGTCAAAACAGAATAGATAGGGAGAACATTAATAATATTATGATGAAAGGTCAGGGCAAGAAACGTTGGGTAGAATCTTCCGGTCCCACCAGCAGGAGGAAGCTAGGAGGGCAGGGGAACTTAATTTAGCATGAGGTTAAAATCAGTTTTATGATGGCAGGATGAACCTTTGTGATTATATTCTCAGGACATTAAAGTTGGGTTGAGCTTCCCAATGAACAATGTTGGGAAGTCCTGTTGCATGCATTAGTAAGTTATGCATGCTCATTAAAAGGCCAGCTTGCCAAAATTAAGTTCCTTCTCTGTTGTATTATGGGTCTTTTAGATTTCTCAATGATGAGATCTTGAGTCTTGTATACATAAACATGAATTGTTTGTTGTTAATCTTTATTTACAGATCCCAAATATTGTCATACATGTTGCTGCTCACCATGAAAGTAGGCTGATTCTAGACTTTTGTCACTGGACTGTTCTCTCAGAGTCTATTACCATGTGACGCTATACACCATACCATGGGCAATGCTATGCTTCAGTCCTACATTAACCCTTGCTCTGCCAAGCACCTTTACATTACAGTGACATGCAGACACATACAGCATCATACAACATCCCCTTTTCTTCTCCAAAGGAAACTTCCTTTCCAATGGGGTATAACTATATGTAATACAACCTTTGCTTGCTATCCCTGCTCCCCTGTCTCAAGTCTCAGACTTTATAAATTTAGATGGCTTTTGAGGCTTGTCAGTTCTTCTGCATCTGGGTCTGTCATGTTTGGAGGAATAATGATAGTAATCTGTATTTCTGGTGCTTGGTTATCTCCATTTGATTCACTTTTTGCGTTTCTTCGAGTTGCGTTTCTCTTTATTAACAACCAGTCTGCTTTTCTCGGCCACTATGGATTTGCCCCTTCCTTCCACAGGGAATGTGCTCTCCGTTCATTCAGAGAGTGGACTCTTTCTATGGTGTCCGCCATGTTCTTATGTTGATGTTTCACAAATGGAATCTTCATATCCACTCGTTTCACAATCTCAGCCAAATATTTGTTTGTTGTTTTAATTTCAAACCATTATGAATCATTTCATTCAGCTAAGCTTTTTCTTCTTCTAGTTCCCTGCAGTTCAGTATCAGGCTTTTATTTTCTGATCTCTTTTCTGTCTTTTTTCTCTGTCTGTGACTGAACTTTGTCCTTGTCCTTGATTTGAGATTCACTGTTGGCCAGGTTTGTCTCTGGCAAAGTCTTCACTTCTTTCAGATCTGTAATTGTGCGACTCATGGCTTCATTACCTGTTCATAGTTTGGAAAGTTCAGCAGCTTTTCCTTTCAATGCCTCCTCCTTTTCTATTCAGCTGCTTTTTCAGCTCTTCAGTCTGTTTCTTGTAGCTTTCAGCTTCCTCCTGGAATATAGAACATTGCTGAGTCTTCTCTACCAACTGGTCCTTCAGTTTGTTCTGAGTGACATTAAATTCATTTTGCTTCTGTTTGTAATTTTCCAGGAGTACAAACTTTGGCCTGAATGATTCTTGTAACACATGAAGGTCTGTCAACAGGTTTTCTGTTTTTTTGGGAAACTTGCTTGCTTCATCTTGAGTTTTCCTGCAAGTCAGCAGCCCCCTTGAGTTTCTTCTGCTGTACTTCCATTCTGCTGTTTAAGACAGTCTTCATTTCCTCAAGTTGCTGAATGGTTACACATTTGTTTTGCATTTGATCTTGAAGGACAATCAACTGTTCCTTCAACTGTTTATTTTCTTTTTGACCTCTTGCCAACTCACTCTGGGCTTCAATGCATCATGTTGTTGCTACTGATATTTCCAACGCAGCTTTTTCTGAAGTAACATTCAATGCCCTTTTCAGCTCCTCATGTTTTTCATGGCTATACATTGATTCTTCAAGGAGTCTTTCATGGTCACAACTTTTTTGCATGCTTTTTCTACCTGCTGTTTTGCCAACTCCTACTCTGATTTGTCAACTGTTGATTGAGAGTCATTATTTCTTCCCGATATCTTTGCGTCATCTCTGAAATTTGTTGGTTCTGATCTCGGACAGCTTAGTTAATTGAAGACTTCAGTTTATCATTCATTTTCAAAGGTATATACTCAGTTTGAATCTTGCACTTCAAATCTTCCAGTTCAGCTTTGATGAGAACATTTACTTTTTGTACATTTTGCTTCTTTTCAGTTACCTCAGATAGCTTTCCTTCATTCATAGCTATCTGCTCACTCTGCACTGCCATCTGCTTTCCTCGCTCTGGGGTCTTTTGTCTCCTTCTCTCTAGGGTTGTTTGTTGCCTGGAATCTTTTGTTGTCCTCTCTCTGGGGTCTCTTGTTGCCCTTGGTGTTTATTTGGGGGTGTGCTAGGCTTTCTTCCAGGTTCTTCATTTTCCATAACTTGGAGTTTAAATTATCTGTCAAAGTCTTTTAATATCTCACCAAATATTGGTGAGTATTGATCTATATGTTGGCTTTGGAGTGTTCCACCAGCAAATGAACCAAAGACAAATAAACATTAACCTTATACATCTCCTATATGCTAAAAATTGTCTTCTCCAAGACTCCCTTGCTTGGTTCTGCTTTAGCCTTTCCTTAACAGAAATGCATCTGGCTCTTCTCATTTTCTGTCCACGGCTGTTTTTTTTTCTTGTAGTTACCACTTTAAATTGTGCTATCTCCTTAAGACCATCAGTGCAGTAACCATGTTTTTCACTTCAGGCTGTCTGCAGCCATTGGTTCTGACCCTGTGATTTTCCCGCAGTTACTGATTTTGGTTTGCTCCCCTGGCAATAGTGGGCTTTCTTGTTTGTTAAACTTTCAAGATAGCAGCATTTATTTTCTAGGCAATTCTTTCCTTGTTTCTTTTACTTTGCAGGAACTTTTCTCTTTATGTTTGAGTGTCCTGGGCATTGGGAAACTTGGTGTCTGATCAGGACCCTTTTTTAAAAACTTACAGAAAGCAGTGCTGCAGCTTTATGCTCTACTTACCCTGAACGGGATTTTTAAAAACCTTTTGTTATACTCTGCAGGGTTTCCTTTACTCTGCAGGTTTTCCACTGCTCTGCCTGTCTTTTTTTACAGTTTGCTTTCATTCTCTGTGGAGAATGCAGACCCCAGCTCTTCCAGTTTCTCTATAGATACACTGAGCCCTGGGAATGCCATCTATTCTATAATGCAACTGCAGCTTCTTTTTGTCATTCTTGCTCCCTATCTCATCAACTGTCCAGTATTATTCACATTGTGTCACTCAGGCTCCTGCAATTTTTGTATTTTTGCTCACTCATCTTCGTGATCTGATCAATTTTTTAAAAACTTTTTTACTTTGCTAATATTACTCAGGGGTCTCAAAGTGGACTTCCACTCACTCTGGTGGATTCTTCAACTTCTAAGTCTATGCAAAGCTTCTGCGATTGTTTCTTCATTTTTCCTTCTTAGGTGCTCATCTCTCTAGGTTGACTCCAGTTACTTTTAGTTTTTCATGCCTTCAGATACTGTTCTGGGTTCATCATTTAAAATGCTGCCTTTTATATCACCGCTGATGTAATATCATTTAAAAGTGACCATCACTGCCAACCATGTGTATTATGGATTACATAGAAACATAGAAACTAGGAGCAGGAGGAGGCCATTCGGCCCTTCGAGCCTGCTCCACCATTCATTATGATCATGGCTGATCATCCAACTCAATAACCTGCTCCTGCTTTCTCCCCATACCCTTTGATCCCTTTTGCCCCAAGAGCTATATCTAACTCCTTCTTGAAAACATACAATGCCTCAACTACTTTCTATGGTAACAAATTCTACAGGCTCACCACTCTCTGGGTGAAGAAATTTCTCCTCATCTCAGTCCTAAATGGTCTACCCCATATCCTCAGATTGTGACCCCTGGTTCTGGACTCCCCCACCATCAGGAACATCCTTCCTGCATCTACCCTGTCTAGTCCTTTTCGAATTTTATAGGTTTCTGTGAGATCACCCTCCCATTCTTCTGAACTCCAAATATAATCCTAATTGACTCAATCTCTCCTCATATGTCAGTCCCACCATCCCAGGAATCAGTCTGGTAAACCTTCGCTGCACTCCCTCTATATCAAGTACATCCTTCCTCAGATAAGGAGACCAAAACTGCACACAATATTCCAGGTGTGGTCTCACCAAGGCCCTGTACAATTGCAGCAAGACATCCCTGTTCCTGTACTCGAATCCTCTGGCTATGAAGGCCAACGTACCATTTGCCTTCTTTACCGCCTGCTGCACCTGCATGTTTACCTTCAGCGACTGGTGTACAAGGACACCCAGGTCTCATTGCACATTCCCCTCTCTCAATTTATAGCCATTCAGATAATAATCTGCCTTCCTGTTTTTGCTATTAAAATAGATAACCTCACATTTATCCACATTATACTGCATCTGCCATGCATTTGCCCACTCACTCAGCTTGTCCAAATCACACTGAAGCATCTCTGCATCCTCCTCACAGCTCACCCTCCCACCCAGCTTTGTGTCATATGCAAATCTGGAGATATTACATTTAGTTCCCTCATCTAAATCATTAATATATATTGTGAATAGCTGGGGTCCCAGCACCGATCCCTGTGGTACCCCACTAGTCACTGCCTGCCATTCGGAAAAAGACCCATTTATTCCTACTCTTTGTTTCCTGTCTGCCAACCAGTTTTCTATCCATCTCAGTACACTAGCCCCAATCCCATGTGCTTTAATTTTACACGCCAATCTCTAATGTGGGACTTTGTCGAAAGCCTTCTGAAAGTCCAAATAAACCACAGCCACGGGCTCCCCCTCATCAACTCTCCTAGTTACATCCTCGAAAAATTCCAGTAGATTTGTCAAACATGATTTCCCTTTCATAAATCCATGTTGACTCTGTCTGATTCTGCCACTGTTTTCCATGTGCTCAGCTATTAAATCTTTTATAATGGACTCTAGAATTTTACCCACTATTGATATCAGGCTGACTGGTCTATAATTCCCTGTTTTCTCTCTACCTCCCTTTTTAAATAGTGGGGTTACATTAGCTACCTTCCAATCTGTAGGAACTGTTCCAGAGTCTGTAGAATCTCGGAAGATGACCACCAATGCATCCACTATTTCTAGGGCCACTTCCTTAAGTACTCTGGGATGTAGATTATCAGGCCCTGGAGATTTATCGGCCTTCAATCCCATCAATTTCCCCAACACCATTTCCCTACTAATACTGATTTCTTTCAGTTCCTCCCTCTCACTAAACCCTGTGTCCCCAACATTTCTGGTATGCTATTAGTGAAGACAGAACCAAAGTATGTATTTAGATGGTCAGCCATTTCTTTGTTCCCCATTATAAATTCCCCTGTTTCTGACTGTAAGGGACCTACATTTGTCTTCACCAATCTTTTTCTCTTCACATACCTACAGAAACTTTTACAGTCTTTGGATGTCTCAACGATGAGATCTTGAGACTTGTATATTTAAACATGAACCCTTTATTGTCAATCTTTAACTATGTACAGATCCCAGATATTATTATGCATGGTGCTGCTCACCATACAGGTAGGCTGCTTCCAAAGTGTTCTCTCTAGACTGTTCTCTCAGAGTCTATTAACATGTGACTCTATACATCATACCATGGGCAATGCTATTCTCCAGTCCCACATCAACCCTTCTCCTGCCAAGCATCTTTACATAATAATGGCATGCAGGCACCTACAACATCATACAACACCCTCCAAATTTGAGTTCCCCACCAGTGAGGAATGAGAACGTTCACATTTATGTCTGTATATAGTGGGGTGCACCTGGCGAGCTTGACTCTTCTACAGCTTTGGAGTGAGTAGCTGCTGCTTGGCCTTCTTGGGGTCCACTCACAAATGTCAGCCTCTTGATTGAGATTGGGTACCAGAAGGACAAGCTGCTCAGAGGATGGACACAGGAGGCAGCATCAGCGGGGAGGAGTGGAGTGGAGGCTGGACAGGGGAGGGAGGCTGCCTGGGGAAGAGAGGGAGGCTGTCCCGGGGAGGGAGGGAGGCAGCGAGGGAATGAGAGGGTCCAGGAATGTGGGATGGAGGGAGGGGCCTTGCTGGGTCTGCGGGTTTGGGTGGGGAGGGGTAATTCCAGGCAGAGATATTGGGAGAGAGACGGCCCTACAGGGCAGGGTTGGTACTATGGGTTCCTGGGCATTGAACTGAGGGTATTGGGCAGCCGAGGGAACAGTCACAGTGAGAGATGGGGAGTGGGATGTGGTAGGGAGACAGGTCCAGGGTGATAGTCGGGTGGCTGAAAATTTCATGGTTGTGGTGGGGTCACAGAAATGGATGAAACAGGTGGCACAGATAGCAGGAGAGGTTGGGGTCAGGGTGGGCATGGGCACATTAACGGGTGTAGGCTCGGAAGGGAGAGAAGGCACGTGGAGGGTGATGGTTATAGGTGCAAGGTTAATGAGGAGATTCAAGGGCGACAGAGGGGGGAACATTGGTGATATTGGGTAAGTCAAGGGCGATGGGGGGAAGTTGGTGGGTGACAGGGGAAGGGTAGAAGGTGTGGAGTGAGTTTGGAAAGTGACCTGCCCCATTGTTGTATTCTCTACTATACAACACTGTCCCTCTGAAACTGCGATACCTCGAAGTGGGAGGAGGCTCTTTTTGGGTGGGTGGGGTTCAGGTTCGGCACAATTGGCCAACTAAAGGGTCACCCTAATCACCATGAGGCAACTGGATGTCAAAGATGCTCAGTTGTGCTCTCCTGTCTATAGTGAAGCCCACACGGCAGCAGGTTTGTTCCTGACTCATGGATCTTATAACACGAGATCCCAGCAAAGTCTGGAGCTGCCGTTCATTCTGAGCCATTTGTTATCAGCTGCAGTCGGAAGCAGGGATGAAGGGAGAGAGGGAGGGAGGTCGATGCCTCCGAGGGGCACGGTTGGTGAACAGCAACAAGCTCCTGACTCCAAACCTCCATCTCCCAGGTGAATGGTCCTGACTGACAAGGGCTCATGTGGTTAGTCTTTCTGTGCTGCCAATGCAATGGTCTCTCTGTACATTCTCGAGGGTAATGGAGGCAAGTGGAATAGTGTCTGAGGGAGGTTTCTCTCCCATGGCCCCGGTCAAAGATTAATGTCTCCAGGCGCAGTCATGTACGAACAGGAGGAACATTCACTTCTGGTCCACCAGGATGTCCTTCACCTGGAAGGGGTGGGGTGGCGATGCCCTGTCTAGACAGAAGCCAGGCACAGGGTTTAGCACTGGCTTGGTGGCTCTGAGGTGGAGGCAAATCTGCAAAGAATATCTTCACTTGATTGATCACTATAATTCGTTCACAGATACACTGAGGCCTAGATGATGCAGGCTCCAGGAAACTCTGCCTTTCTATTGGCTCCTTGAGGGGAAATAAGGCCCATCGCAGGTTGGCCCAGGGCCAGGAGAAGCAACTGCCTGGGCAGCAAGAGGTGAGAAGATCAGGATGCTGGTGAACAGGGTCCTCTGCAGTGCTGAGCACTGGCCTGACCACAGTATATTGCAAGCGGTGCAGCTACATCCAGATGAACAAAAGGCGATGCCTGAGGCACCTTAGAATGTGTCAGAATGTGTTTGCTTGTATCTGCCAGCGTCTCCACGATGACCTGTGACCACAAGGGTTTGGAGACAATCCCATGATGGTGGCATTAAAGGTCACCAGTGCCTTAAAGAACTTTGTCAGTGGCTCCTTCCAGTGCTTCACTGGGGTCCAGTGCAGCATTTCCCAGTCAGCGACACACAAGTGCCTGCCGGGGGTGACAGGTGCCCTGTTCCGCTGAACACCCCAATTTGTCCAATTCCACCTGCATCGTGAAAGCCAGGCTGCCAGAGCTCTGGGTTTTTCAGAGATCGCATGTTTCCCACAAGTGAAAGTGCTCTGGACTGCACACATGTGGCCTTGAGAGTTTCCTGGCATCTGCCAGTCACATTTATCAATAGGAATTGTTTCCACTCTTTGAACGTGCAGCTGATATGTGATCACAGAAGATGGATCCTGCATGTTTGTGCTCAGTTCCCAGGGACCTCTCACAATTCCAACATTCTGACCCACTCCCGGGAGCCATAAGTTTTTGAAGGACCCGGGCGATTGCAGGGCTGGCTCCTTGGGGACAATGGATATCTCGAGAAGAGCTGGCTGATGATAGCAGTTCACCGCCTGCAGAGTGCTGCTGAGGAGAGGTACAGAGTCACACATACCTCCACCAGGGCCACCATTGAGCAGACGAGAGGCCTTCTAAAGATGAGGTTCAGATGTTTAGACCCCTCAGGTGGGGCTCTCTAATAATTACCATGACAAGTGTCCTGGATCATCGTTGTCTGTTGTACCCTGCACAACCTCATGCTACAAAGGGAGACTGTCTTGGCTGAGGGAGACATGGAGATCTGAGATGTCCCTTCCATTGATAAGGATGATGAAGGGAATGGTAATGACGAGGGACAAGATGTTGCTGAGTCTTATGCAGAGGCCATTTCAAGGGTACAATGCGGCAGGGAGGCTCTTGATAAGTTGATAGCTGACAGATTCCAGGCAGAGTAAGCTGCCGAGACATGTCCTTTATTATTCGGCTTTCTATCCTCTGCTAGCTGACAGGTCCCAGCTCCTTCTTGGTAACAGACATCATACTTTGCTCTCCTGTACTTTGATCTAGGATAGCTGGATTAAATTGTGCTACTTAACGACTGCCCTGATGGCGGTTTGATCCTCTGTATTTGACAAACTGTGCTAGTATACAGAGCCCTGGCACTAAATGCACGCTTTAGAATGGGCAAAGCACTCCATTCTCCCATGATCTCGGGCACTTGTAAGTAGAAATGACATTTTCCAAAGTCCTTGCAAAGTCTGTGCACTTGGTAACTTGGAAGCAATATCAAATCTAACCTTGGCAGAGCTGCACGCATATCATCCTCACACCTGCTCCCAACGGCAGGCCAGATCTTGCAGAGAGCTCTTTCAGGCAGAACCTGATCATGCTGAGAAGTATTGAAGTTACTTTGGAGTCCACTCACCGCGTGTGCCTCACTTGCACCATGAGCTGATGAGTTGTAACCAGCCTGGAGCCTCCAATCGCAGAGACTCCTCCAAGTCTCAGTCTGGGTTGTCCTTAGTATTAGAATGAGCCTGTGATCCATCATTGTGGACACTGCAGCCAAGGTGAACATCTTTCCTGTATGGACCCTGTTAGAGCTGCTGATGCATCACATGGATAGCCTCACAACCCTCAGCATGGTCCAGCACACCGGCCCATTCTACTCTCTCTCACCTCATGGACTAAGACCCCGCTCCTGCAATGAGGTTCTGTACACTTTGGTTGCAAACCATTTATGCAAGGTCTGCGGCCACCTTGATAAGGAGACAAGCAGGCTAAACAAATCTCCATGTAATGTCTGACAAAGGCTTCAGGCAACTGTACACACAACTCTTTAATTCTTCACTCAGGCCCTCTTGCAGTCAAAGCTAACTTGCCCATTGCCTCCTTACTTGCAGCCTTCACTCGCACCTTAGCTCAAAATGACAAATCACCAAGGATGGCCAGCAACAATTCGATGTTCCTACCACAGCTTCCTCCCGACATGTGGAGTAGCCTCTAGTTTTCTACTGTTAGTAAGACAGTGTAGAGCTTCACTCTCTCAGCCCTGAAACTGCATCTACAGTGTTCCCTGTCACTCAAATAGCATGTTTAACTCCCCTTGGTTACTCCTTGTATCCACCCACTCTTCACACCAGGGCAACAGCAGCAGGAGATGCACTCGCCTCACTGAACTCTCTGTAGACCTCGGTCTCAGAGCTCAGACCATGGTGCACTGCATGTAATGGATTGTATGGTGTGAGCCCAGGCTGCACACTCACAAATGATGGCCAGTGTTTAAGCATCCTTATATAAGCTCAGCATAACCTCCCTGCTCTTGTACTTCAAGCCCTTATTAATAAAGCCTGGATACTGTATTCTTTATTATCCACTCTCTCCACCTATCCTCCACCTTCAATGATATATGCACATATACACCCAGGTGCCTCTGCTCTCTCTGCTCCTGAACCCCTTAAGGATTGTACCCCTTATTTTATATTGGGTCTCCATGTTCTTCCTACCAAAATAAATCACCTCACACTTCTGTGCATTGAACTTCATCTGCCACCTATTTGCCCACTCCAACATGTCAATGCCCTTTTGAAGTTCTACACTGTCCCTCTCACAGTTTACAATGCTTCCAAGTTCCATATCATCCGCAAACTTTGAAATTGTCCCTTGCACACCAAGATCTAGATCATTAATATATATCAGGAAAAGCAAGGGTCCCAATCCCTGGGGAACTTCACTACAAACCTTTCTCCAGCCCGAAAAATATCCACTGATCATTACTGCTTCTTATTTTGCAGCCAATGTTGCATCCACATTACTACTGTCCCTTTTATTCCATAAACAATAACTTTTCTCACAAGTCTGTTGTGTGCCATCTCCCCCAGAGCAACTCCCAGTGTCCCAGTGGATTGCCTATTGGTCACCCATTCCCTTTCTGTCTCCAGGCTCCTAAGCTGTGGTGTGACCACCTCTCTGAACGCGCTATCCATGTAGGTCTCAGCCTCGCGGACGTGCCACAGTGACTCCAGCCGCTGCTCAAGCTCTGAAATCTAGAGCTCAAGGTTCTGCAGCTGACAGCACTTCCTGCACATGTGGTCATCTCGGACACCGGTAGCATCCATGGCTTCCCACATATTACAGGCCACGCATTCCACTCGATTGATCTGCTCTGCCATGTCTTAACTTTATTTTATTTTGGTTTACTTATATTACTTTATTATATTGGCCCTGACTCTCCCTTATTCCAAGTGTTTCTCATTTAAATCCAAGCATAACTGCCTCTTTAAAAATAGTGCGGTTTTCAAATTCACAGCAATTTAGAGATAGTCCCGAACAGCAGTTTCTTACCAACCAATGAACCTGCAGTTTTCCTGTGATGTCACTATTTGTTTTTCTCACTCTCTTTCTGAGTTCAGTGCAGGTGGGGTCCAGGCCAGACTGCTCGGACTGCTCGGACTCTCCAACTGCCAAGATAAGTGTAGGTCTCAAGCCTCTGTCCTGAGTTACGTTTTCCTGCTCTGAGCTACCTGCTCACATGTCCACCTCTCCAACTCCCAAGGTAAGAGGGTTCCAAACTCCACATACTTAAATGTCCATGATCATCGAAACAAGATAGAATTCAGGATGTTTCCAAACTGTTCAAGTGAACAAATATTTACAAGGGCCAAAAGTCTATACAATGGCTTTACACCTGTGCCACCTTCTTTATAGGAGCAGGAGGAGGCCGTTTGTCAAGCCTGCTCCTCCATTCAAACAAACCATGGCTGATCTTTATATCCCTTTTACTATATCCAGGTGGAAACCCAACATTCCCGGCTGAGGTAGAGGCAGCCAGCTGTTCACTCGGGTGAATTTGGTGAGTGTCCTTTGCTGGCCTGATACCTAGAGCGCTCCAGCCTGCTAAAGGTCTGCTACTCAGCTGCAGGTGCATCCTCCTCATCTGACCCACTGGAGATGACGGGGTCACTGGCAGAAGGGAGGGGAGTGGCCGGGTGCCTTTGGAGTGTCCTCAGCTGAAGCCCCCGGGCTGCCTGACTGGCGCTCCTCCTGCCTGTGGGTGTCCAGTGGCACCTCCCTGACTCCTTGAGGAGATGGGGCACCTAGATCTCCCTCTAGGTACCCTGTCCCCCTCTTGCCTAGCCACTGCTGCACTTCACCCATGGCTAGAGAGATGGTGTGCAGGTCCGAGCACATATCCGGCAGCTTGTGTGTGTTCAGCTGGACCTGGATCTCCAAGGCAGCCGCCACCCTTTTCCATTGAGGCAGCCAAGCGCTCGCATGCTGGTGCCACCACATCAGAGAGAACGTGGACAAACTCTTCCAGTCTGTGCATGGCCTCTGGCATCTCTGCCTGATGTTCCCTGCCTGTCTCTGTATCTCTAACATGTCTCTTATAGCTGAGTCCAGAGGCCTGTCATCTCCATGAGGCTCAGCAGGGAGCTGGTCTCCAGCGGCCCTCCGAATGTTGGAGACCTCGGCTGTCACTGCCTCCATCTGCTGTGATCCCATGATGTGCTCACCAGATTGTGACCCCAAGCCTAATCTAGCACGTGTACGCACTGAGGTGACTGTATACGTGCTGGTGAAGGGTGCAGGTGAATGCTGTACACCCTCTAAGGGTTCCGAGGCACCTATCTCAGAGGTGGAGTTGAAGTTGGGGCTGGTTCTGAGGCTGGTGTCCCTTGTAGGGCCTCCCACTTTCTTGCTGGTACCTGGACTGGAGAAAAGGGAGATTTAGTGATACCTGAGCAGGCTCTTTAATGAAAGCAGTTTGTTACTTGCTGGGTGCATCGGACAACACTGACTAGAGGCAGGCTCACTAGCTTCCCGGGGCAGTCCAGGTCTCCTTCAGCACAGGCACGGTCCAGGTCCTCCCCAGCTAGCTCAGCAGCCTCCTCCTCAAAAGAGTTGAAGGTTCAAATGCCTATCTCCCTATCAACTAAAGCGAAATACTGCAGGTGTGGAAAATCTAAAATAAAAACGGAAAATGCTGGAAATACTCAGCAGGTCTGGCAACATCTGTCAGGAGAGTTAACAGCTGGAATCTTCTGTCCTGGAGTCTAAGTTCAGTGCCGGGTGCGGGGCTGAGAGTATTTCCCACAGTGAGTGGGACAGCTAACTACACACAATCTTACACTGTTCAGCTCACCACACATCACTGACTCTGGTGGTGGAGCATTCAGAGAGTCACCGTCCCTACTCTTACCTCGGGGTGAAGGTCCGGGGGACATATTTAAAGGGTACCTGGGCAGCCATCCATTCACAACAGGCCAGGAGCTCCAGACTCAGTGTCAGCCAGAATATGACACCCACAGTTTAGAGGAGCCTCCCTGTAAGTTCTCCTCCAGGCTGTCCAGGAAAGGCAGGAGCTCCCTGTTTCCCAAGAATGGCAGCCAGAGGCCCTCCACTGACAACAGTGACCTGGGTGGCAGTTTCAAGAGGAATGCCCAGCAGTGCAGGACGAGGATGAATGATCTGCTGTGTTCCGCCCGGGTAAGTGGCACCGTCTACTCTCTGCAAAGTGACACTCAGAAGGAATCAGGCAGTGTATGTGTGCGAGGGCACAGGGATGTCAGACAGAGGTTAGGGTTGCAGGACTCAGCAGCAGATGGGACTCGTATGCTGAATGTGTAGCAGCTACTTCATTCTGCTAATGTTCTATCAGTTGTAGGACATCCTGCTTATTAATCATTTACTGGAGAGGCTCAGGAACTGACATTGACATGCACGTTCCTAAACTGCTCCTGCACCCATCGGGATGACACTCAATCCTTCTGTGTGTCTGTCAGACAAGAACACCCTCAATAAGAGGGAGTGGGCCAAGACCAGAGGTAGCATACCTGGACAGCTCACCAGCACCTTCTCAAGGGTAATTAGGGATGGATAGTAAAATGGCTGGGCCCAGCCAGCAATACCCACGTCCCGTACAAGAATAAAAAAAGTGTCAAGTTATCCACTTTGGTGGAAAAAACAGAAAAGCAGAGTATTTCTTGATTGGGAAGTGTTGGTGTCCAAAGGGACCAGGGCCTCCTTGTTCATCAGTCACTGAAAGCTAAGGTACAGGTGCAGCAAGCAATTAGGAAGGCAAATGGTATGTGGGCCTTCACTGTGAGGGGATTTGAGTACAGGAGTAAAGATATCTTACAACAATTGTATAGAGCCTCACCTGGAGTATTGTGTGCAGGTTTGGTCCCCTTATCTAAGGAGGGACATACTTGCCATAGAGGAAGTGCAAGGGAGGTTCAGAGACTAATCCCTGGGAAGGTGGGATTGTCATATGACAAGAGATTGTGGGGTCTGGGCCTGTTTCGAAGAATGAGGGGTGATCTCATTGAAACTGACAGAATTCTTACAGGGTGTGACAGGGTGGATGTAGATGAGATGTTTCCCCTGGCTGTTGAGTCTAAAACCAGGGGACATAATCTCAGGATAAGGGGCAGGCTATTTAAAACTGAGATGAGGAGGAATTTCTTCACTCAGAGGGTGGTGAATCTTTGGATTTCTCTATTGCAGAGGGCTGTGGAAGCTCAATGATTGAGCATGTTCAAAACAGAAATCATAGACTTCTGGAGACTAATGACATCAAGGGATATGGAGATAGTGTAGGAAAGTGGCATTGAGGTAGATGATTAGCCATGATCTAACTGAATGGTGGAGCAGGATCGATGGGCTGAATGGCCTAATCCTGTTCCTGTGTTCCTCTCACCACGGAAGCAAAAATCTGGGCTCAAGTGTCTGTTGGAGAACACTTGCGTAAGAGCGATCATCGTATAATAAGGTATAGATGAGTAATGGAGAAGAGCAAGCAACAATTTCATATAGAACTGCTAAATTGGAAGAGGGATAATTTCATTACAATGAGAGGGGATCTAGTCAGGGTAATATGGAACCAAAGACTGCCAGGAAAAACTGTAATGGAACAATGGGTGATCTTTAAGGAAGAGTTGTTTCAGGTGCAGGCCAGATACATTCTTAAAAAGGGGAAATTTGAGTGAACAAATCCAGGGCTGCATGGCTGAAGAGGGAGATGGAAAATATGCTGAAAAAAGGCGAATGTCACAAATTGGGTGAATTCTTCAAGCGAGGGTCAGGACAAATACAATATGTTGAGAGGGGGTGGGAAGAGGAAAATAAGACTGACAGAGAGAATATGGGAACAGAATGAGAATTAATATAAAAGGGAACCTGAATGTTTTCTGTTAATAGTAAGTGAGTGTGTGGTAAGAGGTTGGGTGGGGTATTTTACTGACAAGGAAGTTGATATACATTTACAAGCGCAGGGCAAGGCTGGAATGCTCGATGAGTTCCTTGTATCAGAGTTTACTAAGGAAGTGGAAGCTGACAAAATGTGAGTAAAAGTGTAGATGATGGAGATAAAGGGCGGAATTTTCCCACAATTGCACTAAGTGCGGTAGCGGGTGGGTAAAATGGAGTCCTACCCGCCGATGAAAATGGCAGGTTTTCAGACCGTATCTTCCCGAGCCTGCCTTAGATATACACTCCCCTGAAACATGCCGTTTCCATGGTGAGTGGGCTCTCATTCGCCCGCTCACCATTGCCCCACTGTTAAATCACGCTGGCCGCCATCTTTAAAAGGCAGCCACCAGCAAAGTGCTCATCGCCACCAGCTCACCGCCGCTGCCCGGGAGACATGGCCAGCAAAGGCAAACAGACTGCAGCCCCCCACTTCAACAACGGGCCCCTCGAGCGACTGCTGGATGCCGAGGAGACCCTCCAGGATGTGCTGTACCCCCGCTCTGGCCGCAGGATGGGTAGCAATGTCACCAATCCGGCTTGGGAGGCGAGGGCAGTGGTGGTCAGTGCCAACGCCCTGCAGAAGAGGACAGCCACCCAGTGCAGCAAGAGGATGAATGATCTCCTCCATTCCCCCAGGGTAAGTCACTCTTTTCATCACTCCCAACTCACAAATCCATCACACACCCACAGGGCCCTCACTCACTGCCAGTGCAAGAGACATCACCATTCGCTCTCTCACACTCACCATCATTGTCCTCATCCTGTCCATGTGACCACTCACCACCCACACAGGCCAGGTATACTTACCATCTGGCCTGGCAGGCATCCTGATACCCTCTCCCCATCTCTGTCCAGGCAGGACAAACTGGCCCACAACAGGAGGGAAAGGTCACAGACGGGTGGAAGGAGGCCGGAACTCAAAGTTCTGACAGAATTTGAAAACAGAGCCATCCAGCTGGCCAGCGATGACCGGGACCGGTCCTGTGTTGACAGTGAGGTTGGTGCTGCTCTACCAAGTGAGGATCCAGCAGTGCAACATCCATCAGACAACCTTGCTGTGAGTGATGTGTTCTGTTTCACAGGCCCCTGCCATGCACTGATTATCTCTGCTTGCTTCCACAGGCACATCTGGGAAACAGCCGACAGAGTCCATGACCCAGGGCCTCCGATCAAGCCCTGAAGAAACCTCTGAAGGGTAATCTGGAGGCTCCCTCCCTGAAGTCCTGTCACAGTGTCACCCACACCCTCCACCAGACCCATCACATTGTCACCCACACCCTCCACCAGTGCAGAGACCACACCTCGGTGGGACTGAGCTTTAGAGTAGCCTCAGGTTCACAATCTGGTGAGGACATCGCACTGTCTGATCCACAGCAGGTGGAGGCAGGGAGTCCCCAGGTCCCCGGCACTCGGAGAGCTGCTGGAGCCCAGAACGTTGCTGAGTCCGAGTCAGATGATGAGTCTCTGGACTCAGTCGTGTCACAGTTGCTGGAGCTGCAAAGACAAGCTCGGGAACATCAGGAAGGGATGTGCGCTGCACTCCTCAGATTGCAAGGCACGATGGAGGAGTCTGTCCACCTTCAGGCTGAGGTGCTAGCGCCGGCTTTGCAACTCACCGAGGTCAACACTGGCAGGATGGTGGCTGCCATGGAGACCTTGGTGCAAGATGTTGCTCCTGCACTGCTGGGTGGGGTTAACTCCATCACTGATGCCATAGTCGGCCTCCAACAGTGTGTATGCAAGACGGGTGCTGGGCAGCCTGGTCTCACTCCAGCTACCCCTTCCGCTCGCAGAGTCAGCCAGGTGCCCTCAGGCATCCATAGTGGGGAGGATCAGCAGGTGCACGTTCTGGGGAGACTCGCCCAGGTGACTCTGGGAGTGACCGGCCCATCTAAATCCCCTCTTCCTGTGACCCCAGCAACTCTAGCTCCACAGGCCGAGGAGGGTGCCACTGTCGCACAGCAGGACCCCGAAAGCAGGCCGGGGCCCTCCAGGTCTTGGTCCTCTAGAGGATGCCCACCAAAGTCATCACAGACAGGGCATCACAGTCAGTAAGTTGCCTCCACCTCCATTGTGGATGTCCGGGGAGCACCAAGGCAGGGTTAGGAAAGTTAAGGACAATTAGTTGCACAGCCTGATCACTTGTACATAATGTTCACTATTGTCAATAAACTCTCAAAAAGATCTCCCTGCCTGTGGCTCCTTGTTCTGATGAGCATTGTTCGTGTCATTCAGATGTGAAACCTTTCTGTACAAGATAAAGACGGGTGACTCAGTCCAGGGCCTCTTCCCTGTGTCTGTGCAGCCTTCAGACCACAGTGATGGTCCAGCCTCACACTCCCTGGACACATTACTGATACCTGCACCTCGATGGTGCTGGTCATTGCTGCCAGAATGTTGTGGGCAGGTGTCACAGAGTTCCATCATTCTCTCTGTGTGCTCTCAGCACCTTTAAGGTGGAGCTGGTCCCCATTACACCAACATCTGCAGCCAGTGCAAGCTCCTGAAGGGGTGAGATACTGAAGGCGGACATAGCATCAGATGCATCTAAAGTTTCATGGCTGTGTCTCTGAGATGGCCCTGATCATGGAGCACCAGTGAGCTGCTCTCGGCCAGACAGGAGTCAGACATTCTCAGAGGCTGTGTGAAGATTTATGAAGTGTCCTCATAGTATGTTGTCATCCTCCTCCTGCGATTGAGTGACTATTAGGGCCTTCACTGCACCTCCATGACAGGAGCATTCTCACAGAGGGTATTGACACTGAGATAAGCCAGATTGGAGTCAAATGTTCAAAACTGCGAGGTGAGGATCTACAGGGACACCTCACTGCGTGTTGTCATCATCGTCCCCAATTCTAACAGCTATGAGAGTATTCCGAGTGCATCTATCTTGTCTAGCCAGTGCGAGAGCCTCATCCTCGTCCTCATCACCACCGAGGACCCCCCTCACTCTCTTACCCATCAGCGTCCTCCTCATTGGAGGAGACCACCAGCTCCTCTATCTCCTCCTCAGACAGCTCCTCACCCTGTTGCAGCGCCAGGTTGTAAAGGGCACAGCAGACGATGACGATGATGTGTGACACCCTCTGCGGACTGTATTGCAGGGTCCACCAGACCGGTCCAAGCACCAGAACTGCATCTTCAGCATCTAGATGGTTTGCTCCACCAAGGTGTGAGCTGCTGTATGAGCTTCATTATAGTGTCGCTCTGCTGCAGTCTGAGGCCACTGCACGGGTGTCATCAGCCACGGCCTCTGCTTGTCCCCGAGGAACCAAACCTGCAGCCTCTGTGGACCCTGGTAGACTGCAGGGATCTGCAAGCGACTCAGGATGTGGGTGCTGTGCACATTCCCTGGAAACAGTGCACGTACCTGCAGGATGTGTTTCTGGTGGTCACATACCAGCTGCACGTTCAGTGAGTTGAAGCCCTTGCGGTTGGTGAAGTCACCGAGTGTAGCGATGGAGACCTGAGCACCACATGAGTGCAGTCACTCACACCCTGCACCTGTGGGAATCCCGAGATCAGGGTGAATCCAATGGCCCTGGCATCCTGGCTGTCCCGGTCCCGAGCAAATTGCACAAAGTTGTTGCCCTCGAGAAGATGGCATCCGTGACCTCATGGGTACATTTGTGGGTGGCAGATTGTGAAATCCCACAGAGGTCACTTGTGGAGCCCTGAAAGGAGCCACAGGCACAGAAAGTGAGCGCCACAGTCACTTTCACAGTCACTGGCAGTGGATGCCCTCCACGTCCCCTTGGCGCCAAGTCCTGCAGTAAGTGGCAGATGTGAGCCGCTAGGTCCCTAGACATGTGCGGTCGTCGGCGACAGTGGTTCTCAGTCATCTGCAGGAATGGCAGGCAACGTCTATAGACCCGGGGTGCTGCTAGGTGCTGACCAGCCACAGTTCACTGTCGCTCCTGGGCAGCGTGTGCAGGAGCCCCTGCTGCCCCTTCTTCCTGAGGTTGCTGCTCCTGCCTTTCTGTGGCCAGGTGCCTCAGTCACTCTCTCCTCCGTCTTCTACAGTCTCTGTAGGCCATGAGGCACACAGCTAGGTCACCAGGATCCATGATCCTGACGTGGTCCTCTTGCAGCATGAAAGAGACAGAGACGTGGTTATCATGGCTGTACTTATCACATCTTGGCCCTGTGTGATCCCCCCTTAATGCTTCCCGGAGAGTGCTGGTCACCCCTCGGATGGTCAGAGGTGAGTGCGCTGCATGGCTGCCCTGTCAACCTGTGACATGGGGGTCACTGGTCCAAACCAGGATGCTGAGATTGCAAGGGGCTGTGAGCAGCTCCAGCAGTGACTGCTACATGGCCAGTGTTGGCGAGGAGATTGTACAACGTGTGCAGTCCAACTGCTCCGCGGTCCAATAAACTGGTGGCGGACTCGATGTCTGTGCCAGGGGTGTGGGGAGGTGCTGGGTGGGGGGTAGGGGGTGGGGGCCAGGGTAGGGTGTGGAGCGCTTGGTGGCCCTTTGGTGTCTCTGTGATGCTTACGTGGATGGGCCAGCTAGGAACCTGACCCCAATTATATCACCGTGGCTGTGCCTGATCTGTCTCAGTTGGAGAGGAGGGGTCAGTTTATACAGGGGGTGTCCCTAATGCGTGGCCACTCCCCTCGCTTACCCTGCACCCCACCCCCCCACCTCGATCGCCTGTGCATGGGATGCAGCCCCAGAGCTGCACTTGACCTCCCTCCCTCAGCAGTCGCCTGCGGGGCTGGTCAGCACTTACCCCCAGACACCACCCCACCCCCACCCCTCAGCACTTACCCCCAGACACCACCCCACCCCCACCCCTCAGCACTTACCCCCAGACACCACCCCACCCCCACTCCTCAGCACTTACCCCCAGACACCACCCCCACCCCCACCCCTCAGCACTTACCCCCAGACACCACCCCACCCCCACCCCTCAGCACTTACCCCCAGACACCACCCCACCCCTCAGCACTTACCCCCAGACACCACCCCACCCCCACCCCTCAGCACTTACCCCCAGACACCACCCCACCCCCACCCCTCAGCACTTACCCCCAGACACCACCCCACCCCCACCCCTCAGCACTTACCCCCAGACACCACCCCACCCCCACCCCTCAGCACTTACCCCCAGACACCACCCCACCCCCACCCCTCAGCACTTACCCCCAGACACCACCCCACCCCCACCCCTCAGCACTTACCCCCAGACACCACCCCACCCCCACCCCTCAGCACTTACCCCCAGACACCACCCCACCCCCACCCCTCAGCACTTACCCCCAGACACCACCCCACCCCCACCCCTCAGCACTTACCCCCAGACACCACCCCACCCCCACCCCTCAGCACTTACCCCCAGACACCACCCCACCCCCACCCCTCAGCACTTACCCCCAGACACCACCCCACCCCCACCCCTCAGCACTTACCCCCAGACACCACCCCACCCCCACCCCTCAGCACTTACCCCCAGACACCACCCCACCCCCACCCCTCAGCGCTTACCCCCAGACACCACCCCCACCCCTCAGCACTTACCCCCAGACACCACCCCACCCCCACCCCTCAGCACTTACCCCCAGACACCACCCCACCCCCACCCCTCAGCACTTACCCCCAGACACCACCCCACCCCCACCCCTCAGCGCTTACCCCCAGACACCACCCCACCCCCACCCCTCAGCGCTTACCCCCAGACACCACCCCACCCCCACCCCTCAGCGCTTACCCCCAGACACCACCCCACCCCCACCCCTCAGCACTTACCCCCCAGACACCACCCCAACCCCCACCCCTCAGCACTTACCCCCAGACACCACTCCACCCCCACCCCTCAGCACTTACCCCCAGACACCACCCCCACCCCTCAGCACTTACCCCCAGACACCACCCCACCCCACCCCTCAGCACTTACCCCCAGACACCACCCCACCCCCACCCCTCAGCACTTACCCCCAGACACCACCCCACCCCCACCCCTCAGCGCTTACCCCCAGACACCACCCCACCCCCACCCCTCAGCGCTTACCCCCAGACACCACCCCACCCCCACCCCTCAGCACTTACCCCCAGACACCACCCCAACCCCACCCCTCAGCACTTACCCCCAGACACCACTCCACCCCCACCCCTCAGCACTTACCCCCAGACACCACCCCCACCCCTCAGCACTTACCCCCAGACACCACACCCACCCCTCAGCACTTACCCCCAGACACCACCCCACCCCCACCCCTCAGCACTTACCCCCAGACAACACCCCACCCCCACCCCTCAGCACATACCCCCAGACACCACCCCACCCCCACCCCTCAGCACTTACCCCAGAATCCACCCCCACCCCTCAGCACTTACCCAACCGCCCACCCCACCCCTCAGCACTTACCCCCAGCCCCCACCCCTCAGCACTTACCCCCAGACACCACCCCACCCCCACCCCTCAGCACTTACCCCCAGACACCACCCCACCCCCCACCCCTCAGCACTTACCCCCAGACACCACCCCACCCCCACCCCTCAGCACTTACCCCCAGACACCACCCCACCCCCACCCCTCAGCACTTACCCCCAGACACCACCCCACCCCCACCCCTCAGCACTTACCCCCAGACACCACCCCACCCCCACCCCTCAGCACTTACCCCCAGACACCACCCCACCCCCACCCCTCAGCACTTACCCCCAGACACCACCCCACCCCCACCCCTCAGCACTTACCCCCAGACACCACCCCACCCCCACCCCTCAGCACTTACCCCCAGACACCACCCCACCCCCACCCCTCAGCACTTACCCCCAGACACCACCCCACCCCCACCCCTCAGCACTTACCCCCAGACACCACCCCACCCCCACCCCTCAGCACTTACCCCCAGACACCACCCCACCCCCACCCCTCAGCACTTACCCCCAGACACCACCCCACCCCCACCCCTCAGCACTTACCCCCAGACACCACCCCACCCCCACCCCTCAGCACTTACCCCCAGACACCACCCCACCCCCACCCCTCAGCACTTACCTCCAGACACCACCCCACCCCTCAGCACTTACCCCCAGACACCACCCCCACCCCTCAGCACTTACCCCCAGACACCACCCCACCCCCACCCCTCAGCACTTACCCCCAAACACCACCCCACCCCTCAGCACTTACCCCCAGACACCAGCCCACTCCCACCCCTCAGCAGTCGCCTGCGGGGCCAAGGTTCAGTTTGCCCCATCCTGACCTGGTGTCCCTGAGGCCTGTAAACATCAGGCGAGCTGTGGTGAACTCTGCTGTTCACTCACCTCAGTTCCCCCAAAGTGGAGGCCTCAAAGTGCCTGTCACCCGTGTGCTGTTGTGAAACACGTCACTGTGCTTTCCCGCCGATGTGGACGGACGATAGGACGGGGTTCCAAGAGCCTGGCGGGATGACCTCTGAATTATACGCTCATTATTACAATTAGCTCCCCGCCGACTGAGGCAGGAATCACGGCCCTCCATCGGCGCCCTGAGTGGGAGATCACAACGTGCCTTCACACCGTGCTGAAGTGGGTCCCTCCATATTTTCCACACACGCCGCCTGTCACCCCCACCTCCAGCAGGCTCGGAAATTTCCACCCAATGGGTGGGATAAAGATTGATTGGCAGAATCTACTTGAAAGCCTGGCTCTGCTGAGAGTGGATACATTACCTGGTCCACATCGCTTCCATCACAGGCTGCTCGGGGAATTGGAGTGGAGAGATTATCTTCTAATTATCTATCTTTTATAATCTTTCACTCTTTCCTATACAGGATGAAGGTGCCGGAGGATTGGAAAGTGGAAAATGTGACAGCCCTTGTTCAAGAAAGAGTGTAAGGATGGTCCTAGTAACTGCAGGCTGGTCAGTTTAACATGAGCAGTGGGTGAAGTTTTAGAAACAATAATCAGGGAAAAAGTCAGGTTCTTCCAGAGGTTTGACCAGATTAAGGAGAGCCAGCGTGGATTTATGAAAGGTAGATCGTGCCTTACTAACTACATTTTTTGATGAAAAAACAGAGAAGGTTAATGAAGGGAATGCAGTGGATGTATTTTAAGAAAATAACACATTAAAGGCTGGTTAACAAAATTGAGGCTCATATAATAGAGCCAGTGTCCAATTGAAAAAAAATGGCTTAAGGGCAAAAAATATTGAGTAGTGATAAATGTTTGTTCTTCAGATTGAAGGATGTTGGATAGTGGCATTCCCTGAAGGTCAGTGCTAGGAACACTCTTTCTGTTTTTGATTTATACAAGTGACCTCGATATTGGAACACAGAGTAACATTTTAAAATTTGCCTAAGTACCAGACTTGAAAATGTCACAAACAATGAGGATTATACTAATCGACTCCAACAGGACAGAGATAGGCTAGCAGAATGTGCAAACAAGTGGCTGATGGAATATAATACAGAGATGTGTGAGGTGATATATTTCGGCAGAAAGGATGGGGAGAGGAAAAATAGATTCAGTGGCACAATCTAAAAAGTGTGGAGGAACAGAGGGACCTGGGGGTTCATGTTCATAGATCCTTGAAGGTGGCAGGACATAGGGGGACAGTGGTTAGTAAAGCACATGGGATGTTGGGCTTCATAAACAGAGGTATTGAGTACATAAGCAGGAGAGTTATACTGAACCTTTATAAAGCTCTGGTTTGGCCCCAACTATAGTGTTGCATCCAATTCTGATCATTACACTAGGAAACATGTGAAGATCCTCAAAGGTTGCGGAGGAGATTTACTGGAATGGTTCCAGGTTAGGTTGGAAAAGCTGGGGTTGTTTTCCTTGGTGGAGAGGAGGTTAAGGGGAGATTTGATGGAGGTGTACAAGATGATGACAGGTTCAGATAAGGTAGAGAAAGAAAAACTGCTCCTATAGGCTGATTGTACAAAGAATAGGGGCACAGATATAAGCTTTTGGGCAGGAGATGCAGGATGATGTGAGGAAGGGCTTTTTTACACAGTGAGTGGTAATGAGCTGGAACTTGCTGCCCACAATATGGAAACAATCAATAATTCCAAAAGGAAATTGGATAGGCACCTAAAAGAAGTAAATCTGCGTTGTTACCGAGACTGAGTGGGGAGTGGGACTGACTGGATTGCTCTGTGGGGGGCCAGAATGGACTCGATGGGCTAAATCGCCTCCTTCTGTGCTGTAAATAACTCCATGGCCTGGATTTTCACGGAGTCAAGGAGGCTCTGTGCTTTATTCAAAATGGCGTTGGGACCCTGGATCTGGAAGAGCTTCCCCCATTTCCCCCAGGTCCAATTTTCACTGGTGGGGGAAAGGGGCTGAGATGTGATTCACACATGAGGGAACCTGAACCTAGCAGGGCCTTTGAACTCAGTGTCCCCATTTTCAATGGACTGAGGGCCTTATCCCATAGTGTGTGACTTATCATTTTTAAAAGTAGACATGAATACTCATAAAAGGCAAATAATGAGCGGAATCTTCTGGCCCCGTCGTGGTTGGAACAACCACAGGGGATGGGGCAGCCCAGCCAAAAGCCCATTGACTTTCGGTAGGACCGGACTATCCCGGAAGGGGGGTTGGGGCTGGAAAATCCCGCCAATGCCTATGGAACTGTCAAGCTGTGAAGTTATTTAAATCCCCTTCCATTTAAATTTTGGAAAAAAAACAGCCTGCTGTGTCTCTGAGTTGAAAAATTTGGGGCTTTCAGTATTATTTATAGTATTATTACTGCTTGAATGCTTCCATAACCTGACAATATCATAATGGGAGGCCTGTAGGTTCACAGTTTGATCGACAGCTCCAAGAGTTAATTAAGGGTTATAGCTAGCTTTGATCTGGGGCTACAAATATAAATGTTTGTTTTCATATGGTATTAAGTACTTGAGAGGATTTAAATGTATTGAATGGGCTTTTATCAATGAGAATAGATACTTAGAAATTTATTTTATATCAAATGTGTCCTATGGTGGATACAGGGTGAGTTGACATGGAGGGTTGGAGGGTAAAGGCAAAGGGTATGGGTGTGGGGGAATGGGTTGACATAGGTTGGACTAAGATGGCATGGGGCCATAGGGATGAGTGGGGGGTATGGGTTGGAATGGACGGTATGAGGGGTAATTAAGGTGGCTGGGTGCATGGGTTGACATGTGTTGGCATGGATGAGGCGTGGGGAGTAGGTTGGGGAGTGTGAAGAGTGAGGGCTGGAGAGCCTGATATTTAACCACACAACTTCCCCCAGAATGAAGATCCTGAGGAACTTTATCCTGAGGCGGATGACAAGCTGGAAAATCTCCTGACTCAGTGCACTGGCCTCGGTAGCGAAAAGACGGGCTAGAATCCAGAAGGAGGAGGAGATGGAAGGGTCGAGAATAAGGAGGAGGAAGAGAAGGATGAGGAGGAGGGGGAGCAGAAAGAGGAAGAAGAGTAGGAGAAAGAGGAGGGGATCTCCTACCCCTCTCCTCCCACTCTCCTACTCTCTCCCCTTCCCTCACCCATCCCCCCTGCTCCTCATCCTTCCTCTCCCCCCAACCCCTACCTCCTCCCCACCCGCGCACCCCCCCCCCCCGCCCCCCCCCCCCTCACCCCCCACCCCCCCCCCCCCCCCCCCCCTCACCCCCCCACACACACACACACACCACCCTCCTTTCCGCTCCCCTGATTGGCTGAGCTATGATGTACTCAGCTGGTCAATGTGACGATGATGTCACTAAGCTGCTCTATGACCCCGGGGATGTGGATTGTGAGGTCAGTTTGTTTCATGCCCAACACACCCACTCTTTCATTATCCGATGCTCTTAAGCAGTTGTAGTATGAACCTTTAAGAATATAACAAGGAAAATGATTTTCAGAAATGTTTTTGACGGCTTCTGCAAATTTTTTAACCCCAAACCTCAGAAAATCAACCAACCAGTTAAATGTCCCATTCCAATCAATTCTATTTTCTTTTATTTAAATTCTCGGTCAGTGCTGTTTGACAGCGATGAAGAGGTAATAGTATGAACTTTTATTCTGAATTATTTGCTGTGTGAGGTTGTCTGTGTGTTAGTGACCATGATGAACAGCTTACTTTAGTCCTTTTTTGGGGATGGCATTACATGATTAACCTGCTCTTCATTGGCTGCACCAAGCACCAGGGGATTTGATGCGTGCATGTCTAGTGTTCCTGATAAGGAACCTGAACCTTTTAAAAGGGAAGGTACATAATGGTTGCGAGAAGTGGTGGGTTTTTTTGAAAAGTGAATGTGGGGTGTGATACTTTGAACAATGTTGAACATGCGAGGGACTGGGGACCAAGGTTTTCAGACATGGCACTGGAGGTCTTGGTAGAAGAGTGGAAAGAAGGAGAGGTCTCCTTTATCCATAGGAGAACAGAAGACCTTTCAGTCAAAAACTCAAGAGGCAATGGGAAGAAGTAGTGGTGGAGGTCAATGCCAAGATTGATGCTCCCAGAACATGGATGTGTAATATAAAGGGTTAATAGTTATTATGCTGATAGCTAATATACATCATCAGTGATGTCAGGTCACATGACTCTAGAACTCAGAGAGAGAGATGCCTCTGGAAGGAGCCTTGTGCTTCTCTGTCCCTGTACATGGTTGTTAATATGTTTGGAAGTCCCTCAATGCCTTGTTTACAGTAGTTTCTATAAAACACACCCTGGGTCCATTTCTGATATTATTTCAGGGTAATGGCACTAACTAATTGAATCATAAAGATCCCTGACATAACTGCCAGTGGTGGGAAAGATAAAGCCATTGAGACTAGAGCAGTGAGGGAATGAGTGCAGCATTCAGAAAGGAAAGTGCAAAGAGAGTCCCAAGACAGTCATTAAATGCAACGGACAACCATGGATAAATCTCAACCTTTACCTGATTTCTTTGACCATGTGGAAGGCCCCAACCAAGCAACAAAACAGCAAAACTGGCATTGCAGGTTCAACAGGCATAGGATTGTTTCAGGTTTGAGATAGAAACCTGATAAAGAGTTGATCAGAACACTTCTCTATTTCATTGGCAACACTACAGATGATATTTCAGTAAGACAGGGTATTAATGAGGACACAGCAATCTATGAAGAGTTATTAAAGTCTTTGATTCATATTTCAGTCATCAGAGATACATTATTATAGACTGAGTGATGTTTAACAGGCGCTGTCAGGAAGCCAGAGAAAGTATTGATTTTTTTTCATCAGTGACCTGCATTGTTCAGCTGATAGCTGTGAGTATGGGGCTGTAAAAGAGGAACTCAGCTGAGACTGTGTTGTAGTGGGCATCCTTGATGAAGGCTTATCTGACTTTCTGCAGTCCAAAGAAGAGCTAACATTATCCAAGGCTGTTCAACTAGTGAGACAAGTTGACTTTCAGAAGCTGAACCGAGTTTTAATCTGGGCTGATAGAGAACATTTGTGGAGTCAGACCACTGACTCAGTCCAGTTTGTGAGTAATAGAGGCACGAGGGTATCCACTAAAAAGCAGACCCAGAAAAAAGAGCAAGCAGTCATTGCCATTGTCCAGTTCTTCAGTTGTGGCATGAGAAAACCCTATTGGTGAGAAGACAGTCCCACCATAAATGCAGAGTGTCATGGCTGCTGGAGGCAGGGCGATTTTAAAGCGGTATGCCATATCCACAAGCTTCCTGTTCAGGCAGTCTCCAGGAAATAGAAGATACAAAGGAACATGAAGTACCTTGCTTGGGAAAAATCCAAGCAGAACTTTTGGAGAGTAGAGATCATACTCAATGGCCATAAAACCAATTTTAAGTTGCACATGGGGGCAGATGTGTCCATTCTGTCTGATATGGTAGAGTGGCTGAAGCCTGAGTTTCTCCAACCATCTACCACTTGACTCTGTGGCCCGGGGACACTCCACTCCACTCCACTCCACTCCACTCAAGATGCAAGGGCAGATCACTGCCACACTTTGTTATAATGGAAGACAACTTACCAGCCCTCTTCACGTTATTCACAATCACTATTGCTCTTTAATAAGCAGAGAACCTTGTTTAGCTTTGCAGTCCTTTTACTCACCAGTAGCAGTGGAAACCCAAGTCAAAGCAGAACAGCTCAAACTAGTGTCCACAGACAAAGCTCTACACCTGCAGCCACAGGAGGACATTCTGGACCTTGCATTATTCTGACAAGAAGGTGGATGAGGACAGAGAGCAGATATTACTGACCACAGTGACTGATCAGAGGAAGACATTCTGGACCTGGCACTATTTTTTGAAGAGGGAATGGATGAGGATGACACCCAGGATATCACTAATGACCAGGACATTACTGATGTGACCAGGGATCCAGTCCACCTGATTATTCTGGTAAGGACACCGATGACCTGAAACATCCTGGTAAAGGCGCTGACTTTCATAAAGAGCAACCAGGAATAGAAGTTCCAATAATGGCCAACGAGACAACGGCAGAACGCAAAGGCTGAAGATGAAGTAACTGAAACTGCTGATACACTCGAGACTGGTCTCATACATACTTCACATGTACAAGGAAATGTAACTTTTCAGAATCTAGCCGAAACAGCGGAACAACAACCTGACTGAGTAAAACATGATATGGTAACAGAGGCTGAGGTGACACTCAGCTCTATTCCAGATGTTGCCTTGAGTGTGGGAGCTCTCAATGCTAATCCTTAGTAAGCTCACACTGAGGTGAAAGCAGTGTGTACACAAACCGGACAACTACAATCAAAAAGACAAAACCCCCCAGTATTAACAGAAGTAGCATTAACTAGCACTTCAGAATAATCTTTCTTAATCTTTATTAACTATTCTTAATTCTTAAATGAAACATTGGGAGTGCATAGCACTTCATTCTGGGTACAGGAACCATTAGATGTACTGAAGCAATGGATACTTTTGCCAGGCAATGAAATTGCCGGATCAGAAGATTGTAAACCCACTACAGCTGTACAAACCCTCCCAGAAGCTGAACAAGTCTCATTCCTTCAAGAAAGAGCTGTCAGCAGCAGGACCTCTAAACGGGATACAAAGCAAGAGAAGAAACACAGAAACATAAGAGCAGGAGTAGGTCATTCAGCCCTTCGAGCCTGCTCTGCCATTCATTATGATCATGGTTGATCCTCTATTTCAACGCCACACTCCCACTCTCTACCTGTGCCCTTTGACACCTTTAGAGTCTAGAATTCTATCTATTTCCTCCTTAAATATATTCAGTGACAACTTCTCTGTGGTAGAGAATTCCACAGGTTCACCACCCTCAGAGAAGAATTTTCTCCTCATCTCAGTCCTAAATGGTCTACCCCATTGATGAAAACACCTGTGCATCATCTTTATGCTGTATACCAGAAACAGGAGCCTCTGTCTCCTGATTAAAGTCTGTTCCAGGAAGAATATGGAGAATATACATCCTACACACCCTCTAAGGGACTGAGAACGCAGTTGGAGATTGATATTGCAGGAGACTGTGATGGTGGGGGCAGGGGGTGGGCGGCAGTCGAATAGGTGTGTAAATAGACAATGAACAGAATGAAAGACTTGGGGCAGATGTAGTATAAAAGGTAATAGCTAATATACATCATCAGTCATGTCAGATCACTGGAACTCAGAGAGGGATGCTTCTGGAAGGAGCCTCATGCCTATCTATCCCTGGACATAGTTGTAAATAGTTAATACATATTTGGAAGTTCCTGGATGCCTTGTTTCAAGTTGTCTCTGCCAAACACGCTGGGTCCATTTCTGATGTTACTTCAGGACACAGCACAGGAAGAAGTTTATTGATATAATGTGAGTTGCTGAGGTTAGTGAGTTCATCTTCAAATACCACATCATACCAACTACACCACTAGCCTTATCTACTGCTCAATTCACCACATCCAATCATTCATCTCCCAACAATCTCTATTAACACACAATCCTATAATTTGTATGCTTTATCTTGCACTCCTACACTCAGCACTGTTGCAAGCTTCACACCCACAACTTCCTGTTCCTACTCACTGAACACCATAGGGTAATGTAGGTGCCAGTACATTGGGGAGCCAGGTCACACAATGGTTCTGCTGCAGTCACATGATGATTTTGATGGACCAGGCTGATGGGAGTACATAACCAAATACTTCATCACTGCAAATCCTGCCAGAAAGCTTGGGTTCATTGTCGTAAATCATGGAGGAAGCCAGCACTAATTTGGTACGGGGAGTTTTCACAGAGCTTGGAGCCCATCCTTTCCAAAGTGGAACATGTGGACCATCTCAATCATCACATCTGTGGGATGCACCATGCAGTGTCTGATCGTCAATATCACAGCTCCCATTGCAGCACAAACAGCTTCTATCCAGGGTCTTAGTGTTGTAGTGGAAGCTCAGACAGTTGCTGTCATAGCTGTGGATGCCTCTGTTCAAAGGAAGAGATGGAGAGGGAGTGATGTAGAAGAAAAGATGGAGAGAGCGATAGAGAGAGATGCAGAGAGAGATTAGAGAGAGAGAAAGGACAGGGTACCACAGCAATCCAGTCCATTGTTTATTTGTCATCAACATCAGATGTCCCTCAATTCGAGGATGATGCCAACAGATCAGGAGGATTGCTGAGGTACAGTCCGGGAGAGACAGCGGCTCCATGGAGTACGAATCTGCCGACCTCTCTCAGGGTGACAGCATCCATGCTCCACTCCACCAGTGACCTTGCTGTTACCTGTCAGCCCAGATTGCTCCAGCCCAGACCAAGATGCTGCAGTCTGAAGCTGAGCCTTTTAGACCTGGAGCTGCTGGAGGCTGTCCCCCCAAGACCATCTGCAGTCTCTCCCAGTGAAAGTCAGAGCCTTCCACCAGCCATTCTGCAGTGACTGGAGAAGCAGTGAGTAGGAGCAATAGGACAGGGAAAGACACACAGAATACAGACACTCAGGGAATACAGAAGGGTGATTAGTTTATTTTTGGATGCAGTACGCAATTATTGAATTTATAACATTGGGTTAGACTGTGCATTTTCAACTGGTTTTTATTTTTGTGTTGTTGGAAAGGGGACAATGTGATGTTCAGTGAGAGAGGAAAGGTAAGAAGCTCGGGACTGTTGGTGAGTTGCAAGTTAGGTTGAGGTCACTGGTATTGCTCATGAATTATTTTGCAGGAGGGAGGGCTTTATATTACTGGAATATTGGAGCCAGTGCTCAAGGATGTGGGACCTGTACAGGTTGAGGTGAGTCGCACCTCAACGGAGCTGGGACCAATGTCCTCCTGGGACAGTTTACCAGTGTTAAACAAAAACAAAAACAGAATTACCTGGAAAAACTCAGCAGGTCTGGCAGCATCGGCGGAGAAGAAGAGTTGACGTTTCGAGTCCTCATGACCCTTCGACAGAACTTGAGTTCGAGTCCAAGAAAGAGTTGAAATATAAGCTGGTTTAAGGTGTGTGTGTGGGGGGGCGGAGAGAGAGAGAGAGAGAGAGGTGGGGGGGGGTGTGGTTGTAGGGACAAACAAGCAGTGATAGAAGCAGATCATCAAAAGATGTCAACAACAATAGTACAAAAGAACACATAGGTGTTAAAGTTAAAGTTGGTGATATTATCTAAACGAATGTGCTAATTAAGAATGGATGGTAGGGCACTCGAGGTATAGTTCTAGTGGGGGTGTTTTTTTTAAAAAATAATGGAAATAGGTGGGAAAAGGAAAATCTTTATAATTTATTGGAAAAAAAAGGAAGGGGGAAACAGAAAGGGGGTGGGGATGGGGGAGGGAGCTCACGACCTAAAGTTGTTGAATTCGATATTCAGTCCGGAAGGCTGTAAAGTACCTAGTCGGAAGATGAGGTGTTGTTCCTCCAGTTTGCGTTGGGCTTCACTGGAACAATGCAGCAAGCCAAGGACAGACATGTGGGCAAGAGAGCAGGGTGGAGTGTTAAAATGGCAAGCGACAGGGAGGTTTGGGTCATTCTTGCGGACAGACCGCAGGTGTTCTGCAAAGCGGTCGCCCAGTTTACGCTTGGTCTCTCCAATGCAGAGGAGACCACTTTACAGCCTTCCGGACTGAATATTGAATTCAACAACTTTAGGTCGTGAGCTCCCTCCCCCATCTCCACCCCCTTTCTGTTTCCCCCTTCCTTTTTTTTCCAATAAATTATAAAGATTTTCCTTTTCCCATCTATTTCCATTATTTTTTAAAAAAAACACCCCCACTAGAGCTATACCTTGAGTGCCCTACCATCCATTCTTAATTAGCACATTCGTTTAGATAATATCACCAACTTTAACACCTATGTGTTCTTTTGTACTATTGTTGTTGACATCTTTTGATGATCTGCTTCTATCACTGCTTGTTTGTCCCTACAACCACACCCCCCCCTCCACCTCTCTCTCTCTCTCTCCGCCCCCCACACACACACCTTAAACCAGCTTATATTTCATCTCTTTATTGGACTCGAACTCAAGTTCTGTCGAAGGGTCATGAGGACTCGAAACGTCAACTCTTTTCTTCTCCGCCGATGCTGCCAGACCTGTTGAGTTTTTCCAGGTAATTCTGTTTTTGTTTTTGTTTTGGATTTCCAGCATCCGCAGTTTTTTTGTTTTTATCTCTGAGTTTACCAGTGTTGTTGGGAGGGTTTAAACTAACTTGGTAGGGGGATGGGAACCAGGATGCAGCATTAGAAAGGAGAAACAAGGTGAGCAAAAGATTTTGAGAAGCAACTAGCACTAGAATAAGAAATAGCAAGAGTATTATCTGGGGTCAGAGAAAGAGGGAATGCAATAAGGTCTAAATTAGGTTACAGTATATGTAAAATACACATAATATGGTAAATAATGCAGGCACAAATAGTCAAATGGGAAAATGATATTATGGCGATCATGGGCGAATGGTTGAAAAACTGCCGGACTGACTACTAAATATTCCTGGATAAAAGATGTTGAGAACGAAAGGAGGAGGAGTGGACATTAAGGAGAACATTAAGTGCTGGAGAGCAGCAACAGTGTGTACCATCTACAGGATGCACTGCAGGAATTCACCAAGGCTCCTTAGACAGCACCTTCCAAACCCACGACCACTACCATCTAGAAGGACAAGGGCAGCAGATAGATGAGAACACCACCACCTGGAAGGTCCCCTCCAAATCACTCACCATCCTGACTTGGAAATATATCGGCCGTTCCTTCTCTGTCGCTGGGTCAAAATCCTGGAACTCCCTCCCTAACAGCATTGTGGGTGGTTCAAGATGGCAGCTCACCACCACCTTCTCAAGGGCAATTAGGGATGGGCAACAAATGCTGGCCCAGCCAGCGAAGCCCACATCCCATGAATGAATAAATGAAAAAGAGGGAGGATGTCCTGGAGTCAAGAACTGAATCTGTTCAATTAGTGATAAGAAACAGTAGAGGTACACGACTGGTTGTATTCTGTAGGCCACCAACTAGTGAGAAAGGAGGAAGTTACAGAGAGGTGCAAAAACTATAGAGTATTTATAATGGGGGGGACTTCAAATATCCTAATATAGACAATTAATGTAATAGTGCAAAAGGCAGAGGGGGAAGAGTGTGTTCAGGAGAATTGTCTTGGTCAGTATATTTCTTGTCCACAGGAGGCATTGCTGGATCTGGTTCTGGGAATGAGGTGGGTCAGATAGATCACTTGTCAGTCAGGGAAATTTTAGGTAACAATGGTCAAAGTATCATATTAGTTTAGGTTAGCTATTTCACAGGATAAAGAAACACTTAGAGTAAAAAAATTTGAAGATGGGCCAACCTCACTAGGGCAAGAACAGTTCCATCCCAAATGAGTTTGAATTAAAGGTCGGCAAGTGAAATTGTAATGAAACAAACGGGGTAGCTTTAAAAAGGAGATAGTTTGGGTACTGTCAAGGTGCATTTTCATCAGAGGGAAAGGTAGGACATACAAACCACTGGGAGGAAGCACTGAGGTGATGGTGTAACGGTATTCCAATCCAGCGAATAATGCTCTGGGGACCTGGGCTCAAATCCTGATACGGCAGATTGTGGAATTTGAATTCAGTAAAAAATCAGGAATTAAAAATCTAATGATGACCTTGAAACCATTGTTGATTGTGTAAAAACCCATCTGGTTCACTAATATCCCTTAGAGAAGGAAATCTGGTAGCCTACATGTGACTCCAGACTCCAGTGTGGGTTGGCCCTCTGAAATGGCCCAGCAAGCCACTCAGTTGTTACAGTCACAAAAAAGGAATGAAACCTGGTATCAACCTCAGCACAGGAAACGACAACAGTAAGCACAGACCTGTCAACCCTCCAAAGTCCTCCTCACTAATATCTGGTAGAGCGGTCTCAGACTAGTCAAACAACAGCCCGACATAGTCATCCTCATGGAATCATACCTTACAGATAATATCTCAGACTCCACCATCCCCGGCAGGACAGGCCCAGCAGAGGTGGCGGCACAGTGGTATACAGTCAGGAGGGAGTTGCCCTGGGAGTCCTCAGCAGAGACTCCTGATCCCATGAAGTCTCATGGCATCAGGTCAAACATGGGCAAGGAAACCTCCTGCTGATTACCACGTACCGCCCTCCCTCAGCTGATGAATCAGTGCTGCTCCATGTTGAACGTCACTTGGAGGAAGCACTGAGGCACTGAGGGTGGCAGGGGTGCAGAATGTACTCTGGGTGGGGGACTTCAATGTACATCACCAAAAGTGGCTCGGTAGTACCATTACTGGCTGAGTCCTAAAGGACAAAGCTGCTAGACTGGGTCTGCGGCAGCTGATGAGGGAACCAACAAGAGGGAAAAACATACTTGACCTCATCCTCACCAACCTGCCTACTGCAGATGTATCTGTCCATGACAGTATCGGTAGGAGTGACCACCGCACAGTCCTTGTGGAGACAAAGTCCTGCCTTCACATTGAGGACACCCTCCATCGTGTTGTGTCACACTACCACCTGCTAAATGGGATAGATTTTGAACAGACCTAGCAACTCAAGACTGGGCACCCATGAGGCTCTGTGGGCCATCAGCAGCAGCAGATTTGTACTCGAACACAATCTGTAACCACATGGCCTGACATATCCCCCACTCTACCATTACCATCAAGCCTGGGGATCAATGCTGGTTCAATGAAGAGTGCAGGAGGGAATGCCAGGAGCAGCACCAGGCATACCTAAAAATGAGGTGTCAACTTGGTTAAGTTATAACACAGGACTACTTGTGTGCCAAACAGCAAGTGATAGACAGAGCTAAGTGATCCCTCAACCAACGGATCAGATCTAAGCTCTGCAGTCCTGCCAAATCCAGTTGTGAATAATGGTGGACAATTAAACAAATTACTGAAGGAGGAGGCTCCACAAATATCCCCATCTTCAATGATGGGGAGTTCAGCACATCATTGTTCAGCACAGTGCTAATGAAGCATTTGCTACAATCTTCAGCCAGAAATGCTGAGTGGATGATCCATCTCGGCCTCATCCGGAGGTTCCCAGCATCACAGATGTCAGTCTTCAGCCAATCCGATTCACTCCACATGATATCAAGAAACGGCTGAAGGCACTGGATACTGCAAAGGCTATGGGCCCTGACAATATTCTGGCAATAGCACTGAAGACTTGTGCTCCAGAACTTGCCACATCCCTAGCCAAGCTGTTCCTGTACAGCTACAACACTGGCATCTACCCGGCTATGTGTAGAATTGCCCAGGTATGTCCTGTACACAAAAAGCAGGACAAATCCAACCCGGCCAATTACCGCCCCATCAGTCTACTCTCCATCATCAGTAAAGTAACGGAAGGGATCATCAACAGTGCTATCAAGCGGCACTTGCTTAGCAATAACCTGCTCACTAATGTCCAGTTTGGGCTCTGCCGGGGCCACTCAGCTCCTGACCTCATTACAGCCTTGGTTCAAACATGGACAAAAGAGCTGAACTCACGAGGTGAGGTGAGAGTGAGTGCCCTTGACATCAAGGCAGCATTTGACTGAGTGTGGCATCAAGGAGCCCTAGCAAAACTGGAGTCAGTGGGAATCGGGGAAAATTCTGGAGTCATACCTAGCACAAAGGAAGATGGTTGTGGTTGTTGGAGGTCAGTCATCTCAGCTCCAGCACATCACTGCAGGAGTTCCTCAGGGTAGTGTCCTGGGCTCAACCATCTTCAGCTGCTTCATCAATGACCTTCCTTCCATCATAAGGTCAGAAGTGGGGATGTTCACTGATGATTGCACATTGTTCAGCACCATTCGTGACTCCTCAGATACTGAAGCAGTCCATGTCCAAATGCAGCAAGAACTGGACAATATCCAGGCTTGGCTGACAAGTGGCAAGTAACATTCACGCCACACAAGTGTCAGGCAGTAACCATCTCCAACAAGAGAGAATCCAACCATTGCCCCTTGAAGTTCAATGGCATTACCATCACTGAATCCCCCACTATCAATATCCTGGGGGTTACCATTGACCAGAAACTGAACTGGACTAGCCATATAAATACTGTGGCTACAAGAGCAGGTCAGAGGCTAGGAATTGTGCGATGAGTAACTCACCTCCTGCTTCCCCAAAGCCTGTCCACCATTCAAAAGGCACAAGTCAGGAGTGTGATGAAATACTCTCCACTTGCCTGGATGAGTGCAGCTCCCACAGCACTCAAGAAGCTTGACACCATCCAGGACAAAGCAGCCACTTGATTGGCACCACATCCAAAAACATTCACTCCCCCCACCACCGACGCACAGTAGCAGCAGTGTGTGTACCATCTACAAGATGCACTGCAGGAATTCACTAAGGCTCCTTAGACAGCACCTTCCAAACCCACTACCATCTAGAAGGACAAGGGCAGCAGATAGATGGGAACACCACCACCTGGAAGTTCCCCTCCAAGCCACTCACTATCCTGACTTGGAAATATATCGCTGTTCCTTCAGTGTCACTGGGTCAAAATCCTGGAACTCCCTCCCTAACAGCACTGTGGGTGTACCTACACCACATGGACTGTAGCGGTTCAAGAAGACAGCTCACTACCATCTTCTCAAGGACAATTAGGGATGGAAAATAAAAATGCTGGCCCAGCCAGCGAGGCACACATCCCGTGAATGAATAACAAAAAAATTCAGAGCTACTTGGATAATGAGAGCGAGTAAGATGAAGCAGGAAAAGGGTGTATATCACAGATGTCAGGTTGATAATACAAGCAAGAACCAGGCTGAATATAGAAAATTCACAGACGAAGTGAGAAAGGAAATCAGTGAGGCAAAGAGAGAGAATGAGAAGAGACTGGCAGCTAACTGAAAAGACAACCCAAATGTCTTCTATAATCACATAAATAAGAGGAGTGGGAACATAGGAAAACAAGAATAGGAGTAGTTGCATAATGGTATTGTCACTGGATTAGTTTTCCAGAATTCCAGAGTAATGCACCGGAGACCCGGGTTTGAATCCCACCAATGCAGATGGTGAAATTTGAATCCAATAAAAATCTGGAATTAAAAGTTTGATGATGACCATGAAACCATTACCCATGGTTGTAAAAGCCCATCTGATTAACTGATGTATTTCCTGAGAAGGAAATCTGCTGTCCTTATCTGGTCTGGCCTACATGTGACTCCAGACCCTTAAAAATGCCCTCTGAATAAGGGTAATTAGGGATGGGAAATAAATGTCAGAAATGCCTGCCTCCCATGAATGAATATAAAAAGGGTAGTAGGCCATTCAGCCCATTGAGCTTGCTCAGCTAACCAATGAGATCACAGCTGATCATCTGCCTCAATGCCACCTTCCCACACTAATTCCACATCCCTTGATGTCATTCAACTCTAGAAATCTATCGATTTCTGTTTTAAACATGCTCAATGATTTAGCTTCCACAGCCCTCTGGGGTACAGAATTCCTACCCTTGATAATCTTTCACCCCCTTGCTCTGCCTTAAGGGCATCCGAGGACTCTGTCTCAACCATTTTTTGAGGAAGAGAATGCCAAAGGCTCACAACCCCCTGAGAGAAAAATTCTTCCCACATCTCTGTCCCAAATGGGCTTCCCACATCCCACATCTTCCCACATCCCAAATCTTCCCACATCTCTGTCCCAAATGGACTTCCCCTTATTTTGAAATAATGTCCCTGATGAGGCAAGACCCTTTCCACATTCACACAATTAAGTCCCCTCAGGATCTTATATGTTTCAATCAAGTCACCTCTTACTCTTCTAAACTCCAGTGGATACCAGCCTAACCTGTCCAGCCAAACCTCTCATTCCAGGTTTTAATCTAGTAAGCCTTCTCTGAACTGCTTCTAATGAATTTACATCCTTCCTTAAATAAGGAGACCAATACTGTACACATTCTCTGGATCAAATCTCACCAGTGTCCTGTACAACTGAAGCATAATCTCCCTACTTTTATAATCAATTCCCCTCGCAATAAATGATAACATTCTATTAGCTTTCCTAATTACTTATTGTACCTGCAAGCTAACCTTTTGTGATTCATGCACTAGGACACCCAGATCCCTCTGAATCTCAGAGCTCTGCAATCTCGCTCACTATTTAGATAATAAGCTTTTTTATTCTTCCTACCAAAATGGACAATTTCACAATTTCCTACTTCATACTCCATTTGCCAGATCTTTGTCCACTCACTTAACTCATCTATATCCCTTTGTAACCTCCTTAGGCCCTCTTCACAACTTACTTTCCTACCTACCTTTATGTCATCAGCAAATTTAGTAACCGTACCATTGGTCCCTTCATCCATAAATGTATGTAACTGCACTGAGCCCTGGGAGAGTGAGGGTATGAGGGAAGTTTGAGGTCTCTCTCAGGGGAGTGGAGGGTGTAAGGGAGAGTGAAGGGTGTAGTGGCAGAATGGGGGTATGGGGAGAGTGTGGAGATGTGGAGGAGGGTGGGGTGTAGGGGAATGAATTTGAACTGTTTTGCTGTAACATTGGAAGGTTAGGGAGTAGGGACTGGGATGGGGGAGTGCAGACTGCAACTGAATAAAATATCACAGTAACCATTCCAGCTGATGTCTGTTCTGAAGACTGAGAAACTTGCCCTTTGACCTAATTATGTGGCTCTGACAAAAGCAATTTTGAGACACAATCTTAAATGTGATGTAGAAATGGAGAGGCTCACTAGCTGTCAATAAGAGGTAATCATTGTCAGAGAGACTCTTCTACTGGTGTCCATCCCCTCCTGTTGTTCATCAAAATGAACACTGATCTTAAACATCAATACTGGTCTCCAGAGGATGGGTTATCAATGGAGTGCGAATAAAGAAACAAGTTTGGAGGATACGACATTTCTCTAACCTTCATCTTTCATGTTTACAGTCTCACTCCTACGACTCTCGGTCATTTGGAGGGCTCCTTATCCCTGGTTCTATAACTGGTGACCCATATGCTCCAACCTGGTGGAAGCAGTTGCTAGCAGGAGGGATAGCTGGAGCAGTGTCCCGCACCTCGACTGCCCCCCTTGACAGACTCAAAATCTACATCCAGGTAAAACATGAAAAATGGTGGGAACCAGGAACTTAGGCCAGGGTTTTTAGAATGGCGGGGTTTCCCTTCACACCACCTGAAGAGTTAGTGCCCAACGCATCACTGCCAATACCGGCTGCCCAGCAGTATTAATGCTCCAAGGAGTGTTAATTGACTGGAGATGGGACTTTGGCCCCACAGTCAGGAGAATGTCCCACCTTAGAGAACTCTAGTCCCAGCAGCACCAGAAGCTGTAGTACAGGATTGTGACTGCAAGTCCCAGGAGTCTAGGACCAGGTAAGTGTGGAGGTCTCCAGGGAGGGGAGGTGAGGCCCAGGGTGTGGGTAGAGGGGGTGGGTGTGTTTGGTGGAGAGGCCGGTAGGGAGGGAGCACCCACAGGGCCCAGACCTTGTTGGGGAGGGGGGAGGGTGTGATGGTGAAAGGAAGCCATTGATGGAGGTGCCTCCCCTTTCCCACCCAAGGGCTGAGCAGGGTCAATAATTGGGCTTACCCCTGTCCCTAAGCTCCTCCCACGATTCTGCAAATTGAGGCTGGGTAGGAAACAGCCCATTCATTGGCCACTTAAGGGCTTCAATTGGGGGAAGGGCAGGATGGTGAGCCTAGGCCTCACCTGTCCCCCTGAAAAATTGCAGTGAGGCTGGGGCAGGCAGAAAGCCATTGGGAAGGCCGTTCGATGCATTTTACAGTCTCCCCCGCCTGTAAACCCACCTGCGGGGCAAAATCAAATTCCACTCTAATGCCCGTGATAAAGTGACTCACAGAAATGATTCTACAAAGGCCATGTAGCTCAGTCAGCAAAGCTCTGAACTGGACTGTCCATCATCATCCTACCCGCCAGTTTTTTCCCAGATGCTTTGATCTTATTCCTTTACAAGCACATCGACTCCCTTAAGACTGATGTTATCAATCCTCCCTCAGTAGCAACCTGTGCTAAAACATTCCCATTCTAATAATCCTCTGTCTGAAAACATTTCTACAAACTTCTGCATTCACTTTCCCACTATTAATGCTCAGATTGTGTTATTCCCCTGTTACTGATTCAATCGCCAGCGGCAACAATGGTTCATTCTTTACCGTCTCAAAATCTTTCAGAATTTGGAATTCCTCCATGTGCATCAATAAGACCATAAGACATAGGAGCAGAAATTAGGCCATTTGGCCCATCGAGTCTGCTCTGCCATTCAATCATGGCTGATAAGTTTCTCAACCCCATTCTCCCGCCTTCTCCCCGTAACCTTTGATCCCCTTACCAATCAAGAACCTATCTACCTCAGTCTTAAATATCCTCAATGACCTGGCCTCCACAGCCTTCTGTGGCAATGAATGCCATAGATTCACCACTCTCTGGCTAAAGAAGGTTCTCCTCATCTCTGTTCTAAAAGGTCTTCTCTTTACTCTGAGGCTGTGCCCTTGGGTACTAGTCTCTCCTACTAATGGAAACATCTTCCCCACGTCCACTCTATCCAGGCCTCTCAGTATTCTGTAAGTTTCAATCAGATCACCCCTCATCCTTCTAAACTCCATCGAGTATAGACCCAGAGTCCTCAAACATTCCTCATATGTTAAGCCTTTCATTCCTGGGATCCTCCTCTGGACCCTCTCCAGGGCCAGCACATCCTTCCTGAGATATGGGGCCCAACATTGCTCACAATATTCTAAATGTGGTCTGACCAGAGCCTTATAAAGCCTCAGCAGTACATCCCTGCTTTTACATTCTAGTCCTCTCGAAATAAATGCCAACATGCATTTGCCTTCCTAACTACCGACTCAACCTGCAAGTTAACCTTAAGAGAATCCTGGACGAGGACTCCCAAGTCCCTTTGCACTCCAGATTTGTGAATTCTCTCCCCATTTAGAAAATTGTCTATGCCTCTATCTTCCTACCAAAGTGCATGACCTCACACTTCCCCACATTGTATTCCATCTGCCACTTTGCCCATTCTCTTAACCTGTCCAAATCCTTCTGCAGCCTCCCCACCTTCTCAATACTACCTGTCCCTCCACCTGTCTTTGTATCATCTGCAAACTTAGCCAGGATGCCCTCAGTTCCTTCATCAAAGTATTGTTTCTATACAGAAAGAAACCATTTACACCTTGATCTAGTGCTCTTTCCCTCACAGCTCTCAATCCCATTGCTCTCACCTTTCCCTGGATCTCTTAATATTTATATACTTCCTGTTTATAAACTGTTCTGAATTCTCTCTTCCTCAATGTTTCTGGTCAGCCATGACCAGATTCTTTTTTATGTTCATTTCCAGGATATGGATGTCACTGGCTGGGCCAGCATTTATTGCCCATTCCTAATTGCCCTTGAGAAGGTGGTGGAGAGCTGACTCTTCGAACCGCTGGAGTCCATGTGGTGTAGGTACACCCACAGTGCTGTTAGGGAGGGAGCTCCAGGATTTTGCCCCAGCCACAGTGAAGGAATGGCGATATATTTCCAGGTCAGGATGATGTCTGGCTTGGAGGGAAACTTCCAAGTGCTGGTGTTCCATCCATCTGCTGCCCTTGTCCTTTTAGATGGTTGTGGGTTTGGAAGGTGTTTCTAAGGAGCCTTGGTGAATTCCTGCAGTGCATCTTGTAGATGGTACACACTGCTGCTACTGTGCATCGGTGGTGGAGGGAGTGAATGTTTGTGGATGTGGTGCCAATCAAGCGGGGCTGCTTTGTCCTGGATAGTGTTGAGCTTCTCAAGTGTTATGGAAGCTGCACTCATCCAGGCAAGTGGGGAGTATTCCATCACACTCCTGACTTGTGCCTTGTAGATGGTGGACTTTGATGGGTAAGGAGGTGAGTTACTCGCTGCAGGATTCCCAACCTCTGACCTACTCTCATAGGCACAGTACTTACTGTATTTGCTGAGCAGGTCTGACAGCATTTAAAAAAAAATATCCTTTCATGGGATGTGAGTATCACTGGCAAGGCCAGCATTTGTTTCCTATACAAAAACTGGAAAAACTCAGCAGGTCTGGCAGCATCGGCGGAGAAGAGTTGACGTTTTGAGTCCTCATGACCCTTCGACAGAACTGTTGTTTCCTATCCCTAATTGCCCTTGAAAACTCCTTTCAGGAAGCAATTAAGAGTCAACCACATTGTTGTAGGTCTGGAGTCACATGCAGGTCAGACCAGGTAAGGACAGCAGATTTCCTTCCCTAAAGGACATTAGTAAACCAGATGGGGTTTCAGGGCAATTGATGATAGTTATCATGGTCACCGTTACTGAGATTAGCTTTATATTGCAGATTTATTAACTGAATTCAAATGTCACCAGCTGCCGTGATGGGATTGAAATCCATGTCCTTTGGGTCTCTAGTCCAGCAACAATAGCACTATACCACCGACTCCCTCTCTGAAGAAAAGCCATACAGATTTGAAAGGTTAACTCTGTTTCTCTCTTCACAGATGCTGCCAGACCTGCTGAGTTCTTCCAAGGCACAAGTCAGGAGTGTGATGGAATACTCTGTACTTGCCTGGACGAGTGCAGCTCCAATAACATTTGAGAAGCTCAACACTATCCAGGACAAAGCAGCTGCTTGATTGGCACCACATCCACAAACATTCACTCCCTCCACCACCGACACACAGTAACAGCAGTGTGTGTACCATCTAAAAGATGCACTGCAGGAATTCACCAAGGCTCCTTAGATACACCTTCCAAACCCACAACCATCCAAAAGGACAAGGGCAGCCGATAGAGGGGAACACCAGCACCTGGAAGTTTCCCTCCAAGCCAGACATCATCCTGACCTGGAAATATATTGCCATTCCTTCACTGTTTTATTTTATATTTTTGCAGGTTTCCTGTTTACCCTTGGATTTGTAGTTACCTGAACCACACAACCCTTCACTGCTTTTCAGTGCCCCTTTTCTGTACTTAGGAGGTTATCAGGATAGTCCATTCTTTGGACTCAAGAATTGCCAAGGATTGTGTGGCTTGGAGAGCACAGACATCGCAGCAAATTGTCTTTCCAGCCTCGCAATCAATTCTTGGGCACGGACCGCCACTTCCTGATCTGTGGTGGAAGGACTGGTAGAAAGCAGTTCATTAACAGCAGCACCATGATCCTGACTAGGGAATAGCTATCAGGTTGAAGCCACTGCTTAGAGTGATGAAGTTATACAGCACAGAAACAGGCCCTTCCACCCATCATGTCTGTGTCAGCCATCAAGCACACATCTATTCTAATCCCGTTATCCAGCACTTGGCCCCTAGCCCTGTATTCTATGGCATTTCAAGGTGCACATCTAAGCACTTCTTAAATGTTGTGAGAATTCCTGCCTCTGCCACCGCCTCAGGCAGTGTGTTCCTGAGGGTCTAGGTGGACTCCCACTGTCCCTTAAACAACACAGGCAGCAGCTCTGAAGGTGACGGTGCTGTGAGGTGGGAGAATCGAGAGAGCCAAAAGCTTCCAATGTGTGACAGCACTCTCGGAGCTCTTTAAACCTCCTTCCAACATTGCACAACTCTGGGGACAAGAAAACCACAGAAAGGAGCCTTTCAGAGAGGGTCAGGGGGAGCAGGATTAGAGAGAGAGAATGGTTTGGGGAGAGGGGGGTTACATACTCTGGGGAGAGGGGGGGTTATATACTCTGGGGAGAGGGGGGGTTACATACTCTGGGGGGAGGGGGGGTTACATACTCTGGGGAGAGGGGGGGTTACATACTCTGGGGAGAGGGGGGGTTAAATACTCTGGGGAGATGGGGGGGTTAAATACTCTGGGGAGAGGGGGGGTTACATACTCTGGGGAGAGGGGGGGGTTACATACTCTGGGGAGATGGGGGGTTACATACTCTGGGGAGATGGGGGGGTTAAATACTCTGGGGAGAGGGGGGGTTACATACTCTGGGGAGAGGGGGGGGTTAAATACTCTGGGGAGAGGGGGGGTTACATACTCTGGGGAGAGGGGGGGGTTAAATACTCTGGGGAGAGGGGGGGTTACATACTCTGGGGAGAGGGGGGGTTACATACTCTGGGGAGATGGGGGGTTACATACTCTGGGGAGAGGGGGGGTTAAATACTCTGGGGAGAGGGGGGGTTACATACTCTGGGGAGAGGGGGGGGTTAAATACTCTGGGGAGAGGGGGGGTTACATACTCTGGGGAGAGGGGGGGTTACATACTCTGGGGAGAGGGGGGGTTACATACTCTGGGGAGAGGGGGGGTTACATACTCTGGGGAGAGGGGGGGTTACATACTCTGGGGAGAGGGGGGGTTACATACTCTGGGGAGAGGGGGGGTTACATACTCTGGGGAGAGGGGGGGGTTACATACTCTGGGGAGAGGGGGGGTTACATACTCTGGGGAGAGGGGGGGTTACATACTCTGGGGAGAGGGGGGGTTACATACTCTGGGGAGAGGGGGGGGTTACATACTCTGGGGAGAGGGGGGGTTACATACTCTGGGGAGAGGGGGGGGTTACATACTCTGGGGAGAGGGGGGGTTACATACTCTGGGGAGAGGGGGGGGTTACATACTCTGGGGGAGAGGGGGGGTTACATACTCTGGGGAGAGGGGGGGTTACATACTCTGGGGAGAGGGGGGGGGTTACATACTCTGGGGAGAGGGGGGGTTACATACTCTGGGGAGAGGGGGGGGTTACATACTCTGGGGAGAGGGGGGGTTACATACTCTGGGGAGAGGGGGGGTTACATACTCTGGGGAGAGGGGGGGTTACATACTCTGGGGAGAGGGGGGGGTTACATACTCTGGGGAGAGGGGGGGGTTACATACTCTGGGGAGAGGGGGGGTTACATACTCTGGGGAGAGGGGGGGTTACATACTCTGGGGAGAGGGGGGGTTACATACTCTGGGGAGAGGGGGGGTTACATACTCTGGGGAGAGGGGGGGTTACATACTCTGGGGAGAGGGGGGGTTACATACTCTGGGGAGAGGGGGGGTTACATACTCTGGGGAGAGGGGGGGTTACATACTCTGGGGAGAGGGGGGTTAAATACTCTGGGGAGAGGGGGGGTTACATACTCTGGGGAGAGGGGGGGGTTACATACTCTGGGGAGATGGGGGGGTTACATACTCTGGGGAGAGGGGGGGTTACATACTCTGGGGGGAGGGGGGTTACATACCCTGGGGAGAGGGGGGGGTTACATACTCTGGGGAGATGGGGGGTTACATACTCTGGGGAGAGGGGGGGTTACATACTCTGGGGAGAGGGGGGGTTACATACTCTGGGGAGAGGGGGGGTTACATACTCTGGGGAGAGGGGGGGTTAAATACTCTGGGGGGAGGGGGGTTACATACCCTGGGGAGAGGGGTTTACATACTCTGGGGGGAGGGGGGTTAAATACTCTGGGGAGAGGGGGGGTTACATACTCTGGGGAGATGGGGGGGTTAAATACTCTGGGGGGAGGGGGGTTACATACCCTGGGGAGAGGGGTTTACATACTCTGGGGGGAGGGGGGTTAAATACTCTGGGGAGAGGGGGGGTTACATACTCTGGGGAGAGGGGGGGTTACATACTCTGGGGAGAGGGGGGGTTACATACTCTGGGGAGAGGGGGGGTTACATACTCTGGGGAGAGGGGGGGTTACATACCCTGGGGAGAGGGGGGGTTACATACTCTGGGGAGAGGGGGGGTTACATACCCTGGGGAGAGGGGGGGTTACATACTCTGGGGAGAGGGGGGGTTACATACTCTGGGGAGAGGGGGGGTTACATACTCTGGGGAGAGGGGGGGTTACATACCCTGGGGAGAGGGGGGGTTACATACTCTGGGGAGAGGGGGGGTTACATACTCTGGGGAGATGGGGGGGTTAAATACTCTGGGGAGAGGGGGGGTTACATACTCTGGGGAGATGGGGGGGTTAAATACTCTGGGGAGAGGGGGGGTTACATACTCTGGGGAGATGGGGGGGTTAAATACTCTGGGGAGAGGGGGGGGTTACATACTCTGGGGAGAGGGGGGGTTACATACTCTGGGGAGAGGGGGGGTTACATACTCTGGGGAGAGGGGGGGTTACATACTCTGGGGAGAGGGGGGGTTACATACTCTGGGGAGAGGGGGGGTTACATACTCTGGGGAGAGGGGGGGTTAAATACTCTGGGGAGAGGGGGGGTTACATACTCTGGGGAGAGGGGGGGTTACATACTCTGGGGAGAGGGGGGGTTACATACTCTGGGGAGAGGGGGGGTTACATACTCTGGGGAGATGGGGGGGTTAAATACTCTGGGGAGAGGGGGGGTTACATACTCTGGGGAGAGGGGGGGTTACATACTCTGGGGAGATGGGGGGGTTAAATACTCTGGGGGGAGGGGGGTTACATACCCTGGGGAGAGGGGTTTACATACTCTGGGGGGAGGGGGGTTAAATACTCTGGGGAGAGGGGGGGTTACATACTCTGGGGAGAGGGGGGGTTACATACTCTGGGGAGATGGGGGGGTTAAATACTCTGGGGAGATGGGGGGTTACATACTCTGGGGAGAGGGGGGGTTACATACTCTGGGGAGAGGGGGGGTTACATACTCTGGGGAGAGGGGGGGTTACATACTCTGGGGAGAGGGGGGGTTACATACTCTGGGGAGATGGGGGGGTTAAATACTCTGGGGGGAGGGGGGGTTACATACCCTGGGGAGAGGGGGGGTTACATACTCTGGGGAGATGGGGGGGTTAAATACTCTGGGGGGAGGGGGGTTATATACCCTGGGGGGAGGGGTTTACATACCCTGGGGGGAGGGGTTTACATACTCTGGGGGGAGGGGGGTTACATATAGCTTGACCACATTAAATTCTGATTCAGCCTCACCTGGTGTTTTGTTTCCAATTCTGGGAACCTTGCTTTAGGAAGGATGTGAAGACTTTAGAGACAGTGCAGAAAAGATTTTTGGTAATGGTTCCAGGATGAGGGAATGGAATAGATTGGAGAAGCTGGGGTTGTTCTCCTTAGGGAAGACAAGGCTGACAGGAGATTTGACAGTGGTGGTCAAAATCATGAGGGGTCTGGACAGAGTAGGTGGGGAGAAAATGTTCCCATTAGGCTGCGTACTTGGCATCTATCCTTTCCAAGGACAGGTCACCAGGTCATTGTGAAAGATAAGGTAGTTGAGGCACTTGATGGGATAAAAATTGATAAGGAGGGGGTGTTAGAAAGGCTGACTGTACTTAAAGTTGATAAATCCTCAAGACCAGATGACATGTATCCAAGGATACATATGAGGGTGGAAATTGCAGAGGCATTGGCCATAATTTTTCAATCCTCCTTAGATACAGGTGTGGTTCCAAAGAAATAGAGAATTGCAAATGTTACACTCTTGTTCAAAAAAAGGTATGAGGATAAGCCCAGCAACTACAACCCAGTCAGTTTAACCTTGGTGGTAGGGAAGCTTTTAGAAACTATAATAATGACCTAGACTATGGTGTACAGGGCACAATTTCAAGAACTGCGGATGACACGAAACTTGGAAGTATTGTGAATTTTGAGAAGGGTAGTGTTAAACTTCAAAAGAACATAGACATAGAACATCAAAAACAGGTTCGGCCTCAGCTGGAGTATTGTGTCCAGTTCTGGGTGCTGCACTTTGGGAAGGATGTGAAGGCATTGGAGAGGGTGCAGAAAAGATTCATGAGAATGGTTCCAGGGATGAGGAACTTCAGCTAAGTAGATAGATTGGAGAAGTTGGGACTGTTTTCCTTGGAGAAGGTTGAGAGGAGATTTGATAGAGGTGTTCAGAATAATGAGGGGTCTGGACAGTGTAGATAGGGAAAAACTGTACCCATTGGTGGAAGGATCAAGAAGTAGAAGGCACAGACTTAAGGTGACTGGTAAAGAAAGAAATGATGACATGAGGAAAATCTTTTTTATGCAGTGAGTGGTTAGGATCCAGAATGCACTGCCTGAAAGTGTGGTGGAGGCAGATTCAGTCGAGGCATTCACAGAGAATTAGATCATTATCCGAAGAGAAACATTTTGCAGGGCTACGGGAAAAAGACCGGGGGAACTGGTACTAGATGATTTGCTCTTGACAAGAGCTAGCACAGGCATAATGGCCAGAATGGTGTCCTTCTATGCTTTAGCCAGTTTATGGTTCTTTAATTTTGTACAATAGAAAGCAGGAGTATCTGGAGACCATGACAAGTTAGAAAATGAAAATTTTGTGGTTGTTGGAAATACCCAACAGTTCAGGCTGCATCTGTGAAGGGAGAAACAGTTAATGTTTCAGCTCTTTTGAGTACAAACCCATTTCCATCTGTTTCAGATGAAGTTACATTGTTTCATGGTTTGCCATCGTGAGATTTGAACTCTTGATCTTGGGGTTACAAACCCACTACCATAACCACTTGGCTATTTAGGCCAAGCTAGTTAATGTTTCAGGTTGATGATCTATCATCAGAACAATAATTAGTGCTGTTTACCACAGGCTTCCCACAGTATAACTGATGCTCGAGTGTCTTGCTACGATCTCTGTAGAGACTGATCACTTAAAAAAAGAGATTCAAATTTCCAGTTATTAACTGGACAAATGTCCCAACAAGAATTCAGGTTTTGAAAATTTACTATAACAAATTACTAAAAAAAAATACACTATTGATGAAACACTATTTTCTTTTCATAGGCAATTTATAGAACCGTAGACCCATAGAACACGACAGCACAGAAAACAGGCCATTCGGCCCTTCTAGTCTGTGCTGAGATATTATTCCGCTAGTCCCACTGACCTGCACCCAGTCCATAACCTTCCAGACCTCTCCCATCCATGTATCTATCTAATTTATTCTTAAAACTTGAGTGAGCCCACATTTACCACGTAAGATGGTAGCTCGTTCCACACTCTCACCACTCTCTGAGTGAAGAAGTTCCCCCTAATGTTCCCCCCAAACATTTCCCCTTTCACCCTAAAGCCATGTCCTCTCCTAATCTCTCCTAATCTAAGTGGAAAGAGCCTACTCACATTTACTCTGTCTATACACCTCATAATTTTGTAAACTTCTATCAAATCTCCCCTCATTCTTCTACGCTCCAAGGAATAAAGTCCTAACCTGTTTAATCTTTCCCTGTAACTCAACTCCTGAAGACCCGGCAACATCCTAGTAAATCTTCTCTGCACTCTCTCAATCTTACTGATATCCTTCCTGTAGTTAGGCGACCAGAACTGCACACAATACTCCAAAGTTGGCCTCACTAATGTCTTATACAACCTCACCATAACATCCCAACTCCTATACTCAACACTTTGATTTATGAAGGCCAGTATGCCAAAAGCTTTCTTTATAACCCTATCATATGTGACGCCACTTTCAGGGGATTATGTATCTGAACTCCCAGATTCCTTTGTTCCTCCACACTCCTCAGTGCCCTACCATTTACTGTGTATGTCCTACCTTGGTTTGACCTTCCAAAATGTAACACCTCACACTTCTCCACATTAAATTCCATCTGCCATTTTCTGGCCCATTTTTCCTGTTGGTCGATCCCTCTGCAAGCTTTGAAAGCCTTCCTCGCTGTCCACAACGCCTCCAATCTTAGTGTCATCAGCAAACTTGATGATCTAACTTACCAATTTATACTTTAAACTACAGTGAAGAGATTCCCTATTTAACTTTTAGCAATGACTGTAACCTGATCTCAGAATTGTTCCCTTTGCTCTTTACACCACGGCAAATCCATTAGCTCAGTATCTGGGTAAAAAGGCTAATTAGCTAGCTGAGATCCCAACTCCCTTTCACCTTACAAATAAATGGACAGCACAACCCATTACTAACAACTTTCTAGCACTCAGAGAATCAGAAGACTCATCAGAAATAGCCCATTCAACCCATCAAACTTTCTGCACCATCCAGTTACATCCTGGCTGATCTGGTTGTGGGCTTAATTCCACCTTCCTGCCTGTCGCCCATGACCCTTGACTCCCTTGTATTTCAAAAATCTGTCTAACTCCACCTTGTATATATTCAGTGACCGAGCCCCCACTGCCCGCTGGAGAAGAGAATTGCAAAGACTATTAACAACCCTCTGAGAGAAGAAATTCCTCTTCACCTCTTTCTTAAATCACAGACCCCTTATTTTTAAACTGTGTCCCCTAGTTCTAGATTCCCCATGAAAGGGAACATCCTTTCGGCTATCTACCCTGTCACGCCCCTTCAAAAATTTATATGTTGCAATAAGATCACATCTCCTTCTCCTAAATTCCAATGAGTACAGGCCCAACCTGCTCAACCTTTCCTCATTAGACAACCTTCATTGCAGGAATCAGCAGAGCTAACCTTTGAACTGATCCCAATGCAACTATATCCTTAAGAAAGGAGACAAAGCTGTACACAGTACTCCAGGTGCAGTCTCAGCAATGCCCCATACAGTTGTGGCAAGACTTCCCTACTTTTATACTCCACCCCCCACCCCTTGCAATAAAGCCCAGCATTGCACTTGCCTTTCCATTTGATGCTGTCCCTGCATGCTGTCTTTTTAATGTACAAGGGCACCCAAACTCCTTTGTACAGCAGCATTCTGCAGTCTCTCTCTTTTAAAAAGATATTCTGTGTTTCTATTCTCCCTGTCAAAGTGGACAACCTCACGGTTTCCCACATTACATTCCAACTGTCAAGTTTTTTCCACTCACTTAACCTGCCTCCATCCATTTGCAAACTCTTTGTATTCTACTCATGGCTTGCTTTCCTACCTATGTTTGCATGATCAGCAAATTTGGCTACAATACAGTTGGCTCCTTCATCTAAGTCATTAATATAGACCATAATTAGACCCATAGATGTTTACAGCACAAAGGGAGGCCATTCAGCCCATCGTGTCCGCACCAGTCACCAAAGATCTGACTATACTATTCCCATTTTCCAGTGCTTGGCCCATAGCCCTGGAGGCTATGGTGATGCAAGTGAATATCTAAATACTTCTTAAATGTTATGAGGGTTTCTGACTCAACCACCCTTTCAGGAAGTGAGTTCCAGGCTCCAAACAGCCTCTGGGTGAAAAAATTTCTCCTCAACTCCCCTCTTAGCCTTCTACCTCTTACCTTATATCTATGTCCCCTGGTTATTGACCCCTTTACTAACAACCCCAGCCAATCCAATCTTTCCTCATAGCTCAGACCCTCCAGCCCAGGCAGCATCCTGGTGAATCTCCTCTGCACCCTCTCCAGTGCAATCACCTCCTTCCTATACAAAAACAAAAATAGCTGGAAAAACTCAGCAGGTCTGGCAGCATCTGCGGAGAGGAACACAGTTAACGTTTCGAGTCCGTATGTCTCTTCAACAGAATGAAGGAAAAATAGAAAAGAGGTGAAATATAAGCTGGGGGGGTGGGACAGGTAGATGTGGATAGAGGGCCAGTGATAGGTGGAGATAACCAAGAGATGTCACAGACAAAAGGACAGAGAGGGTTGAAGCTGGTGATATTATCTGAGGAATGTGATAATAAAGGTACAGATAGCCCTAGTGGGGGTGGGGTGGGGGGAAGGGATCAAAAGGCTAAAAGGTAGAGATAAAACAATGGATGGAAATACATTTAAAAATAATGGAAATAAGTGGGAAAAGAAAAACCTATATAAATTATTGGAAAAAAACGGGGATCGGAAAGGGGGTGGGGATGGAGGAGAGAGTTCATGATCTAAAATTGTTGAACTCAGTATTCAGTCCAGAAGGCTGTAAAGTGCCTAGTCGGAAGATGAGGTGCTGTTCAATGTGGTGACCAGAGCAGCATGCAGTATTCCAGCTGTAGCCTAACCAGCATTTTATACAGTTCCAGCATAACCTCCTTGCTCTTATATTCTATGCCTCGGCTATTTAAGGCAAGTATCCCATATGCCTCCTTAACTACCTTATCTAGCAGCCCTGCCAACTTCAGGGATCTGTGGAATATGCACTTCAAGGTCCTACCATAAATAGTGTAATCCCTTGCCTTGTTAGTCCTCCCCAAGTGCATTACCTCACACTTTTCCGGGTTGAATTCCATTTGCCACTGCTCTGCCCTCCTGAGGTGCCAGCACTGATCACTGTGACACTGTACAGGTTACAGTTTGCTGACTCTTTGTTTCTTATTAATTAGCTAATCCTCTGTCCATGCTGATGAGAGTTGCCTCCTGATGAGAGTTGGCCCCTGACAAACACTCATTAATATGCTTCATTTCTGGGAGCTGGTAACTTACCCAGTGTCTATTCAAACCCTTCTGACCTATAGATATAGAACAGGTAGCCAAGGTGTCAGGATGGTCACCTCCTCCACAGTCTGGCCCCCCATGCTCTGAGGTCACTGGGGTGTGCAGGGTGCCAGGAGGCTTTCTGTTGTTGGTTCAGGGATCTTTGTAAAGTCGAGTGACCTTAATGTGGGGAGGGCAATCTTTCTGAGTTTTATCTCTACCTTGTTTTTGTCCCTGACTACTTAAAATTGTTTATATTTTTTTCAGCGACAGAGAGAGAATTCAATGCTGCACCATCTAATTCCATGGGCCTTCTATACAATTTTAAAAATAGCTATTTCTTACACTTTATATCACTGCATTACAATACTGCATGGGAGAACCACAGTACAAAAAGGAAATGGGGAGGATACAGGCTCAACATGTTCCCTCTAGGGTAATCGGAAGCAGTAACAAGCCCAGAGAACCATGGATGACCTCGGATATTCAGGATACAATGAGAAGGAAAGGAGAGGCTTTTAGCAGGTACAAGAGAAGCAAATCAGCGGAGGCATTAGTGGAGTACAGACAGTGCAGGGCGGAGCTTAAGAAAGCAATTAGGAGAGCAAAGAGGGGATATGAGAAAGCTCTGGCTGGTAAAAGTAGGGAAAATCCCAAGATATTCTATAAGTATATTAATGGGAAGAGGATAACCAGGGAAAGAGTAATAAGGGACCAAGGGGCAATCTATGGGTGGAGCCAGAGGACATCGCTAGAGTGTTGAATGAATACTTCACATCCATCTTCACCCAAGAGAATGAGGATGAAGGTATCGAACTCAGGGAGAGAGACTGCAAGGTTCTAAAGCAAATTGATATAGGGAGTGACAAGGTATTGGAGGTGTTGGCAATCTTAAAAGTGGACAAATCTCCAGGTCTGGATGATTTGTGTCCCAGACTGCTGAGGGAGGCAAGGGAGGAGATTGCAGGGGCTCTGACCCAAATTTTTAATTCTTCTCTGGCCACAGGGGAGGTACCAGAGGACGGGAGAACAGCTAATATGGTTCCGCTACTTAAGAAGGGTTGTAGAGATAAGCCAGGGAACTACAGGCCAGTGAGTCTCACGTCAGTGGTAGGGAAACTATTGGAGAAAATTCTGAAGGAGAGAATCTATCTCCACTTGGAGAGGCAAGGTTTGATCAGGGATAGTCAGCATGGCTTTGTTAGAGGAAGGTCATGCCTAACACATTTGATTGAATTGTTTGAGGAGGTGACCAGGTGTGTAGATGAGGGTAGTGCCGTTGATGTAGTTTATATGGATTTCAGCAAAGCCTTTGACAAGGTCCCACATGGGAGACTTATAAAGAAGGCAAATGCACATGGGATAAAGGGTAATTTGATAAGGTGGTTTCAAAATTTGCTTAGTTGTAGGAGACAGAGGGTGATGACAAAAGGAAGCTTTAATGACTGGAAGCCAGTGTCTAGTGGCGTACCACAGGGATCTGTGCTCGGGCCCCTATTATTCATTATTTATATAAACGACATAGATGTGGGGGGTAGGATTAGTAAGTTTGCGGATGACACAAAGATTGGCCGGGTGGTTAACATTGAGGTTGAGTGTCTTGGGCTACAGGAAGAAATAGATGGGTGGTCAAATGGGCAGATAAGTGGCAGATGGAATTTAACCCTGAAAAGTGTGAGGTGATACACTTTGGAAGGAGTAATTTGACAAGGAAGTATTCAATGAATGGCATGACACTAGGAAGTTCTGAGGAACAAAGGGACCTTGGCGTGTGTGTCCATAGATCTCTGAAGGCGGGGGTGCATGTTAGGGGGTGGTGAAAAAGGTACATGGGACACTTGCCTTTATCAATCGAGGCATGGATCACAAAAGTAGGGAGGTCATGTTGGAGTTGTACAGAACCTTGGTGAGGCCACAGCTGGAGTACTGTGTGCAGTTTTGGTTGCCACATTATAGGAAGGTGATTGCACTAGAGGGGGTGCAGAGGAGATTCACCAGGATGTTGCCTGGGATGAAACATTTAAGTTATGGAGAGAGGTTGGATAGACTTGGGTAGTTTTCACTGGATCAGAGAAGACTGAGGGGCGACCTGGTCAAGTGTACAAGATTATGAGGGGCATGGACAGGGTGGATAGGGAGCAGCTGTTCCCCTTAGTTGAAGGGTCAGCCACAAGGGGGCATAAGTTCAAGGTGAGGGGCAGGAGGTTTAGGTGGTATGTGGGGAAAATCTCTTTTACCCAGAGGGTGGTGATGGTCTGGTATGTGCTGCCTGGGAGGGTGGTGGAGGCGGGTTGCCTCACATCCTTTAAAAAGTACCTGGCATGTCATAACATTCAAGGCTATGGGCCAAATGCTGGTAAATGGGATTAGGTAGGCAGGTCAGGTGTTTCTTGTATGTGGGTGCAGACTCGATGGGCTGAAGGGCCTCTTCTGCACTGTGTGATTCTGTGATTCTGTAAATAAAAAGCATAATGGGTGTGGATGTAAAAACCCCTGTTCCTCTTTCCCCCAGGTGTATGCTGCAAAACATCATCTGAACTTGTTGGGCAGCTGGAAGGCGATGGTGGAAGAAGGTGGCTACCTCTCACTCTGGAGGGGCAATGGAACGAATGTGACAAAAGTTGCCCCAGAGACTGGCATCAAGTTTCTAGCTTATGAGAAGGTAACTGGCCCTGTCCGATGTAGGCCAGATCTCTTCTTAGAACTCTTTACTTACCAAGTTTACCCCATAAACTGAACACTGAATATTTGAACTCAGTAAATTGTGTCGCTTCTGTGGATTTAAAAGCCCCTCAGAACCCTTGCTTGAGGAGCTAAACTGCTAAATAAGCACAATGACCTAGCTAACTGCTAAGTTGGCCTGCAGAGGGGAAACAATCCACAATGATACAATGACCCAGAGCTTCCAATTTCCAGATGGTCATACCCTAGGTGTAACCAGGAGATACACTCAGAAGTTCCAATGCAGGAACCCTGCAGGAATTGCTTGGGAAGTTTGGACTTCCGTTGGACAATTCCCCTGCTCTCTAGGACCCCCAAAACTCAAGTTAGAGTCGGAGAATTTGGACTCACTTAGCAGAATAAGAACATAAGAAATAGGAACAGGAGTAGACCATTCAGCCCCTCCAGCCTGTTCTGCCATTCAATAAGATCATGGCTGACCTTGTGTTTCGATTTCTACATTCCCATCTAACCCCATCTAACAAGAATCTATCTACCTCTGCCTTAAAAATATTCAGTGACCCAACTCCACCACCCTCTGGGGCAGAGAGTTCCAAAGTCGCACAACGCTCTGAGAGAAAACATTTCTCCCCATCTCTGTCCTAAAAGGGTTACCCCTAATTTTAAAACAGTGCCGCCTAGTTCTGGACTCACCCACAAGAAACACCCATCAGAGTCTTAAAGGTTTCAATCAAATCACCCCTCACTCTTCTAAACTCCAGTGTAAACAAGCCCAGTCTGTCCAACCTTTCCTCATAAGACAACCCACTCATTCCAGGTATCAATCGAGTAAACCTCCTGTGAACTGCCTCCAATGCATTTACACCCTTCCTTAAATAAGGAGACCAAAGCTGCACTCAGCATTCATGGTGCGGTCTTACCAATACCCTGTATAACTGAAGCATAACATCCTTACTTTCATGTTCAATCCCTCTCATAATAAAGGATAGCATTCCATTAGCCTCCTTAATTACATGCTGTACCTGCATACTAACTTTTTGTGACTCATACACTAGAACACCTAGCTCCTGCTGCAGAATTATGCAGCCATTCTCCTTTTAAGTAATACTCTGCTTTTTTGTTCTTCCTGCCAAAGTGAACAACCTCACATTTTCCCACATTAAACTCCATTTGCCAGATCTTTGTTCACTCACTCAACCTGTATATTTCCATCTGCAAACTCCTTATGTCCTCTTCACAACATACTTACCTACCTATCTTTGAATCACCTGTAAATTTAGCTACCATGTCTTCACTCCCTTCATCTAAGTCATTGATGTAGATCATAAGAAGTTGAGGCCCCAGTACAGATCCCTGTGGGATGCTACTTGCACAACTGCCAATCAGTAAAAGGCCCATTTATGCATACTCACTGCTTTCTGCCAGCCAGCCAATCTTCTACCCATGCTATCGTGTTACCCTCTACACCATGAGCTTTTATTTTCTGTAATAATCTTTGATGGCACCTTATCAAATTTTTAAAAATTTCATTCACGGAATGTGGGCTTCGCTGGCTGGGCCGACATTTATTGCCATCCCTAGTTGCCCTCGAGAAGGTGGTGGAGAGCTGCCTTCTTGAATTGCAGTAATCTATTTGGTGTAGATACATCCACAGTGCTGTTAGGGAGGGAGTTCCAGGATTTTTACCCAGCGACAGTGAAGGAACGGCGATATATTTCCAAGTCAGGATGGTGAGTGACTTGGAGGGGAACTTCCAGGTGGTGGTGTTCCCATCTATCTGCTGCCCTTGTCCTTCTAGGTGGTAGTGGTCGTGGGTTTGGAAGTTGCTGTCGAAGGAGCCTTGGTGAATTCCTGCAGTGCATCTTGTAGATGGTACACACTGCTGCTGTGCGTCGGTGGTGGGGAGAGTGAATGTTTGTGGATGAGGTGCCAATCAAGTGGGCTGCTTTGTCCTGGATAGTGTCAAGATTCTTGAGTGTTGTGGGAGCTGCACTCATCCAGGCAAGTGGGGACTATTCCATCACATTCCTGATTTGTGCTTGTAGATGATGGACAAGCTTTGGGGAGTCAGGAGGTGAGTTACTTGGTGCACGATTCCTAGCATCTGACCTGCACTTGAAGACAGTATTTATATGGCTAGTCCAGTTCAGTTTCTGGTCAATATAAACCCCCAGAGTGTTGATAGGGGGGGATTCAATGATGGTGATGCCATTGAATGTCAAGGGGCAATGGTTGGATTCTTTCTTGTTGGAGATGTTCAACACGATCACCGTGTTCTCCGCCTCCATGTTCCCTGTCATCATGTTCACAGTCCCCAGTCACCTTGTTCCCTGACACCGTGTTCCCATCACAGTGTTCCCTGTTATCTTGTCCCCCCGTCACCGTGCCCCCCCGTCACCTTGTTCCCCATCACTGTGCTCAGTCACTGTGTTCCATGTCACCGTGTTCCCCAATTCCCATATTCCCCATCACCATGTTCCCCATCATTGTGTTTCTTGGCACTGTGGTCCCCACTTACCAAGTTCCCTGTCACTGCATTCAGCATTTACCATAGCCTTCATCACCGTGTTCCCCGCCTCCGTGTTCCCCGTCTCCTTGTTCCCCCGTCTCCGTGTTCCCCGCCTCCGTGTTCCCCAATGATGATGTTCTCCATTCACCGTGTTCCCCCGTCTCCGTGTTCCCCGTCTCCTTGTTCCCCCGTCACCGTGTTCCCCAATGATGACGTTCTCCAGTCACCGTGTTTCCCCCATCACCGTGTTCCCCAATGATGATGTTCTCCAGTCACCGTGTTTCTCCAGTCACCGTGTTCCCCAATGATGATGTTCTCCATTCACCGTGTTCCCCCGTCACCGTGTTCAAAGTCACCGTGTTCCCCCATCACCGCATTTAGCATTTACCATAGCCTTCATCACCATGTTCCCCATCACCGTGTTCCCCAATGATGATGTTCTCCAGTCACCGTGTTTCTCCAGTCACCGTGTTCCCCAATGATGATGTTCTCCAGTCACCGTGTTTCTCCAGTCACCGTGTTCCCCAATGATGATGTTCTCCAGTCACCATGTTTCTCCAGTCACCGTGTTCCCCAATGATGTTCTCCAGTCACTGTGGTCCCCAGTCACCGTGTTCCCCCGTCACCGTGTTCCCCAATGATGATGTTCTCCAGTCACCGTGTTCCCCAATGATGATGTTCTCCAGTCACCGTGTTCCCCAATGATGATGTTCTCCAGTCACCGTGTTTCTCCAGTCACCGTGTTCCCCAATGATGATGTTCTCCAGTCACTGTGGTCCCCAGTCACCGTGTTCCCCCGTCACCATGTTCCCCAATGATGATGTTCTCCAGTCACCATGTTTCTCCAGTCACCGTGTTCCCCAATGATGTTCTCCAGTCACCGTGGTCCCCAGTCACCGTGTTCCCCCGTCACCATGTTCCCCCGTCACCATGTTCCCCAATGATGATGTTCTCCAGTCACCGTGTTCCCCAATGATGTTCTCCAGTCACCGTGTTCCCCAATGATGATGTTCTCCAGTCACCGTGGTCCCCAGTCACCGTGTTCCCCCGTCACCATGTTCCCCAATGATGATGTTCTCCAGTCACCGTGGTCCCCAATGATGACGTGCTCCAGTCACCGTGTTTCTCCAGTCACTGTGTTCCCCAATGATGATGTTCTCCAGTCACCATGTTTCTCCAGTCACCGTGTTCCCCAATGATGATGTTCTCCAGTCACCGTGGTCTCCAGGCACCGTGGTCCCCGTCACCGTGTTCCCCAATGATGATGTTCTCCAGTCACCGTGTTTCCCCCGTCACCGTGTTCCCCAATGATGATGTTCTCCAGTCACCATGTTTCTCCAGTCACCATGTTCCCCAATGATGATGTTCTCCAGTCACCGTGGTCCCCAGTCACCGTTTTCCCCCGTCACCATGTTCCCCCGTCACCATGTTCCCCAATGATGATGTTCTCCAGTCACCGTGTTCCCCAATGATGATGTTCTCCAGTCACCGTGTTCCCCAATGATGATGTTCTCCAGTCACCGTGGTCCCCAGTCACCGTGTTTCCCCCGTCACCATGTTCCCCAATGATGATGTTCTCCAGTCACCGTGTTTCCCCCGTCACCGTGTTCCCCAATGATGATGTTCTCCAGTCACCGTGTTTCCCCCGTCACCGTGTTCCCCAATGGTGATGTTCTCCAGTCACCGTGTTTCCCCAGTCACCGTGTTCCCCAATGATGATGTTCTCCAGTCACCGTGTTTCTCCAGTCACCGTGTTCCCCAATGATGATGTTCTCCAGTCACCGTGTTCCCCTGTCACCGTGTTCCCCCGTCACCATGTTCCCCAATGATGATGTTCTCCAGTCACCGTGTTCCCTAATGATGATGTTCTCCAGTCACCGTGGTCCCCAGTCTCCGTGTTCCCCCGTCACCATGTTCCCCAATGATGATGTTCTCCAGTCACCGTGTTTCCCCCGTCATCATGTTCCCCAATGATGATGTTCTCCAGTCACCATGTTTCTCCAGTCACCGTGTTCCCCAATGATGTTCTCCAGTCACCATGTTTCTCCAGTCACCGTGTTCCCCAATGATGATGTTCTCCAGTCACCGTGTTCCCTGTCACCGTGTTCTCCAATGATGATGTTCTCCAGTCACCGTGTTTCTCCAGTCACCGTGTTCCCCAATGATGATGTTCTCCAGTCACCGTGTTCCCCAGTCACCGTGTTCCCCAATGATGATGTTCTCCAGTCACCATGTTTCTCCAGTCACCGTGTTCCCCAATGATGATGTTCTCCAGTCACTGTGGTCCCCAGTCACCGTGTTTCCCCCGTCACCATGGTCCCCAATGATGATGTTCTCCAGTCACCGTGTTCCCCAATGATGATGTTCTCCAGTCACCGTGTTCCCCAATGATGATGTTCTCCAGTCACCGTGTTTCTCCAGTCACCGTGTTCCCCAATGATGATGTTCTCCAGTCACCGTGTTTCTCCAGTCACCGTGTTTCCCCCGTCACCATGTTCCCCAATGATGATGTTCTCCAGTCACCATGTTTCTCCAGTCACCGTATTCCCCAATGATGATGTTCTCCAGTCACCGTGTTTCTCCAGTCACCGTGTTCCCCGTCACCGTGTTCCCTGTCACCGTGTTCCTCAATGATGATGTTCTCCAGTCACCGTGTTCCCCAATGATGATGTTCTCCAGTCACCGTGGTCCCCAGTCTCCGTGTTCCCCCGTCACCATGTTCCCCAATGATGATGTTCTCCAGTCACCGTGTTTCCCCCGTCACCATGTTCCCCAATGATGATGTTCTCCAGTCACCATGTTTCTCCAGTCACCGTGTTCCCCAATGATGTTCTCCAGTCACCATGTTTCTCCAGTCACCGTGTTCCCCAATGATGATGTTCTCCAGTCACCGTGTTCCCTGTCACCGTGTTCTCCAATGATGATGTTCTCCAGTCACCGTGTTTCTCCAGTCACCGTGTTCCCCAATGATGATGTTCTCCAGTCACCGTGTTCCCCAGTCACCGTGTTCCCCAATGATGATGTTCTCCAGTCACCATGTTTCTCCAGTCACCGTGTTCCCCAATGATGATGTTCTCCAGTCACTGTGGTCCCCAGTCACCGTGTTTCCCCCGTCACCATGGTCCCCAATGATGATGTTCTCCAGTCACCGTGTTCCCCAATGATGATGTTCTCCAGTCACCGTGTTCCCCAATGATGATGTTCTCCAGTCACCGTGTTTCTCCAGTCACCGTGTTCCCCAATGATGATGTTCTCCAGTCACCGTGTTTCTCCAGTCACCGTGTTTCCCCCGTCACCATGTTCCCCAATGATGATGTTCTCCAGTCACCATGTTTCTCCAGTCACCGTATTCCCCAATGATGATGTTCTCCAGTCACCGTGTTTCTCCAGTCACCGTGTTCCCCGTCACCGTGTTCCCTGTCACCGTGTTCCTCAATGATGATGTTCTCCAGTCACCGTGTTCCCCAATGATGATGTTCTCCAGTCACCGTGGTCCCCAGTCACCGTGTTCCCCGTCACCGTGTTCCCCAATGATGATGTTCTCCAGTCACTGTGGTCCCCAGTCACCGTGTTCCCCGTCACCGTGTTCCCCAATGATGATGTTCTCCAGTCACCGTGTTCCCCGTCACCGTGTTCTCCAATGATGATGTTCTCCAGTCACCATGTTTCTCCAGTCACCGTGTTCCCCAATGATGATGTTCTCCAGTCACCGTGTTCCCCAGTCACCGTGTTCCCCAATGATGATGTTCTCCAGTCACCGTGTTTCTCCAGTCACCGTGTTTCTCCAGTCACCGTGTTCCCCAATGATGATGTTCTCCAGTCACCGTGGTCCCCAGTCACCGTGTTCCCTGTCACCGTGTTCCTCAATGATGATGTTCTCCAGTCACCGTGTTCCCCAATGATGATGTTCTCCAGTCACCGTGGTCTCCAGTCACCGTGTTCCCCAATGATGATGTTCTCCAGTCACCGTGGTCTCCAGTCACCGTGTTCCCCCGTCACCGTGTTCCCCAATGATGATGTTCTCCAGTCTTTATGTTTCTTCAGTCACCGTGGTCCCCGTCACCGTGTTCCCCAATGATGATGTTCTCCAGTCACCGTGGTCCCCCGTCACCGTGGTCCCCCGTCACCGTGGTCCCCCGTCACCGTGTTCAAAGTCACCATAGTCACCGTGTTCCCCCGTCACCGTGTTCCCCCGTCACCATGTTCAGCATTTAGCATAGCCTTCATCACTGTGTTCCCCGTCACCATATTCCCCAATTTCTATGTTCCTCAGTCACCGTGTTCCCCATCACTGTGTTCCTCAGTCACCGTGTTCCCCATCACTGTGTTCCACAGTCACCGTGTTCCCCATCACTGTGTTCCACAGTCACCGTGTTCCCCATCACTGTGTTCCACAGTCACCGTGTTCCCCATCACTGTGTTTCACAGTCACCGTGTTCCCCATCACTGTGTTTCACAGTCACCGTGTTCCCCAATGATGATGTTCTCCAGTCTTTATGTTTCTTCAGTCACCGTGGTCCCCGTCACCGTGTTCCCCAATGATGATGTTCTCCAGTCACCGTGTTCCCCAATGATGATGTTCTCCAGTCACCGTGGTCCCCCGTCACCGTGGTCCCCCGTCACCGTGGTCCCCCGTCACCGTGTTCAAAGTCACCATAGTCACCGTGTTCCCCCGTCACCGTGTTCCCCCGTCACCGTGTTCAGCATTTAGCATAGCCTTCATCACTGTGTTCCCCGTCACCATATTCCCCAATTTCTATGTTCCTCAGTCACCGTGTTCCCCATCACTGTGTTCCTCAGTCACCGTGTTCCCCATCACTGTGTTCCACAGTCACCGTGTTCCCCATCACTGTGTTCCACAGTCACCGTGTTCCCCATCACTGTGTTCCACAGTCACCGTGTTCCCCATCACTGTGTTCCACAGTCACCGTGTTCCCCGTCACTGTGTTCACAGTCACCGTGTTCCCCATCACTGTGTTCCACAGTCACCGTGTTCCCCATCACTGTGTTCCCCCGTCACCGTGTTCCCCAATGATGATGTTCTCCAGTCTTTATGTTTCTTCAGTCACCGTGGTCCCCGTCACCGTGTTCCCCAATGATGATGTTCTCCAGTCACCGTGGTCCCCCGTCACCGTGGTCCCCCGTCACCGTGGTCCCCCGTCACCGTGTTCAAAGTCACCATAGTCACCGTGTTCCCCCGTCACCGTGTTCCCCCGTCACCGTGTTCAGCATTTAGCATAGCCTTCATCACCGTGTTCCCCCGTCACCGTGTTCAGCATTTAGCATAGCCTTCATCACTGTGTTCCCCGTCACCATATTCCCCATCACTGTGTTCCTCAGTCACCGTGTTCCCCATCACTGTGTTCCACAGTCACCGTGTTCCCCATCACTGTGTTCCACAGTCACCGTGTTCCCCATCACTGTGTTCCACAGTCACCGTGTTCCCCATCACTGTGTTCCACAGTCACCGTGTTCCCCATCACTGTGTTCCACAGTCACCGTGTTCCCCATCACTGTGTTCCACAGTCACCGTGTTCCCCATCACTGTGTTCACAGTCACCGTGTTCCCCATCACTGTGTTCCCCATCACTGTGTTCACAGTCACCGTGTTCCCCATCACTGTGTTCACAGTCACCGTGTTCCCCATCACTGTGTTCACAGTCACCGTGTTCCCCATCACTGTGTTCACAGTCACCGTGTTCCCCATCACCTCTGCTCCCCTCATCTAAACAATTGATGTAATTTGTCAAAATTCCTTCCCGAGCATAGACCTGTGTGTGTCTCCACCAGTCATATCTTGCCACTCAGTCAATGACCCAGTTATACATATTTTCTTTTTCTGCCAGTCAATCTCCTACCCCCTACACCATGAGCTTTTATTTTCTGCAATAATCTTTGATCTGGCACCTTATCAAATGCATTCTGGCAATCCAAGTACAGCACGTCTACAGGTTCCCCTTTATCCACCACACATGCTGCTCCTTCAAAGAACTCTAATAAATTGGTTAAACATGATTTCCTTTTCACAAAACCATGCTGACTCTTCCCAATGATCTTCTATTTTTCTAAGTGCCCAGCTATAGCACCTCTATTGATCAACACCTTCTCCACAATAAACGTCCAGCTAACTGGCCTATAGTTTCCTGTTTTCCGCCTCCCTCCCTTCTTGAATAGAGGGGTTATATTTGCTACTTTCCAGTCTGATGGAACCTTTCCAGAATCTAGGGAATTTTGGAAAATTAACACCAACACATTTACTATCTCATTTACCACCTCTTTTAAGGCCCTAAGATGTAGTCCATCAGGACCCAGAGACTTGTCAGCCCGCAGCTCCATCAGTTTGCACAGTACTGGTTCCCTAGTGATGGTAATTATACCAAGTCCTCCCTCCCTTCCACCTCCTGATTTATAGCTATTACTGGAATGTATAATCTATAGCGAAGACAGGAGCAAAATATTTGTTCATTTCATCCGCCATTTCCTTATTATCTACTATTAACTCCCCTCCTCACTCTCTAGAGGACCAACACTCACTTTACTTACTCATTCCCTCTTTAAGTACTTGTAGAAACTCTTACCATCAGTTTTTACATTTCTAGTTAGCTGCCTCTCGTGCACTAATTTCTTTCTCCTGATTAACCTTTTAGTCATTCTCTGCCATTCCTTATATTCTGACCAATCTGTCCTGCCACTCATCCTTGCGCTGTTTATGTTTTTTTCTTAAGTTTGATGCTTTCTTTAACTTCTCTAGGAATCTGAAATATCCCATTAAATGTCTCTATTGATCTATCTATTCACTAGCCCACATTCTACTGGATGTAAAATTCAATCACATTGTGGTCACTGCCACCAAGTGGTGGCTTTACTCTGATTGCATGGAATGTGGGAGTAGCTAGGCCCAGCATTTATTACCCATCCCTAAAGGGCATCAAAGGGCATTTAAGAGTCAATAACATTGCTGTGGGTCTGGAGTCACCAGCTAAGGATGGCAGATGAGTTTTTAATGACAATTGGCAATGGTTTTGTTGTCATCATCAGACTTTTAATTCCAGATTTTTATTGAATTCAAACTTCACCATCTGCTGTGGTGGGATTCGAACCCAGGTCCCCAGCGCGTTACTCTGGGTCTCTAGAACACTAGCCCAGTGATAATACCACTATGCCATCACCTCCCCAATTAACCCTGTCACATTACACAATACCAAATCTAATATAACTTGCTCTCTGGTTGGTTCCAGAATGCGCTGCTCTAAGAAACTATCTCGAAAGCATTACACGAACTCCTCATCCAGGCTACCACTGCCAATCTGATTTTTCTAGTTTATATGTAGATTAAAATTACCCATGATTATTACCGTCCCTTTATCACAAGCACCCAATATTTCTTCATGTATGTAGACCACCCCAACAGTACAGATCCCCCTTTCTCCAGTACTGGTGCCAGTGCCCCACAAACCAGCACCCACTTCTCCCACACCAGTCTTACACCAGGTATTCATCTTTCTAATTTTATGTATCCTTTGCCAATTTGCATCCGGCTCAGGTAATAATCCAGAGATTATCAACTTTGAGGTTCAGCTTTTCAATTTAGTGCCTTGTGCCTCATGCTCATTGGTGAGGTGGTGGTGTAATGGTATTGTTGCTAGACTGGTATTTCAGAGACCCAGGGTAATGTTCCGGGGACCCAGTATCCCACCACTGCAGATGGTGAAATTTGAATTCATTAAAAATCTGGAATTAAAATTCTGATGATCATCATAAAACCATTGTTGATTGCTCTTAGGGAAGGAAATCTGTCATCCTTATACATGACTCCAGACCCATAGCAAAGTGGTTGGCTCTTAAATGCCCTCCGAACAAGGGCAGTTAGGGATGGACAATAAATGCTGGCCTGAATAAAATAAAAGAACCTCTTTCCTGGTTCTACGTATGTTCTTGGTACCTCCATGGGCCACCACAACTGCATCCTCCCTCCAACAGCAGGTTCCTCTCCAGCCCTGAGCAGATGTCCTGAACCCTGGCACTGGGCAGGCAACACATTCATCTGGACTCTCGCTCTTTGCTACAGAGAAAAGTGTTAATCCCCCTCACTATACTGTCCCCTCTTAGCACTACATTCCTTTTTGCTCTCCCCACCTGTACCATGGTGCCATGGTCTGGTTGCTTATCCACCCTGCAGCCCCCACTCTCATCCAGATAAACTGAGAGAGCCTCAAACCTATCGGATAAGTGCAGAGGCTCACTCTCCTGCAATCCTGCCCTCTGGGTCCCCTTACCTGTCTCACTCAGTCACACCATCCTGTCCAAACCAGAAGACCCTATTGTAAGTGCTGTGACTGCCTCCTGGTATAAAGCATCCAGGTAACTTTCCCCCTCCCTGATGTGTCACAGTGTCTGCAGCTCAGCCTTCAGCTCGATGACTCTGAGCCGAAGTTCCTCAAGCTGCCAACACTTACTGCAGATGTGTTTGACCTGGATCATAATGTTATCCAGGAGCTCCCACATGCTGCAGCCTTGACACATCACCTGTCCTGCCATCCATAGTGTGTTTTAAATAATTACTTCATTATATTAATCATGGAATTCCCTAATTACTGTGGTCCCAATCACCATTTTCCACAATTACTGTGTTCCCTGTCACCGTTTTCCTGAATTACCATGTTCCCCGTCACCCTGCTCCCCATTACCGTGTTCACTGTCACCGTATTTCCCATTACCGTGTTCACTGTCACCGCGCTCCCCAATCACCGCACTCCCCGTAACTGTGTTCCCTGTCACCATGTTCCCCAGTTACAGTTTTCCTCAAATACCGTGTTCCCCAATGACTATGCTCTCCATCACTGTGTTCTCTGTCACCATATTCCCCGTCACTGTGTTCCCCAATTACCATGTTCACCGTCACTATGGTCCCCAATTACTATATTCCCCATTCCACGTTCCCCAATCCCTGTGTTTCTCGCTTCTGGACTACTGATAGGGTGGAACTGAACAGAAGTTGAAAACAGTTTCACTAACACAGAAAGCTGAGCCCCTGCTTCCTGCTGTACTTCTCCTGTGCTGTTCCAGTTGTTCATTTGCCAGCATCCTTCTGATAACCTCCTTTGTGACCAATTTTGGAATTGCTCCTGGTGGATGAGGCTCAACAAGTTGTTTGTACCCCCATGGGCTGTAATTCCTTGGCCAAAGTTCCTACAGCTGACAGCTACTCGTGCTTCCAGTCACTGGACATTGGATACCTGAGCCTACGGTACTGAGGTCAGTTTTGTCTGCACTCCTATTCCCAGGTCAGGTTTGTTAACTCAGCACAGACCATTCAACCTGGCTCTGTCCATTTGGCTCAATTCCGCCCCATTGTACTTTATAATTCTCTGGGCCAAATGATGCCCTTTGTCACTAGAGGTCATCTTTACTGGTTGGTTTCAATGATTAACCCGAATGTTAGTGATTGCAGCTGACCTGTGGTTTATGTTCATGACTGATCCTGCCAACTAGTTACATCTGTAATACTCATTAAATTAACAGAACCCCATGACAAGTCATTGAATGAATTGAAGATGTGTGATTATAATGATGGTATTCTCTTGCTGTGTATGTTTGAACAGTATAAGAGGTTTTTTGATGATAGCCACTCCAAGCTCGATCTGCACCAACGTTTCATCGCAGGGTCTCTCGCTGGAGTTACTGCTCAGACTATTGTCTATCCAATGGAGGTAAGGACTCACAGAGTCTCTGGTTTTCTTTCGAATACTAAAACTAAAACCAAGTGTTGCTGAGGGAAGTGATTTGATTGGTGGCTGCCAGCTCCAGGTCAGAAGAAATCAGGTTGGAATTACTAACTTTCATTTTTTCATATTGTCAACACCTTGTGGTCCAACAAATTCAATTAGTTTCCATTAGTAGATATAGGAAGGGAGGGTAACAGACTGGTTCATCCATACACCACACTGTCAAATGCCGCCAGTCAGAGCAGGAAGATCCCATTTGCGATCCACGGATGGTGTTAGCTGATCTCACACCACCTCCCTGCTTTATGTTTTCCGAGGCCTCTGTCACCTCACCGAATGATCATTACCATGTAAATTTGGTTAGTGATTGGTGTAAGCTTATTGAGCATATAATACATCACCACTAAATCCAATCACATCCACACCCAGCAACACACACATGCCACTGCTAGAACATAAGAACATAAAATATAGAAGATATATAGTAGACCACACAGCCCATCAAGCCTGCTCCACCATCCTGTACAATCATGACTGATCCTGGGCTTCAATTCCATTTTCCTGTCCATTGACCAAATCCCTGTATTCTCTGAGAGACCAAAAATCTGTCTATCCCAGCCTTAACTGCATTCAACAATGGAGCATCCACAACCCTCTGGGGTAGAGGGTTCCAAGGATTCACAACCCTTTCTTCTCATCTCAATCCTAAATGATTGGCTCCTTATCCTGAGGCTGAGACCCTGTGTTTTAGATTCTCTGACCAGTGGAAACAATCTCTCAGCATCCACCCTATAAAACCCCTTCAGAAATATAAAGGTTTCAATGAGATTGCCTCTCATTCTTCTTAACTCTAGAGAATATAGATCCAATTTACTCAGCGTCTCACCAATGGACATCCCAGGGATCAATTTAGTGAAAAAACAAAAACAGAATTACCTGGAAAAACTCAGCAGGTCTGGCAGCATCGGCGGAGAAGAAAAGCATTTTGAGGATAGGTTGAAGAGCTGCCTTCTTGAGGTTCTCTATCCACATATCGATTCTGGATCCCCATTGCTCCTCGGTGACTCCTGCCCATGGGTCGATTCTGGCACCCAGCTATTTCTCAGTCTCTCCTGGTGGTATGTAAGAGATCGGACCTCCTTTCAGTTGCCAGTTCGCTCTTGTATTATACAGGAACATCTTCCGTTTGTGGATGAAGTGGAAGCCTTTGGTCTTCCCGTCATTCATCTCCAGTCCCATCTTTTTGCAGAAGTCTTGTACAATTGACAAGTTCTTAGTCATGCCGGCATAGGACCTGCTGAGTTTTTCCAGATAATTCTGTTTTTGTTTTGGATTTCCAGCATCCGCAGTTTTTTTGTTTTTATCAATTTAGTGAACCTTTGCTGCACCTCCTCCAATGCAAGTATATCCTTTCTTAAATGTGGAGGCCTAAACTGCTTACAGTAATCCAAATACATTCTCACCGAAACCCTGTTCAACTGCAGCAAGACTTCTTCATTCTTGTACTCTAATCCCCTTGCAACAAAGGCCAATGTGCCACTTTCCTTCTGTTACGATCCTTGGCCAGACCCCGGGGTGTGTGGGAGATTTGGTTAAGGACCAATAACATTTTGTTTAAAGTAGATAAAGGTTGAGATTCCAGACACCTGCTTTTGGAATAAAATCAAAGATTCCATGGATCTTGAACAAACAAAAAACTTAACTGTACAAGGGATAGTCATAAAGAGAGAGGAAGTATTCGAAGGGTTGAAATTCTTGAAAGTTGATAAGTCACCAGGGCCAGATGGATTGTTTCCGAGGCTGCTGAAGGAAGTCAGGGAGGAGATAGCAGATGCTCTGAGGATGATTTTCCAATCTTCACTAGATACAGGGGAGGTACCGGAGGACTGGAGAAATGCAAACGTAGTTCCATTGTTTAAAAAGGGATCAAAGGAAATGCCAAACAATTATAGGCCAGTTAGTCTTACATCAGTGGTGAGCAAATTAGTAGAATCAATCCTGAGAGATAGGATTAACTGTCGTGTGGAAAGGCATGGACTAGTCAGGGATGGTCAGCATGGATTTGTTAAAGGAAGGTCTTGCCTCACAAATTTGACTGAATTCTTTGAGGAAGTGACAAGGGTTGATGAAGGTAGTGCAGTGGATGTTGTGTACATGGATTTTAGCAAGGCATTTGACAAGGTCCCACATGGCAGATTGATCAGGAAGTAAAAGCCCATGGGATTCAGGGTAATGTGGCAAACTGGATAAAAGGTTGGCTTTGTAACAGGAAAGAAAGGGTAATGGTCGATGGATGCCCTTGCGAATGGAAAGTTGTCTCAAGTGGTGTTCCACAGGGCTCGGTGTTGGGACCCTTGCTGTTTGTGTTATATATTAACGATTTGGACGTGAACGTGGGGGGCACGATTGGGAAATTTGCAGATGACACAAAGATTGGCCGAGTAGTGGATAGTGTAGAGGATTGCCATAATCTCCAAAACAATATAGATGGGTTGGTGGAGTGGACGGTAAAGTGGCAGATGGATTTTAACATGGAGAAGTGTGAGGTCATACATTTAGGGAGGTCAAACAGTTACAGGGATTACAAAATAAATGGAGATATACTAAGAGGGATAGATGAAGTGAGAGATCTTGGCGTACAAGTACACAGGTCCCTGAAGGCAGCAGTTCAAGTAGACAAGGTTGTAAAAAAGGCATATGGAATGCTCTCCTTCATTGGCAGAGGTGTATAATATAAAAGTAAGGATATAATGTTGGAATTGTATAAAACACTGGTAAGGCCACAACTGGAGTATTGTGTGCAGTTCTGGTCACCACATCACAGGAAGGATGTAATAGCTCTGGAGAGAGTGCAGAGGAGGTTTACAAGAATGTTGCCATAGTTAGAAAAGTGTAGCTACGAGGAGAGATTGGATAGGTTGGGGTTATTCTCCTTAGAACAAAGAAGGCTGAGAGGTGACTTGATTGAGGTGTACAAAATTATGAGGGGAATAGATAGAGTGGACAGGATAAAATTGCTTCCCTTGATGGAGAATTCTAGAGCCAGGGTACATAGATTCAAGATAAGTGGCAGAAGGTGTAGGGGGGACATGAGGAAGAACTTTTTTTACGCAGAGGGTAGTGGGTGTCTGGAATTCGCTGCCCAAGTTGGTGGTAGAGGGAGAAACTCTAAACTCTTTTAAAAAGTACCTGGATCTGCACCTTAAGTGCTGTAAGCTGCAGGGCTATGGGCCGGGTGCAGGAAGGTGGGGTTAGAAAGGGCACCTGGGTGTTCTCAGGCTGGCATGGACAAGATGGGCTCAATGGCCTCCTTCTGTGCTGTAACTTTTCTATGGTTCTATGGTTCTAATTTACATGATCTATCTAATACTCTAACATTCAGGGTATGTATGAGGCACATATGAATTAACAGAAACTGTGGGAGAATCAATCACAGAATCCCAGAATTGTTACAGTGCAGAACACAGCACACTACAGGGTAAATGGCAAATGCAATGCAGACAGGGTCCATGGATTTCTCAAGAACCCATCCAGACATCAGTAAACACCAAGTCAATCTTATTGAAACCCTCTCTCATGAAGAATTCCCAGCTTCACCTTTGAAGATCTCTCCTAGGAATTCTCTCCACTTCCCATTTGGACAGCTTTAACGATAGTCCACCTCACAGGGTTTCAATCTCACCTTCCAAGATTCTTCCTCCCTGGATTGCTGAGTCTGCACTTCAGCCTGTACTTACTGGAGTAATTTCAGGTCTCACTGGGTTGGCATTGCCCGAGTTTCTGTGACATTCAGTCTCCAGGCTGTATCCAGCTACACATGGACTCCCAGGCCTTCCCCTCAGCTCTCTTCCCAGCTCCTCAGAGCAAACACCAGGTACAAGGGAATCAAATCAGCGGAGGTATTATTGGAGTACAGACAGTGCAGGGTGGAGCTTAAGAAAGCAATTAGGAGAGCAAAGAGGGGATATGAGAAAGCTCTGGCTGGTAAAAGTAGGGAAAATCCCAAGATATTCTATAAGTATACCAATGGGAAGAGGATAACCAGGGAAAGAATAGGGCCCATAAGGGACCAAGGGGCAATCTATGGGTGGATCCAGAGGACATCGCTAGAGTGTTGAACGAATACTTCACATCCATCTTCACCCAAGAGAATGAGGATGAAAGTATCGAACTCGGGGAGAGAGACTGCAAGGTTCTAAAGCAAATTGATATAGGGAGTGACAAGGTATTGGAGGTGTTGGCAGTCTTAAAAGTGGACAAATCTCCAGGTCCGGATGATTTGTGTCCCAGACTGCTGAAGGAGGCAAGGGAGGAGATCGCAGGGGCTCTGACCCAAATTTTTAATTCCTCTCTGGCCATGGGGGAGGTGCCAGAGGACTGGAGAACAGCTAATGTGGTTCTGCTATATAAGAAGGGTTGAAGAGATAAGCCAGGGAACTACAGGCCAGTGAGTCTCACGTCAGTGGTAGGGAAACTATTGGAGAAAATTCTGAAGGAGAGAATCTATCTCCACTTGGAGAGGCAAGGTTTGATCAGGGATAGTCAGCATGGCTTTGTTAGAGGGAGGTCATGCCTAACAAATTTGATTGAATTTTTTGAGGAGATGACCAGGTGTGTAGATGAGGGTAGTGCAGTTGATGTAGTTTATATGGATTTCAGCAAAGCCTTTGACAAGGTCCCACATGGGAGATTTATAAAGAAGGCGAAGGCAGATGGGATACAGGGTAATTTGATAAGTTGGATTCAAAATTTGCTTAGTTGTAGGAGACAGAGGGTGATGACAGAAGGATATTTTAGTGACTGGAAGCCAGTGTCCAGTGGCGTACCACAGGGATCTGTGCTGGGTCCCCTATTATTCATCATTTATATAAACGACATAGATGACTATGTGGGGGGTAGGATTAGTAAGTTTGCGGATGACACAACGATTGGCTGGGTGGTTAACAGTGAGGTTGAGTGTCTTGGGCTACAGGAAGATATAGATGGGATGGTCAAATGGGCAGATAAGTGGCAGATGGAATTTAACCCTGAAAAGAGTGAGGTGATACACTTTGGAAGGAGTAATTTGACAAGGAAGTATTCAATGAATGGCATGACACTAGGAAGTTCTGAAGAACAAAGGGACTTGGCGTGTGTGTCCATAGATCTCTGAGGGCAGAGGGGCACGTTAGTGGGGTGGTGAAAAAGGCACATGGGACACTTGCCTTTATCAATCGAGGCATAGATTACAAAAGTAGAGAGGTCATGTTGGAGTTGTATAGAACCTTGGTGAGACCACAGCTGGAGTACTGTGTGCAGTTCTGGTCGCCACATTATAGGAAGGATGTGATTGCACTGGAGGGGGCGCAGAGGAGATTCACCAGGATGTTGTCTGGGATGAAATATTTAAGTTATGAAGAGAGGTTGGATAAATTTGGGTTGTTTTCGTTGAAGCAGAGAAGACTGAGGGGTGACCTGATCGAGGTGTACAAGATTATATGGGGCATGGACAGGGTGGATAGGGAGCAGCTCTTCCCCTTAGTTGAAGGGTCAGTCACAAGGGGGCATAAGTTCAAGGTGAGGGGCAGGAGGTTTAGGGGGGATGTGAGGAAAAGCTTTTTTTATCCAGAGGGTGGTGACGGTCTGGAATGTGCTGCCTGGGAGGGTGGTGGAGGCGGGTTGCCTCACATCCTTTAAAAAGTACCTGGATGGGCACTTGGCACATCATAACATTCAAGGCTATGGGCCAAATGCTGGTAAATGGGATTAGGTAGGTAGGTCAGGTGTTTCTCACGTGTCGGTGCAGACTCAATGGGCTGAAGGGCCTCTTCTGCATTGTGTGATTCTGTGATTCTTCCATAAAGTCCAAAATTTCAACTTAAAGCACAAGCTGGTAAATACTACAGCTGTAACTATCCCCTAATCTGAAATTTGTTCTTCTGAAAGACTAGAATACACTTGCACAGCCTTCCCAAGATGTGTTCTTTAATTGTTTAGCTACCTTTTCAAATGCGATAAAATATCTCTCAACCCTGCCTTCAGTGAATTTAGGCAATAGATGAAGAGTTGCTGTTGTGTTGAAGCTTGGAATGGGACTTGATTCCTCATCGGAACTATTAGCCTCTTTCACTCCATACCCCAGCCTATCCTCTAGCCAGTTCATACCGTTTAACTTGTTTATCTCTTTGAAACTCCACCTCGAGCTTTCACATTTCCATTTCTATTGCTCTTTCTCTTTCTTTCTCCTCTTTTGCCAACTTGAGCTTTATCATTTCAATTTCTTTCTCATCTCAAGTTGCTGCATTGGTTTTTCCTTTTCAAGGTCATCACTCGAATGGAAACGTGGCCTAAGGAGGGGTAATATCAACATCCTAACATCCCTGGATAGAGAGATTTCAGGCAGGTTCGGAAAGGTGATAAAAAAGGTGGGGGTGGAGCATTATTGGTTAAAGAATCAAATACAGCTGTGAAGAGGGATGATATATTAAATGAAGCAGCAAATCAGGCCATTTGGGTTGAGCTCAGAAATAAAAATTGCTAGGAGTGTACAATAGATCCCCAAATAATGGAAGGGAGTTAGAAGAACAAATATGTAGGCAGATTTTCTGTGTAAAAACAATGGGCAGAATCTTCGGCTTGGTGAGCGGGGTTAGATTTTCAGTTTGGCGAATGCTGAACCATCAAAGGCCATTTAAAAAGCCACTTAAGAAATTACCTGAGCTGCCCAAGATGAGGTTTCACGAATGATTTTACATTAATGCACGTGTCCCAGCTCATGACAGTTTCACATGAGGTAACCTGTCATGAAAATTTTTTCACCATTTTATTAAACTGGTTGACCTTAAATCTTATCTCCCTGAGGCACCTCTGTACCTCAGGGAGATTTCGGTTCTCTTTCACATACAGTCCCGACTCAGGCAACCCCGCCCCACCCACACAGAGAGCGTATAGCTGGGCCCACATAAAATGGTGGCACAGACCTGATAGGGGGTGTTTATTGGGTCTGTGCCCACCCGCGCCCACTCCCCCACAGCCTGCTCAACAGGCAGAAAATCCTGCCCAAAAGGGCAGTTATCACTGGGGGCTTCAACTAGCCTAATATCAATTGGGACACGAACAGTGTGAAGAGCACAACATTCTTGAACTCAATTCAACAGAACTTTTTTAGCCAGCCCATAACAAGCCCAACGAGAGGGGGCACAATTCCAGATCTAGTCTTAGGAAATGAAGCTGGGCAAGTGGATGAAGTAGCAGTCTGTGACCATATTTGAGATAGTGACCATAATCCAGTTAGATTTAGCATCATTATGGAAAAGGACAAGGATAGAACAGGAGTGAAAGTTCTATATTGGGGAAAGATAAATTTTATAAAGCTGAGAGGTGAACTGGCGAGAGTGGACTGGACACAGCTACTAGAAAGAAAAACAGGGAGGCATTCAAAAGCGAGATTCTAAAGGCACAGTGTAGACATGTCCCCATGAAGATAAAGGGTGGTACAGCCAAATCTAGAGCCCCCTGGTTATCCAGAAACATACAGGGTAAGGTAAATCAGAAAAAGAAAGCTAATGACAGTGACAAAGAGCTTAATACTATGGAAAGCCTAGAGGGGTATAGCAAGTATAGAGGTGAAGTAAAAAAGGAATTTAGGAAAGTAAAGAGAAGGTAGAGAAAATCATTGGTTGGTAAAATCAAAGAAAGCCCGAAGATATTTTACCAGTACAGTAAGAGCAAGAGAATAACTAAGGAAAGGGTAGGGCTTATCAGAGATGTACATGGTAACTTGCACATTGATGTTGAAGATGTGGGCAGGGTTCTCAATGAGTACTTTGTCTCTGTCTTCACTAAGGAGAGGGATGATGCAGACATTCTAGTTAAAGAGGAGGAGTGTGAAATATTAAGGTGAAATCATCCCAGGTTTCCACTAAGTGCAGTAACGGGCAGAAAAGGAGAATGTTTATCCATCTTTTTCGTGCCGTATCATCCCAATCCCACCTCATTAATCATACATTCCTGGGAAACATGCCATTTCAATGGTGGGAAGGCTCTCATTCGCCTACCTCGCTGCTTCATCATGCCGGGTACCATATTTAAAATGCAGCCACACACACAGCTCTCAGGACTGCCGCACAGAAAGCATGGCCCTGAAAGGCAAGAAGACTGCAGCCCCCAATTCAATGACACCTCCCTGGAATGCCTTCTGGGTGCTGTGGAGGCCCACCATGATGTCCTCTACCCCTGCTCTGCAAAAGAGGACAGCACCCAGTGCCGCTACAGGATGAATGGTATAACTCTTCCGCCAGGGTAAGTCACTCTTCTCATCACTGTCAATTCACACACTCTCAAACTCATCACACACCCACAGGGATCTCACATCTCACGGGACAACACCTCTAACTCTCACACACACTCTCACATCTCCATCAGCCTCATATCCTCTCGAGCTCCCTTCTTCATCCCATCCATGCCTCTGCTCACCACACAAACATTCCACGGAGTGTCATGTGCCCTGCTCTCACACTCTCCTTCTGCAGTCGTACAGAAGCTGGCTCACAACAGAAGGGAAAAGTCCCAGACCGGGGCTGGAGTGGACCACATTAGGTCCCTCACTCATTTTGAGGAATGTGCCATCACACTGACTGGTGAGGGCATGGACTCTGCCTGTGGTGATGTGAGGTCGGTGGTGAACACCCACCTGAGGATCCTGCACCACATCATCCCTCTCTCAACGCAACTGTGAGTGCTCACTCTCTCTCTCCTGTTGACTCTGCTGCCTACACTAATAATCTCTACTTTGGTTCACAGGGAGCTCTGCCAAGGGACCAACACCCTCAGCCAGCCAGTCCCTCAGCTCCATCCACGTCCTCACCAGCCAAGAGGACACTTCCTTTATTAAAGAGCTGGAAATAAGCAGCTTGAAAGGAGATGGGAGGCAGTGGTGTAGTGGTTCTATCACTAGGTAATCCAGAGACTCAGGGTACTGTTCTGGTGACCCGGGTTTGAATCCCACCATGGCAGATAGTGAAATCTGAATTCAATAAATCAGGAATCAAAAAGGTCTATTTGTTGTAAAAACCCATCTGGTTCACTAATGCCCTTTTAGGAAGGAAATCTGCCTCCTTACCTGGCCTGACCTACACATGACTCTTAAATGCCCTCTGAACAAGGGCACCCAAGTGGAGGACCAGCAGTTGGACACCCCTGGGATCCACTCAGGGATCTCAGAGGCTGCCCTCTCCCTCCAAGCCCCCTTTGACTGTGACCCCCCTCAACCTTGTCCTCTGTCACCACAGAGGAGACAGCTGGCCCACCAGAGGACAGATCCTTGGGTCTCCAGAGGATCCATGTTGAAGTCATCAGAAGTAACAGGGCCAACCATCGCGCAGGCTGCCCGCACTGCTGCTCCAATCGCGGCGCAGGCTGCCCGCACTCCTGCTCCAATCGCGGCGCAGGCTGCCCGCACTCCTGCTCCAATCGCGGCGCAGGCTGCCCGCACTCCTGCTCCAATCGCGGCGCAGGCTGCCCGCACTCCTGCTCCAATCGCGGCGCAGGCTGCCCGCACTCCTGCTGCAGATGTCAGGGCAGCACCTAGCAGTGTTAGGCCTAGAAAAGTTAAGAAACCCTGATCACGGTTGGTTCCACAGGTGAACACGGTTTGTATTTTATAATCTGAAAACCTATTCACTTTCACAGAGTGATGTGTAATGGTGTCATTTAGATTCACTGACAGGCTTTGCGAGTCTCACACTGCAACCACCCCCCCCACTCGCCCCGCCCCCACAGTTCAGCTGCACACAGCCGGGTGCAGTGATTCTGGAGGGAGAATGGTGTGTGTGACAGGGCCTTTTAGAGCCTTGTGCAAGCATTTTCCCACACACCTTCCCATATCACAATCACTTCAATGTCCTGGGCATTTTCAATGCTACCGGCTGGAGTTTGATTTTTGTCCATTTGAGCTGACTGGTATCTCCACTCACTGATTGATCAAACTCCCAGGCAGTGCCTGATCTCCGTCACCATAATTCCCATTTCACTTTCAGATTTACAAGCATGGTGCGTGTAACATTCTGCTTTAGCTCCTCCGTCCTTTCCCTCCCCCAGTCACCCATGTTCCTTTCCCCCATCACTGTTGACCCCCCAGGCATCACCTTCCACCTCCCCACTGTCACCTACCAGGCACAACCCTGGATGTCCAGGTCCACATTCCCTACCTTCCCAAAAATCCCACCCCCATCCACATTAGCCTCCCTGACTCCTCCTTCCCACCCTCTGGGTCTGTGTCCCCACAAAGCACCCTCACCACCCCCTCTACCGATACCATCGCACCCTTACCCTCCCACCTCATTCTGACCATCCCCTCATACCTTGTCCACGCTGATTTCACTCTCCAGGAGGCAGTCATCGTCTCCACAGACCCTTCCCTTGCACGTTCACCTTGACATCCCACCTCTTACTTCTTCCTCCCCCCGTTGGGATTCCTTTCCCCTTCTGGACTCCTTCCCTTACAACTTCCTTCCCCCTTACACCTACTTCCTTAGTTGCTGTATTGTCCCACGTTCCTCCCTCTTCCCCCCATACTCCCTCCCCCCAAATCTTAACCTCTGACACCTTTGTTCACCCCCTCCCAACCTCAACACCACTCCCCCCTCAACACCACTCCTCCCAGTCAAATCTAGACCTTCCTCTCACACCCTGCACACAGCACCCCCCCCAACCCCCGCTACATCTTCCTCTCCCCCGCTCCATCTTCCTCTCCCCCCACCACCCTCGCTACATCTTCCTCTCCCCCCACCACCCTCGCTACATCTTCCTCTCCCCCCCACCCCTGCTACATCTTCCTCTCCCCCCCACCCCTGCTACATCTTCCTCTCCCCCCCTAGCCCCTGCCAATGATCATCAATCGCAGACAATGGCCAAGTCGCTGAAGTCCTGAAACAGACCCTCAATGGCGACTCTCTTGCTTTGTGGGGGAGTCATGTCCACGGAAATCCATGCAGCCTGTGATGGATGTTCCTCCGGAGTCCCGCTGCTCTCAGGATCCAGCATCTCCTGCTCCTCAGCTTCTGCGATGTTAGCGAGGCCCTGACAATAAGTTCTGACTTCAGCATATCACATTTGTCAAGACGTGTTCTGCACCGATGTGTTTTCCCACTGAGATAGGCGGTAAATTTGCTGTGGGGGGAATGATTCCGGCCAGCTGGGCTTATATAAGGATCGGCAGATGTATTACAGTGAAGTTCCCAACTTCCAGTGGCAGGGAAGGCAGGCCGTCATTGATGGGCAGAGCAGACAATAGCAAACCGGTTTCACCTCAGCCTGAAAGCGATTTTTGGCCTTCCCGCCATATTGTCCACTCACACCCAGCATGACACCCGCCATCAGTGGGCACAGACAATTCCACCCTTAAATACAATAAGCAGAACGAGAGAGGAAGTACTGGAGGGACTGACATCCTTAAAAGGTGGATAAACCACCAGGGCCACATGGATTGTATCCCAGGCTGTTAAAGGAAGCCAGGGAGGAAATAGTGGACGCTCTGAGGATCATTTTCCAATCCTCACTAGATACAGGTGAGGCACCAAGGAACTGCAGATCCGTGAGTGTTGTACCATTATTTAAAAAGGATGCAAGTGATACGTCGGAAAATTATAGACCGGTCAGTCTAACTTCGGTGGGGGGAAAATTATTGGAATCAATTCTGAGAAACAGGATAAACTGTCACTTAGAAAGGCAGGGGTTAGTCAGGGACAGTCAGCATGGTTTTGTTAGGGGAAGATCGTGTCTTACTAACTTAATAAAATTTTTTGAGGATGTAACAAAGGAGGATTTGTAACAGTGGGTGTTGTCTATATGGATTTTAGGGAAGCATTTGACAAGGTTCCACATGACAGACTGGTCAGAAAAGTGAGATCCCATGGGATACAGGGGAAGGTGGTGTGTTGGATCCAAAATTGGCTCAGTGACAGGAAACAAAGGGTAAAGGTCGCTGGATGTTTTTGCGAATATATTAATGATTTGAACTCAAATGTCAGAGGTATGATTGGGAAATTTGCAGGCAACACAAAAATTGCCCGTGTTGTTGACAGTGAAGAGGATAGCTGTTGTCTCCAGAATGATATCAATGGTTTGGTTAAATGGGCAGAAAAGTGGCAAATGGAATTCAATCCGGAAAAGTGTGAGGTAATGCATTTGGGGAGGGCAAACAGAGCAAGGGAATACTCGATACACGGGAGGATATTGAGAGGGGTTGAGGGAGTGAGAGACCTTGGAGTGCATATCCACAGGTCTCTGAAGGTGCCAGGACAGGTGGATAAGGTGGTAAAGAAAGTATATGGAATGTTTTCCTTTATTGGATGAGGTATTGAATACAAGAGCAGGGATGTAATGCTGGAACTGTATGAAATGCTGGCTAGGCCACAGCTGGAATTTTGTCTACAGTTCTGGTTGCCACATGACAGGAAGGACATAATTGCTGTGGCAAGAGTACGGAGGAGATTTACAAGAATGTTTCCAGGGCTGGAAAATTGCAGCTATGAGGAGAGATCAGATGGGCTGGGGTGAAAGGGATCAAAGGATATGGGGAGAAAGCGGGAGCAGGCTATTGAGTTGGATGATCAGCCATGATCATAATGAATGGTGGAGCAGGCTTGAGGGGCTGAATGGCCTACTCCTGCTCCTAGTTTCTATGTTTCCCTTAGAACAGAGGAGGCTGAGGGCTGACCTAATTGAGGTGTTAAAAATTATGAGGGTCCTAGATAGGGTAAAAAGGAAAGACCTGTTTCCCCCTAGCTGAAGGATCAATTACCAGGGGGCACAGATTTAGGGTGATTGGTAGAAGGATTAGAGGGGACATGAGGAAAAACCTCTTCACCCAGAGGGTGGTGTCTGCAAGTCACTGTCTAATTTGGAGGTTGAAGCTGAAATGCTCACCTCATCTAAACAGTACCTGGATCTGCATCTGAAGTGCTGTAACCTGCAAGGCCAAGGGCCAGGGGCTGGAAAGTGGGATTAAAATGAGCGGCTCGTTTCTTTCTCTTTTTTCTGGCTGGTGCAGACATGACGGGCTGAATGGCCTCTTTCTGCACCGTAACTTTTCTATGGTTCAAGCTGCTTCATCTGCAACTAAATTCCGGCTAATTAAACTGAATTGTTGTGTGGATTGACTTTTGCTTCTTCCAGTCCCAGATGTTGTGCTAATACTTCAATTATTTCTGCTTTTAGTTCTAGCTCCAACTTTTCTGTGCCTTGGTTCATTGTTGCAGGTCACTCAGGAATAAATCTTCCCTCTCCAGGAAAGTCTTAACAATTGACAAAGCCATCCTGCTTTTCAATCAGTGCAGTAAAGTTCACCGTGGGAATTTTATAAACTTAGTTGCTTCCTAACTGCTTGCTGCACCTGCATGTTAACTTTCTGTCCTTGCACCAGCACAACCCGAATCTCCATGAACATCAACACTCACAAGTTTCTCACCTTTTAAAGAATATTCTGCTTTTCTATTCTTATGACTAAAGTGAATAATTTCACACTTCCCTAGATTATAATCCATCTTCTGCCATCTTGTTGCCCACTCACCTAACCTGTCTATGTCGCTTAGCAGCTTCTCCGCGTCCTCCCCACAGCTCACCTTTCTGCCTAGCTTGGTATCATCAGCAAACCTAGATACATTACTCTCTGTCAATTCATCTAACTCATTAATATCGATTGTAAATAGCTGAGGCCCCAGATCCTTGCACCACTCCACTATTCACTGCCTGCCAACTCGAAAAAGCCCTATTTATGCCCACTCTCTGTTTTCTACCCGTTAATCATTACCCTATCCATGCTAATATATTACCCCCAACTCCATGAGCCCTTATTTTGCCTCTTAACCTATTGTGTGGCACCTTATTGGATGCCTTTTGGAAATATCAGCTGCCGTTCGGTTGTAAAAACCATCTTTTCTCATAGCCCTGCAAATGTTCCCTTTTATAGAGTGTGTTAGTAAAGTTGGTGAACTGCATGTGCAAATAGCCACAGGGAACTATGAAGTAGCATTGATTGTGTTGTGTGTCAACCTGGTGAAGCTAGAAGACAGGATTAGATGTCAAACAGCATAAGCAGCATGTGATTGACAGAGATAAGTGATCCCACAATCAAAGGATTGGATTTAAGCTCTGCAGTCCTGCTATATCCAGTCATGAAAGGTGGAGGACAATTAAACAACTAACTGGAGGAGGCTCCACAAATATCCTCAATGATGGAGGAGGCCAGCACATTAGTGCAAACAACAAGCCTGAAGCATTTGCAACTAACTTCAGCCAGAAGCACTGAGTGGATGATCCATCTCGGCCTCCTACCAAGTTCCCCACTATCACAGATGCCATACTTCATCCAGTTTGAATCACTCGATATGATATTGGTAAATGGCTTGAAGGTACTGGATGCAGTGAAACCTGTGTCCTGTCAACATCCCAGTTGTAGTACTGTACTCTTGGGCTCCAGAACTAGCTGCACATTTAGCCAAGTGGTTTCAGTACAGCTACAACACTGCCATCTATGGGACAAACATATAAAATTGCCCAGGTATGACCTGTTCACAAAAAGCAGGACAAATCCAATCCGGCTAATGTTCTATCAATCGACTCTCAATTGACAGTTAAGTGAAAACAGGTGCTTTTGACAGTGCTATCAAGCGACACTTACACAGCAATACCCTGCTCACCGATAATCAACTAGGTTTCACCAGGACCACTTGGCTACGGACCTCATTACAGTCTTGGTTCAAAATTAATATAAGTTGTTTATGAGGTAAGGTGAGACTTATAGACCCTGACGTCAAAGAGGCATTTGACTGACTGTGGCGTCAAAAAGCCTCACCAAAATGTGAATCAGGCAATACTCTCCATTTGCTGCAGTCATAGCTAGCACAAAGGAAAATGGCTGTGGTTGTTGGAAGCCAAGCAACTCATCCCCCAGAATTCACTGCAGGAGTTCCTCAGGGCAGTAATTTGTCAACAGAACTGGCACCCCTGTATTACCTACTCAAGAAAAACCAACATTGGCCTTGACAAACACCACTGAAAAAAGCTTTCACAAAGGTGAAACAACTGTTGCACTCATCCACCCGATTAGTACATTTTGACAAGGAAAAAAGAGTTAGTTCTGACATGTTACACATCTCCTTATTGGGTGAGAGCAGTGCTCTCCCATCGAATGTATGATGGCTTAGAATGACCCATTGGATATGTATCAAGAACATATCCTTTTCATTTTTCTCTATTTCAGTTGGACTGTGAATTTAAAACTACAATGACTGCAGTTTGAAAGACACATCTACTGGAACAGCGTAAGAGATATATACAATGCTGCAGTCCTGGAACAAGAGTGTGCCATGAGACACAGGATGATGCTAGAATGGAGTCCTGGACCAAGGGAGATGCCTGACAACAACATTTGAATTGGCTCCTGACCAGATGACCAGAGTTTGTGTGAGAGCAGTGCAACTGAATAGCTCCTAGCATGTAAAGAGAAAACACCTAAAAATCTCTTTTCCTCATATCTCTATACCCAGCTCTCTCTCTCTCTCTCTCTCTCTGATGAAACCCCTGTAAAGAGGAAAAGGGGAAAATCACTGTTAGAGACATTGAAAAGAAAGTTCTCAACCAGTGAACTAAACACTGAGTCCTGTGGGTGGTCTCTCAGACTCTGCTGGGCAGGAGGGCAATTTGAAGAGGACTCAGGTTCACCAGTCAGGTTGTCATTTGGATTGATGGATGAATGCAGCACCTTTGGCCAGTTCGATTGGGTAGGTGACTGCTTTCATGGGTGGGAGGCTGCTTCTGTATGGCAACCAGTGCATGTCTGCTTCACCTCACCATATCGTGCTGGGTTTGAATGAGGTAGGACTGTGGGTATGGTGTCTATTCAACCACTTGTCCACAACGAGCTTGGTCTCAGGTCCAAACAGGCTCTCCTGGTTGGATGTCTGGCAGGTTGCATGCCTTGTGATGTTTATTCCTAGTTCAACATCTGACTGGAATGATAGCTCTCTTACTTTGTCCAAGTCATCAGCTTGTACACACAGCATGAGTGTGTGTGAGAGAGTACTAGGAGTTGACTTCTGTCTTCTTCCCATGAGGAGGTCACATGGTGCTACACCATTTTGGAGTGGAGTTGAATGATAGCTCAGAAGTGGAAGTTGGATATCATCGTTCTTTTTCAGAGATGCTTTCACTGTATGCACTCATCTTTCAGCTTCACCATTGGCTTGAGGGTTTCTTGGTAAACTGGTGATTTGGACAAATCCATACAATACTGTGAACTTTTTAAAGTATTCATTGGAAAACTGTGGTCTATTGAGATTACAACTTCTGGGATTCCATGAGTTGCAAATATCTCCTTTAGTGATGTAATCCCTGCCTCAGAAGGGTGACTGTGCAGTGACTTGACTTCTACCATCTAGAGTAGTAGTTTATTAAGATCAATGACATCTTATGTCTGTGTTCAAAGAGGTCCATCCCAAGGTGTAATGGGAAGGGAGATGACATCAATCGTTCGCTTGCCTCCTGACAATGAATAGTACAAATAATATAATCTCTTCCAGTGGCTTTGAGAGACCTAGTCACCAAACAGAATATCTTGCTCTGGCTCGACATTTTGCAATGCTTGAATGTCCTTGTTGCAATTGTTACCGTATATCAAGTCTCAGAACTCTCAGAGTGACCACTCTCTCGTCATAGATGAGTAAAGCATCAAATACACTGAGGTGTGCACTCTGCTCACTGTACTGTCTGACAGTGGGATTGTGTGACATGTGTACATATGAATTAGAAGCAGGAATAGGCCACTCAGCCCATCGAGCTTGCTCCACCATTCAAAACTATCATGGCTGATCTGATTGTAACCTCCCCCGATAACCTATTACGCCTTTGCTTATCAAGAATCTATCTAGCTCTGCTTTAAAAATATTCAAAGACCCTGCTTCTACTGCTCTATGAGGAAGACAGTTCCAAAGACTCACAACCCTCTGAGAAAAAAATTCTCCTGGCTTTCTTAGTCCTGTGAACAGCTGTGGGAACTCAGCTCTGAAGTTTTTGGACTGATTTTCTTGGCTTTCCAGTCCTCCTACTCTGTTAATCAGCTGTAAGCCAGTGCAGGCATTCCTGTTGAAGAGTGAATAACTCTGGTTCTGAATCTCAGTGTTTCTGTGATTTTTGTTCTTTCAATTCTCCAATGACCTTGAGTTCTATCACTCTGACAGGACAGGCCCAGCAGAGGTGGCAGCACAGTGGTATACAGGCAGGAGGGAGTTGCCCTGGGAGTCCTCAACATCAACTCTGGACCCCATGAAGTCTCAGGCATCAGGTCAAACATGGGCAAGAAAACCTCCTGCTGATTACTATGTACCTCCCTCCCTCAGCTGATAAATCAATACTCCTCCATGTTGAACACCACTTGGAGGAAGCACTGATGGTGGCAAGGGCACAGAATGTACTCTAGGTACGTGTCTTCAATGTCCATCAAGAGTGGCTCGGTAGCACCATTATTGACCGAGCTGGCCGAGTCCTAATGACATAGCTGCTGGACTGGGTCTGCGGCAGGTGGTGAGGGAACCAACAAGGAGGAAAAACATACTTCACTATCCTCACCAACCTGCCTGCTGCAGATGCATCTGTCCATGACACTATTGGTAGGTGTGACCACTGCACAGTCCTTGTGGAGATGAAGACCCACCTTCACATTGAGGATACTCTCTATCCTGTTGTGTGACACTACTAATGAGCTAACTGGGAAAGATTTAATCCAAACATAGGAATTGGGAGCAGAAGTAGGCCTTTTGTTCCCCTTGAGCCTGCTCCGCCAGTTGATAACATCATAGGCTGCTCTGATTGGGGCCTCAACTCCACATCCCCACGATATCCTTTGTTAGTCAAGGATTTATTTACCTCAGCCTTAAAAATATTCAATGACCCTGCCTCCACCACTCTATGGGGAGGTTCCAAAGAGTCATAACCCTCAGGGAAAAAAATTATCCTCATCTCCAGCTTAAATAGGAGACCCCTTATTTTTAAATCATGTCCCCTAGTTCTCGTCTCTTCCACAAGGAGAAACATCCTTTCAGCATTTACCCTGTCAAGTCCCTTTAGGATCTTAAATGTTCCAGTAAGATCACCTCTCCAGTGAGTATAGGCCCAACCTGTCCAATCTTTCCTCAAATGATAACACCCCCACCCCAGGTATTAATCAAGTGAACCTTCTCTAAAGCATTTCTATCCTTTCTTAAATAAGGGGACCAAAACTGTACACACTATTCAAGATGTAGTCTCACCAGCACCACACAACTGCAGCAAAACATCCCCACTTTTATATTCCATTCCCCTTACAATAATCAACAACATTCCATCTGTCTTCCTAATCACTTTCTGTATCTGCATGCCAACATTTTGTGATTCAAGTACCAGAACACCCAGAACCCTCTGCACCTCAGACTTCTGCAATCTCTCTCTATTTAAGTAATATACTGCTTTTCTATCCTTCCTGCCAAAGTGGCCAACCTCACGTTTTCCCCCCATTATAATCCATCTGCCAAATTTTTGCCATTCACTTACCTATTTATATCCCTTTGCAGACTCCTGATGTTTCCTTCACAACTTACTCTCCTAGCTATCTTTGTGCCATCAAATTTTGCAGTAGTACATTTATCTCATTAATATTAATTATAAATCCCAGTTTGCTGTTAGCTAGCCAATCCTCTATCTGTGCTAATATGTTACGTCCAATGCCATGAGCTCTTTTTTGTGTAGTGACCTTTGATGTGGAACCTTGTCAAACCTGGAAATCTAAATGCGGCACATCCATAGGTTCCTCCTTATTCGTGATGTTTGTTACTTCCTCAAAGAACTCCAATTAATTAGTCAAACACAATTTCCCTTTCGTAAAACCATGTTGACTCTGTCTGATTACATCGAGATTTTCCAAGTGCCCTGTCATAAACTGCTTAATAATAGATTCCAGCGTTCTCCCTATGACAGATGTTAAGCTAACTGGCCTGTAGTTCCTGCTTTCTATTTCCTTCCTTTCTTAAATAGAGGAGTCACATTCGCCATTTCCCAATCTGATGTGACCTTTCCAGATTCTAGGGAATTTTGGAAAAATTAACACCAATGCATTGACTATTTCAGCAGCCACTTCTTTTAAGGCCCTAGGATGAAGTCCATCAGGACCTGAGACTTGTCAGCTTTTAGTCTAATGATTTTTCAGTACCTTTTCCCTAGTGATCTCGCAACTCAATCAGCAGCAGCAGAATTGTATACAACCACAATCTGTAATGTCATAAAGCATATCCCCCACTCTACCATTACTATCAAACCAGGTGATCAAAGCTGGTTCACTGAAGAGTGCAGGAGGGTATGCCAGAAGCAGCACCAAGCTTACATAAAAATGAGCTGTCAATCTAATGAAGCTACAACATAAGACTTATTGCATGCCAAACAGCAAAAGCAGATGTGATAGACAGAGCCAGGCGATCCCAGAACCAAGAGCTCTGCATTCCTGTCAGTTGTGAATGCCAGTGGACAATTACAAGTACTGTGGCTACAAGAGCAGGTCGGAGGCTGGGAATTCTGCAGCGAGTAACTCACCTCCTGACTCCCCAAAGCCTGTCCACCATCTACAAGGCACAAGTCAGGAGTGTGATGGAATTCTCCCCACTTGCCTGGATGAGTGCAGCTCTAAAAACACAAGAAGCTCGACACCACCAGGACAAAGCGACCCGCTTGATTGACACCTTATCCACAAACATTCGCTCCCTCCACCACCGATGCACAGTAGCAGCAGTGTGTACCATCTACAAGATGCACTGCAAGAATTCACCAAAGCTTCCTTGACAGCACCTTCCAAACCTATGAATCCCACCATCTAGAAGGACAAGGGTTACAGGCACAAGTGAACACTGTCAATGCCTTATTAATTACATTGTTAAGGTTTAATGGTACATTATTAAACAGGTGATGGGTATTTGTACACTTATAAATGGGGATGGCTGGGATACTGGTGGGTTGGAGTGGTGTTGACTGCAAACTAGGTCAATAAGCTCTCTCCAGCAAAGAAAGCAGCTGTGTCTTAGTTTAACTTCACCAACTGGTGTGGATCCAGTTAGCAAACACCACCATCTATAACTTCCCCTCCAAGCTACACGCCTTCCGCACTTGAAATCATGTCGCCGTTCCTTCATTGTCTCTGGATCACAATCCTGGAACTCCCTCCCTAACAGCCCTGTGGGTGTACCCACACCACATGGACTGCAGCGGTTCAAGAAGGCAGCTCACCACCACCTTCTCAAGGGCAATTAGGGATGGGCAATAAATGCTGGCCCAGCCTGTGATGCCCACATTCAATTCATCTCTCCAGAGCATTAGTCCAGGCCTTTGTCATATAACAAAGTTACTATGCTTCTTTTCCTGTATTGATTTTAGTTAGAGTAAATAAAGAGAAACTGTTTCTAATGGCTGAAGGGTTGATAACCAGTGAGCAGGTTTAGGCTGATTGGCATGAGGAAAAGAGAAATATGCAACAAGGCTGCTGGATACAGATTCAATATTAGCCTTCAGAAAAGAATTGGATATATACTTGTCTGAGAAGGAATTGCAGGAGTAGGTAGAAAGAGTGGGACAGGGGGACTAACTGGAAAGTTCTTTGAAAGAGCCAGAGCAGACTTGATGGGCTGAATAGCCTCCTTCTCTGTTATACTAATCTATGATTCAATGAATCAAGCTTCAATCTGTCCCTTTTAGTTACCAACACTTTGACCGAAGCTTACCTTAATTTTCTAGAACAATCCAACGTCGCCAACCTCTCTACCTAATGGAAATCCCTCATCCATGGTACCATTCTATTTAATCTGTTCTGCACCCTCTGCAAAGCCTTATTTGTAGGGCTCAGAAATGAACACAATACTCCAGCTGGGGCCTAACCAAGGTTTAACATAACTTCCTTGCTTTTGTACTCTATTTGTGCCTCTATTTATAATGCCCAGGATCCCGCATTCTTTTTTAAAAAGTCTTCTCAACCTGTCCTGACACCTTCTAAGACTTGTGTACATACACACCTCTGCTCTGACACTCCCTTAAAATTGTATCATCTAGTTCATATTGCTTTTCTCCAATTTTCATAGAATATATAATTTTGCATTTTTCTACATTAAATTTTATCTGCCTGTCTGTTCTTTTCACCAGTCTGGTTCTAGCCTCCTAAAGCTGCTGATCACTGTATGCTCCATTTCTGAGCTTGCTGTCATCTGCAAACTTTGAAATTATGCCCTAAGTTCAAGCAATTAATATATATCAAAAAGAGCTGTGTCTGAATATCAATCCTGGGGAACAGCAGCATGTACCTCCCTACAAACTGCAAAACAATGTCACTCCCCTTCAATTCCATGAACTTTAATTTTGCTGACAATTCACTTCAACTGCAATGCCCTCATCAACATTCTCCATTTTATTTCACTTCCCTCCCCGGGGTATCGTGAATGGGTGCATGTGTTTGTATCAGCTATCTTGATAAAATCCCTACAATTTTATGTTATGTTTGGAAAAATCCCTCTAACCCAAAGTCCATGAAATCTAAACATTACTGAGATTGCTGGCAGTCTAACAAGGAATCCTTCCTGCTTTAGGTACTGAAGACAAGACTGGCACTGGGGACCACTGGGCAGTACAAGGGCATCAATGACTGTGCAAGGATCCTTATCAAAAATGAAGGCATCACTGCCCTCTACGTAGGATACGTGCCAAACCTCCTGGGCATTATCCCTTATGCTGGGATTGAGCTTGCTGTCTATGAAGTAAGTTTCAAAAATAAATACTGTAGGTTTGTGAAATCTTTTTCCTGTAAAAGTTATCCTTTTTAATTCCTATAATTTGGATGTTTGATCCAGCATCTGTGGACACATGGAACGATGGAGCTCTTGGCCCAGATGTGACTTGGAAATAATCTTACTGCCATGGTATCCCTGGGAGATCCTTAGGGCTTTATGCCATGCTGTCTCCTCACGCTTTCAACATGTATCTTCAGAGCCAGTGTGTTCACATGCACTAGTCTGCCAGTTTGCTGTATGATGATGTGCAGGTGTTCAGGTGCCAGTAAATGGGCACAGGGCACCTCTGGTGCAGCATGACCTGTCCAGTCCCTCAGTTTATGCTTTGTTTTTTTCCAAACATGTCAGATGGATAGACAGCCTTTGGGAAACATGACACAAGTGACGACTCTTGGAAACATTAGAGTTACGTTAAGAAGAAAAGCAAAAATTGTTATGGCACCTTCGATATCCTCAGGACTTCCCAAAGCGTTTTACAACCAACAAAATACTTTGAAAGCAGGGTCAGTGCAGTAATCAATTTGCACTCAACAAGCTCCTACAAACAGCAATATGATAATAACCAGATAGTTTTAGTGCATTCGTTGCTCCCAATGTGGTCTCCTCTACATTGGAGAGACCAAATGTAAACTGGGCGACCGCTTTGCAGAACACCTGCGGTCTGTCCGCAAGAATGACCCAAACCTCCCTGTCGCTTGCCATTTTAACACTCCACCCTGCTCTATTGCCCACATGTCTGTCCTCGGCTTGCTGCATTGTTCCGGTGAAGCCCAACGCAAACTGGAGGAACAACACCTCATCTTCCGACCAGGCACTTTACAGCCTTCCGGACTGAATATTGAACTCAACAACTTTAGATCTTGAACTCCCTCCTCCATCCCCATCCCCTTTCTGTTTCTTCCCCCTTCCTTTTGTTTTTTCCAATAATTTATATAGATTTTTCTTTTCCCACCTATTTCCATTATTTTTAAATCTTTTATGCCCCCCACCCCCACTAGAGCTAGACCTTGAGTGCCCTACCATCCATTCTTAATTAGCACATTCGTTTAGATAATATCACCAACTTCAACACCTCTGTGTTCTTTTGTCTGTGACATCTTTTGATTATCTGCTCCTATCACTGCTTGCTTGTCCCTACAACCACATCACCCCCCTCCACTTCTCTCCCCCCACCCAACAACCCCCCCCCCCACCTTAAATTTCACCCCTCTCCTTGGATTCACTCCGTTCTGCTGAAGGGTCATGAGGACTCAAAACGTCAACTCTTTTCTTCCCCGCCGACGCTGCCAGACCTGCTGAGTTTTTCCAGGTAATTCTGTTTTTGTTTTGGATTTCCAGCATCTGCAGTTTTTTGTTTTTAAATAATTTTAGTGATGTTGGTTGAAGGGTAAATATTGGCCAGGATATTAGGAAAACTTCCATGCTCTTCAAATAGTACAGTGAGATCATTCACATCTATCTGAAAGATAGCATTTCCAACAGCACATGCTGCATCGGCAGCCTCAGTTTCTGGAGTGGGACTTGAATCCATGACTCTCTGACTCAGAGGTGAAAGTATTACCTTTTGAGTCACAGTCAAAACCTAAGAGTCAGCAAAAAATGCTCATTAATGAAGAGATGCCAGAAATGGCCTCCAAATCTTGAATGAAACCTCCATCTGGCCCTTTACACTTTGTTTGGTCAAGTGCTCAGAACCTAAGCACTGATTGATTTGGGCAGTACTTAGAAATGGCATATGCCCAGTGTGTGTTGGAAAATGCTGGCAGTGCTACTGAGTCACTTGCATATCAATATCATATCACACCGCACATGAGCATTCGATGCCCTGCCAGTCACCTCCATGAACACAAAGCATAAGTGTGTGATGGGTGACCCTGTGCTCAAGGTCTCCATCTGTCATAGTGTGCATCAGTGATGGGACAACAGAGTGGAAAAGAGTGGTAATGTTATCCAATGCTACAGTCGAGTGATACTCATAAGTCATTGTGCAAGTAGGCATGGCCCAAGGTTAAAGAGCAAAGTCTGACCTGCATCACAGGGGTTAATAGGAATATTTTACAAACCCATTCTTCCATTATTCTGAGATCCTACTGACAGCAAGCACATGATAGTGTAACTAAAGCACACACAAACAGTTGTGAACTGATATGTCTGTTGGTAATCTTAAATTTGAACTGAGTATCTGCTCCTTTTCAGCTGTGTGAATTGTTCTTTATGTGTATTTTATTCACATTCAATCAAGAGTGTGAAGAAAGCCTATTGTCAGGACTATGGCCAAAACCCAAGTGAGCCTGGAATCTTTGTTCATCTCGGCTGTGGCACCATTTCCAGCACCTGTGGTCAGTTGGGCAGCTACCCCCTGGCACTTGTGAGGACCAAGATGCAAGCACATGGTGAGACCCCTCACACTTCTATTCAACTTTCAGGCAGACCTTCCTCAATGCGTAATGGATGAGAGAGTGGCCTTTTTCACTGAGTTACTGTTGAAGCCTTTTGTCCAGGCTCTAAAGTATGAAGTAGCAGCAGGCAGCCAAGCATCAGGGCTAGTTCAATCCAGAAGTTCATTAATATTCAGCCAAAGAGGCAATGGAAAACTTGGAGAGTTTATAGAATGCGTTAGATCCTTAGGCTGGAAACACTAGATCCAAAGATTTCAATGGTTATGCCAGATACTTGGTAATGCAGAGCCTTTGGTTATGGGGGGGCTCTCAGTTATGACTGGCCCTCGGTGACCCTGGTCTGTTAAGGTGCTTGATACTCCAGGTTGCCCTCATGATCTACCTCAACATTGGTGTCAGAGCTACACTGGCAGTGTCCAGGCAGGAGCCAATGTGTACAGAGGACACATAATATCAGACCATAATATCCAGCAAAGTACTGCAAATGATGAAAGTCTGAAAAACAGACTGCAGAACTGACTGCCTAGCAAGTGGGAAAGGAGTCAGGGTATGGATGGTAAGGAAGTGAAGGTGTTCAGGGGTTATCAAGTTGGCACAGTTTGTGGGGATGGATCAAGATCAAGATGTGAGAGTCAGAGATCAGGCTGAGGTGGGGGGGGTGGGGGGGGGTGGGCGGCGGGGGGTGGTGGGTGGGTGGGAGGGAGGGTGGTGGGGTTTGGGCGGCAGGGGGTGTCTGGGATTGCGAAGTGTGGGATCAGAGATCATGGGAGAGGGCAGGTCAGGGATTGAGAGAGTTTGTCAGAGATGCTGCAGGAAGTGTGTTGGAGATTGCAGGGGTACAGATGTTTTAATATTGGGTGTGATGGAAACACTCATGCTGTAAATCCCCCATTGATCAGGTCCTCCTTGCATCCAATTACCTGCCATGATTCTCACACCACAGGAAACCAGGGCATTTGTTAAATAGAATTGTTAAAATGGAGGCACACAACCACTAACTGGTTTCCCTTCCCATTGTACCCTTGCCAGTCATCCTATGAGCAGACTTTTTGCCTGCCACCTCTGTCCACACTCAGCTAAAACCAGAAATGAATGAGTTGGAGATGGATTGGGGTCAGGCTGAGAATTTAAAATGTTTTATTTTTCACATGACCCAAGCACACCAGTTCTTAGGTATTACAATTACCTGCTGTATTTCTGAGATCTGTCTTGAGTGTGTTTCAAATGCAAGGTTTTATAAGATTGTTATCTTTTGGGATCTGTTTTAATATAAGGGAAGGCTATATGTTTTAATATACTGGGAAGAAGGTACAAGATGGTCAACTTTTAGACAATGCCAGAAACATCTGTGTTGACAGTGGATAAACCATTAACCTCAAAAATCAGAATCAGAATCACACAGTGCAGAAGAGGCGCTTCGGCCCATCGAGTCTGCACCAACAAGTGAGGAATGCCTCACCTACCTACCTACCTAATCCCATTTACCAGCACTTGGCCCATAGCCTTGAATGTTATGATGTGCCAAGTGCTCATCCAGGTACTTTTTAAAGGATGTGAGGCAACCTGCCTCTACCACCCTCCCAGGCAGCGCATTCCAGACCGTCACCACCCTCTGTGTTAAAAAAGTTTTTCCTCACATCCCCCCTAAACCTCCTGCCCCTCACCTTGAACTTATGCCCCCTTGTGACTGACCCTTCAACTAAGGGGAACAGCTGCTCCCTATCCACCCTGTCCATGCCCCTCATAATCTTGTACACCTCGATCAGGTCGCCCCTCAGTCTTCTCTGCTCCAACAAAAACAACCCAAGTCTATCCAACCTCTCTTCATAACTTAAATGTTTCATCCCAGGCAACATCCTGGTGAATCTCCTCTGCACCCCCTCCAGTGCAATCACATCCTTTCTATAATGTGGTGACCAGAACTGTACACAGTACTCCAGCTGTGACCTCACCAAGGTTCTATACAACTCCAACATGATCTCCCTACTTTTGTAATCTATGCCTCGATTGATAAAGGCAAGTGTCCCATATGCCTTTTTCACCACCCCACTAACATGCCCCTCTGCCCTCAGAGATCTATGGACACACACGCCAAGGTCCCTTTGTTCTTCAGAATTTCCTAGTGTCATGCCATTCATTGAATACTTCCTTGTCAAATTACTCCTTCCAAAGTGTATCACCTCACACTTTTCAGGGTTAAATTCCATCTGCCACTTATCTGCCCATTTGACCATCCCATCTATATCTTCCTGTAGCCCAAGACACTCAACCTCACTGTTAACCACCCGGCCAATCTTTGTGTCATCCGCAAACTTACTAATCCTACCCCCCACATAGTCATCTATGTCGTTTATATAAATGATGAATAATAGGGGACCCAGCACAGATCCCTGTGGTACGCCACTGGACACTGGCTTCCAGTCACTAAAATATCCTTCTGTCATCACCCTCTGTCTCCTACAACTAAGCCAATTTTGAATCCACCTTATCAAATTACCCTGTATCCCATCTGCCTTTGCCTTCTTTATAAATCTCCCATGTGGGACCTTGTCAAAGGCTTTGCTGAAATCCATATAAACTACATCAACTGCACTACCCTCATCTACACACCTGGTCACCCCCTCAAACAATTCAATCAAATGTGTTAGGCATGACCTCCCTCTGACAAAGCCATGCTGACTATCCCTGATCAAACCTTGCCTCTCCAAGTGGAGATAGATTCTCTCCTTCAGAATTTTCTCCAATAGTTTCCCTACCACTGACGTGAGACTCACTGGCCTGTAGTTCCCTGGCTTATCTCTACAACCCTTCTTAAGTAGCGGAACCACATTAGCTGCTCTCCAGTCCTCTGGCACCTCCCCTGTGGCCAGAGAGGAAATTAAAATTTGGGTCAGAGCCCCTGCGATCTCCTCCCTTGCCTCCCTCAGCAGTCTGGGACACAAATCATCTGGACCATGCAGGCTGATGTTGCTCTCAGGTATTGAGTGTAGAACCTGCAGATCTGGAATGTGTTAAAGGTCCATCTGTGGTGGGCTAGCTGAAGGTTCTGTCCCTGCCTCCCTGGAGTCCGCCCGGGTTAGCGTCTACCCCTCAGTGTTCTCCTGTGCGTGCTTATCCTCGGACTTACTGCTGGACTCATCATGAGCATCCGGAGCTGTGTCTACGTCTTCCTCGTCCACTGCATCTCCCCTTTCAAGTGCCAGACTGTGGAGAGCGCAGCATGCAGCCACTATCACCGAGACATGACATGGGGGGTACTGGAGTGCGCCCCCTGAGCGGTCCAGGCGTTGGAAGCTCATCTTGAGAAGACCGATGGTTCTCTCCAGCACAGCCCTCATGGTGCCCTGGCTCCTATTGTACCACTGCTCAGCTTCTGTTCTTGGATGGTGGAGAGGCATCTTGAGCCACCTTCTGAGGGGATAGCCCTTGTCACCCAGCAGCCATCCATCCAGCTGGGCTGGAGCACTGAAGAGCCCCGGCACCTGGGAGTGTCTGAGGATGTAGGTGTTGTGGGAGCTGCCTGGGTACCTTGCACAGACTTGTAGAATTAGTGTCCTGTGGTCACACACTATCTGCACGTTCATGGAGTGGAAGCCCTTCCTGTTGGTGAAGGCACCGGGCTCACCTGCTGGGGCCTTGATGGCCACATGTGTACAGTCTATAGCACCCTGGACACGGGGGAAGCCAGCAATGGCCACGAAGCCTCTGGCTCACTCAGCCTGGCTGGCCTGGTCCCAACGGGAGTGGAGGAAAGTTAATGCACGCCTGAACAGAGCGTCTGTCACCTGCTTGTCACAAGTGTGTACAACTGACTGGGAGACACTGCAAAGATCACCCACCAACCCCTGGAAGGAGCCAGAGGCATAGAAGTTGAGGGCAGCTGTGACCTTTAGAGCCACTGGCATGGGGTGTCCACCCACACAGTTAGCGGAGATCTCAGGCCCGATCATCTGACAGATTTAGTTGACTGTCTGTCTTGAGGGACGGAGCCTCCTTCATCACTGCACCTCAGACATATTGAAGTAGCTGCTTCTCCTCCTGTAAATCCTGGCAGCAGGATAGTGACATCTTCTGCAGCCCTTTCTGCCATGCACTTCCTGTTGGCCCTGCACCCCTTATGCCTACATTTCTTCTCCCAAAGGTGGCTCCCATGGAGGCTGAATGTACACTCCTGGCCTGCTCCCCCTTCTAGTCCTCCCTTCCTCCTCAAATGAGGTGCCTCCAGTGGAGAATTCAGCTCCCATTCCCAGACTAAGGGAAGGCACCCTGAAAGCTGCGGGCCCCAGAGATAATCCTTACTGTAGAATCCTGACCGAGGCTTTTACTCCTGTCCTAGCAGCTGGTGTGAGTTTTGAAGTCTTCCTGCTCACACAGGCAAGTAAAAGTTACTTTCACACTTAAACACCTCAAACATCACATTTGTGACCCTACTCACCCCCCTTAACCCACCCGTGGATGAGCTTTATACAAATGTCTCCTACCCACATGCCCGATGCGCCCATTCAATGTCCTGAAGATCGCACAGGCTGCGGAAACTCGAGATCAGTTGCTGCCTCAGGAGCCTGAACTGGCCTGTTAATTGATGGCAGGCGCGCATCCGAAATTATACACGCCCACCTTCCCAAATATCACGATGGCACAAGGTGACATCAGGGCGCTCGGCTGACATCACCTCCGTTACTTTACTTGTGGATGTGCAGGGCCTGCTGCCACTCGCCAATTGGAAATTTTTGGCCAATGGTGAAGTCCTCCAATATATAATGTATAATTTCTGCATCTCTTTGTAATTCCCTCGCAAATTTGTTCCTCTACATCCTTCTTGCTAGTTGGTGGCCTATAGACTACACCCAGCAATGTAATTGCATCTTTTTGTTCCCTAGCTCTAGCCAATTAGATTCTGTCCTTGACTAATAATGATTAAGGGTATAAAACAAAGGGTAAAACTCTAAAGGGGGTGCAGGAGCACAGGGACATAGGTGTATATCTGCAAAAATCATTGAAGGTGGCCGGACAGGTTGAGAGAGCAGTTAATAAAGTATACAGTATCCTGGGCTTAATAAATAGTGGCAAAGAGTACAAAAGCAAGGAGGTTATAATAAATCTGGATAAAACACTGGTTTGGCCTCAACTGGAATACGGTGTCCAGTTCTGGGTGCTGCACGTTAGGGAGGATGGGAAGGCATTAGAGAGGGTGCAGAAAAGGTTCACGAGAATGGTTCCAGGGATGAGGAACTTCAGCTACGTAGATAGATTGGAGAAGTTAGGGCTGTTTTCCTTGGAAAAGAGAAGGCTGAGAGGAAATTTGATAGGAGTTTCAAAAACATGAAGGGTCTGGATAGTGTAGATAGGAAAATAACTGTTCCCATTGGTGGAAGGATTGAGAACCAGAGGGCACAGAATTAAGGTGATTGGGAGAAGAAGCAATGACAATGTGAGGAAAAACTCTTTCACACACAGAGTGGTTAGGATCTGGAATACACAGCCTGATATTATCATGGAGGCAGATTCAAACGTGCTTTCAAAAGAGAATCATCGAAGAGGAAAACCTTGCAAGGCTTCAGATAAACACATACTAGTGATTTGCCCTTGCAAAGGGCCAGCACAAACACAATGGGCCAAATGGCTTCTCCCTGTGATTATTCAATATTTGGAATGAACCTTGAATTGAAAGTAAACAGTACATTTGTATTAGCTAGAGATATTATAGTACAAGCAACCCCAATAAATGTTTGCAACCTCTCAGCTGAATGATTAATTATCTATTTACAGAATTATTTTCAAGGTATAATTTTACTCCATGCGAGACTGAGCACCACTCTGGTATTTCTAAAGTGACTGAGAACAGTCCTTGTTCAGAAATACCATCCAATAAGGCTACAATTAAGTTAGGAGCAGCCAAATTCAGAGGTGACTGTCAGTCATAGATAAAACAGAATAAATTAACAGCATGTTTCTTTTTGAATGTGACTTGGAGACCAGAGCACATTGATATTGAGTGAGGTTAGTGATATGATTTTGAATGAATTCATTTTTTTAACTGTTTGTGACTGAAATTAAAAAAGCTGTTATCAAATTAAAACTAGATGAAAATGATTCAGAATGCCTTGCTCGTTGCTCCATTAGTACAGTCTAGTAGGGAGTCTTGTGAGAGAAATAAATTAAGGGGATCCCTGTTCCTGATCACTGTCTACTGTACTCTGTTAGGAATTGTGTTTCTTTTTATTATGCTTTCACAGGATGTAGGTTGGGCCAGCATTTATTGCCCATCCCTAGTTGCCCTTGAGAAGGTGGTGATGAGCTGCCTTCTTGAACCGCTGCAGCCCATGTGGTGTAGGTACACCCAGAGTGTTGTTAGGGAGGGAGGCTTTATTCCTTTTATTAGACTCCATAGCCATTTGATATAATTGAGTGGCTTGCTTGGCCACTTCAGAGAGCAGCTAAGAGTCAACCACATTGCTGTGGGTCTGGAGTCACATGTAGGCCAGACCAGGTAAGGACGGCAGATTTCCTTCCCGAGACGATATTAGTGAACCAGATGGGTTTTTACGACAATTAATGATCGTTTCATGGTGGATATAGCTGAGGTTGGCCTTTAATTCTAGATTTATTAACTGATTTCAAAATCCACCTGCTGCCGTGGTGGGATTTGAACCCATGTCCCTAGAACATGAGCCAGAGCCTCCCGTGTGTGCGTATGTCATCGGTTGGGGCTCACCTGTGAGGCCCTCCATGGCTTACTAGCTTGGAGATACTTTGGGTAGTGAGAACCTTCACCTCTGGAAGCAAATTTCACAAATTTGGGCAAGTGCTGCCTGCAAATTCTCAATCATCAAACTGTCGTGAAATCCGCTTGGCATTAACTCATGTGGGATTGTATCTTGGCATGGCAGGTCCTATAACCCATTTTAGCACCTTCAGGATGGGAAAGGAAAGAGAAAGCTGGAGAATGGGTCAAAGTTTTCTGTACTGTAATATTCAGCAGTTTTTCTTTTCACAGCCATTGTCAGAGGTGGGCCCCACGTGAGCATGCATAATCACTTCTACAACATAATCCGAGAAGAGGGCTTATTTGGTCTTTATCGAGGATTCACACCTAATTGCATTAAAGTAGTCCCTGCTGTCAGCATCAGCTTCGTCGTTTATGAGCAAATGAAAAACGTCCTCGGCCTCAACTCAAATTAACTGCCACTAAAAGTCAAAAACAAATTCACTCTTCCCCTCCTTCTCCTCAATCCTGAACCAGAAAAGCAGGACCTGATGGAATGGAGAGATTATTAGCAGATGCAATAAGCAGAAACCACATTGGAAATCTAGTGGAGCTATCCAGTACACCTGCAGCCAGCTCACCGAGAAGCAGCCAACCAGCGCTGAGCCTGAAAACCATTTACAGGTCAATTATCAGAACCTACCCAAATAGTCTCCAAGAGCAAAATAATTAGCTCATCCATTAAAGACCAGCAACCAAACAATCCTCTCCAGCGAAAGCCAGCTCACCTATTAGCCAATCTACAAGGGACCAGTTCATCCCCTAGTTAATCCACCAGACATCAGATCTCCAGTTAGCCACTTCACCCAAGACCAATGACCCAAAGAGCCAAACCAACATAGACCAACTTGCCTCCACCAGAGGCTAGCATGCAAGCTAGCCAATCCATGGTTGCCAATTTGCCAATCCACCAGAGATAGTCCAGCCAACTAGTCAATCCAACAGGGGCCACTGAGACAAATATGTAATCCCCCAGAGACCAGCTTGCCAACTAGCCAAACCGCCAGAAACCAGCTCGTCAACTAGCAAATACACAAGAGGTACTCACCAAATACCACCTTAACTGCAGATCAGCTTGCCAAATAACCATTGGACCAGGGAGCAGTTCACCAAGTAGCTATTCCACCATAGGCCATCACTATACCTAGCCAATCAACCAGAGATGACTGAGCTAACTAGGCAATTCACCAGCAAACCAGCTTGCCAACTAGCAAAACCAGCAGAAACCCACACACTAATTAGCCAAACCACCAGAAACCAATTCATCAACTAGCCAAACCACCAGAAACCAGCTTGCTAATTAACCAGTGCAGAGGCCAACTCACCAATAAACCAATCCAGACAACATGATCTCATCAATTAGCCAATCTATCAGAAATCACTGATCCAATCAGCAGCTCCACCAGAGAGCACCTTGCCCACTAGGCAAACCTCCAGAAACCAATTGCCAAGTGGCCAATCCACCAGCTGGTCAACTAGCAATATACCAGAGGCCACTGAGTCAACCAGCCAATCAGCCAGTGCCCAACTTGCCAATTACCAATCCTCCAGAGACCACTGAGATGACTAGTGTCCACAAGAGACTCAATAGCCAATCCACCAGAGACCAACTCACCAACTAGCCACACCACCAGAGACCAGCTCACTGTCTAGCTAAACCATCCAAAACCAGTGCACTAACTAGCTAAAACATCAGAAACTAGCTTTGCCAACTATCCAATGCACCAGAGACCACCAGAGACTGCTGGTTGGATCAGTGCCATCTAGCCAATCCATGAGAGACCAGGTCACCAATGAGTCAGTTCATCAGAGACCTCTTGGCCAACCAACTAATCCATCAGAGACCAGTGGACCAACTAGCCAATTTATCAAAAGCACTGTGCCAACCAGCCACTTGACCAGAGAGCAGCGAGCCAACTTGTCAATCTAGCAGAGGCCAGCTTACTAACTGGCTCATCCTCCAGAGACAACTGTGCCAATAAACTAAACCACCAGAATCCAGATTACCAACAAATGCCTTAATCAGAGAAATGCTCACGAACTAGCCAATTAGCCAGATGCAACTGAGTCAACTAAACAAGCTACCAGAGAACAGCTCACTAACTAGCCAAAACACCAGAAACCAGCTCACCAATTAGCTAATCCACTAGAAACCTGCTTGCCAACTAGCCATCATGGGAAACCAATGAGCCAAACAGCCAATGCACCAGAGACCAGCTCGACAACCAAACATGCCACTAGTTTGCTAACTAACCAATCCTCTGCATACTGGCTTATCAAGTAACCAAACTACTAGAAACCTGCTTGCCAACTAACCAATCCTCCAGACACCAGCTCGTCAAATGGACAAACCACCAGAGACCAGCTCACCAACTAGCCAAATCACCAGAGACCAGCTCACCAACCAGTCAATCCTTTGAGGCCACTGAGCCAATGGGCCAATCTACCAAAGACCATCTTACCAAATAGCCAATCCTCCAGAGAGCTGCTCACCAACCAGCTAAACTGTGGAATAGAGCTTTAGTCAGCTAAAGTGTCTAAGGGTTAAATGATCTAAAAGTGATTATATTGCAGTAAGCAATGATGTAAACTAATCAAGCAGTGTAAAACTGAAAACATAGAAGAGAGGGTAGCAGTGGAAGGGTGCTTTTCTGAATGGAGAACTGTGACTAGTGGAGTTCCACAGGGATCAGTGCTGGGACCTTTGTTGTTTGTAGTATACATAAATGATCTGGAGGAAAATGTAACTGGGCTAATTAGTAAATTTGCAGACGACACTAAGGTTAGAGGAGTTGCAGATAGTGAAGAGGATTGTCAAAGGATACAACAGGATATAGATCAGTTGGAGACTTGGGCGGAGAAATGGCAGATGGAGTTTAATCTGGACAAATGTGAGGTAATGCATTTTGGAAGGTCTAATACAGGTAGGAATTATACAGTAAATGGCAGAACCCGTAAGTGCATTGACAGGCAGAGGGATCTGGGTGTACAGGTCCACAGGTCACTGAAAGTGGCAATGCAGGTGGATAAGGTAGTCAGGAAGGCATATGGCAAGCTTGCCTTCATTGGCAGGGGTATTGAGTGTAAAAGCTGGGAAGTCATGCTGCAGCTGTGTGGTTAGGCCACACTTGGAATATTGCGTGCAATTCTGGTCGCCACATTACCAGAAGGATATGGCGGTGTTGGAGACGGTGTAAAGGAGGTTTACCAGGATGCTGCCTGGTCTGGAGGTTATTAGCCAAGCGGAGAGGTTGGAGAAACTCGGCCCTGGCCGAGTTACTGCACTCGCCCTATGTACATGCTAACCATGACATAGCTGTGATTTCCTGATGTTCTCACTAGAGCGACGGAGATTGAGGGGCGACTTGATAGAAGTTTACAAAATTATGAGTGGCGTGGACAGACTAGATAGTCAGAAGCTTTTTCCCCAAGATGGAAGAGTCAATTACTAGGGGACATAGATTTCAGGTGAGAGGAGAAAACTATAGAGGAGATGTATGGGGCAAGTTTTTTACGCAGAGGGTAGTGAGTGTCTGGAATTCGCTGCCAGAGGAGGTGGTGGAAGCAGGTACAATAGTGGTCTTTAAGAGGCAGCTTGACAAATACATGAATAGGATGGGAATAGAGGGATACAGACCCTGGAAGTGCAAAATGTTTTAGTTGACGGGCAATATGATCGGCGCAGGCTTGGAGGGCCGAAGGGCCTGTTCCTGTGCTGTACTTTTCTTTGCTTTTTTTTGTTGTTTTAATCACACGGAGTATCTTTGAAAAGTTTGAGGTTATGTGCTAGATGAAATAATGGTGCCCTGATTAAATCTACTGATATGGTAATTTATGTAATCTTTATCTACATAGTTGTAGTTAAACTATCTCCTGCCTTATCGTGAAAGGTCCCATCTGCCTGTAATTGTATTACTGCACTCGTCCTATGTACATGCTAACCATGACAAACTGTGATTTCCTGATGTACGAACCTTATATGGTATGAATTTGCTGTTATGAGGGGTATAAACGATGCTGGATTCTCTGTTTTGGGTGTGAGACTGACTAGGAGCCACGTGTGGTGTCCTGAGTAGCCGACTCCCCAGCATGCTTGAATAAATATCGTTTTGCTTCTAACAAGTCAGTGTTCTCGTAATTGTGTCGCGATTCGACAAAACTACCAGAAAATAACTAGCTAAATAGTACCTTTAACCAGAAACCAGCTTGCCAACCAGCCCCGCCTCCAGCAACCAACTTATCAACTAGCCAATCCACCACAGCCCAGCTCACCAACTAGCCAAATCACCGGAAACCACCTCCCAACTAGCCAATCCACCACGGCCCAGCTCACCAACTAGCCAAATCACCAGAAACTAGCATAACTACTCGTCAATGCTCCAGAGAACAGCTCGCCTACCAGTCAATCCACTGAGCCAACTAACCAATCCCCAGACATCAACTCTCCACGTAACCAATCCTCTCGAGACCAGCTGACCAACTAACCAACCCGCCAGAGACCATTGAGCCAACTAGTCAAATCACCGGAAACCACCTCCCAACTAGTCATTCCATCATAGGCCATCTCTACGACTTGCCAATCCATCTAGTAGACAGCTTGCCAACTAGCCAAAACATAAGAAATCTGCTCACTAGCCTGCCAATGAAGTAGAGACCAGCTCGCCAACCAACTAAACACCAGAAAACAGCTCACCAACCAGCCAATTCACCAGAGACTAGCTATCCAACTACCCAGTCCACCAAAAACCAACTTGCCAACCAGCCAATCCACCAGGGGCTGCTCTCTAATCAGCCTATCCTTTGAGGTCACCGAGCCAGCTAGCCAATCCACCAGAGGCCACTGAGACAACCAGCCAATCCACCAGAGACCAGCTTGCCAAATAGCCAATCTTCCAAGGAGCTGCTCGCCAACCAGCCAAACCACTAGAAAACAACAAGTTAAATAGTACCTTCACCAGAAACAGCTCACCAACCAGCCCCGCATTAGCAACCAGCTCATCAACTAGCCAATCCACCAGAGACCAGCTTTCCAACTAGCTAAATCACCAGAAATAGCCAACAGTGCTCCAGAGATCAGCTCGCCTATTAGCTAATCAAACAGAAATCAGCTCACCAACTAACCAATCCATAGAAAGAGCTCAGCAACTAGCCAAATCACCAGAAACAAATTCACCAACTAGACAATGCTCTAGAGAACAGCTCGCCAACCAGCTAATCCACAAGAGACCACTGAGTCAACTAATCAATCCCCAGACCCAATTCTCCACATAGCCAATCCTCTTGAGAACAGCTCCACCACTAGCCAACCCACCAGAGACCATTGAGCCAACTATCCAAATCACCAGAAACCACCTTCCAATTAGTTATTCCATCATAGGCCATCTCTGCAACTTGCCAAACCAGAGGACAGGTCGCCAACTAGCCAACCACCAGAAATCTGCTCGTCAACCTGTCAATGAAGCAGAGACTGACTCGCCAACTAGCCAAACCACTAGAAACCAACTTACCAACTAGCTAAACACCAGAAACCAGCTCACCAACTAGCCAATCCACCAAAGATTAGCTATCCAACTAGCCAGTCCACCAGACACCAGTTTGCCAATTAACCAATCCGCAAGAGACCACTGAGCCAACTTGCCAAAACACCAGCAACCAGGTTGCCACCGAGCTCTTAACCAGAGACCAGCCCACCGACTGGTCAATCCACAAGAGACCTGCTTGCCAGCTAGTCAATATGCCAGATGCCACTGAGCCAACTAATCAATTCATCTGAGAGCAGCTCACCAGCTATCAAAACCACCAGAAACCAGATCACCAACCAGCCAAGGCACCAGATGCAGCTTGCCAACCAGTCCATTAAACCAAGGCAAGTTTGAAAACTAGCTAATTCAGCAGAAACCTGTTGGCTAACTAGACAGTGCTCCAGAGACCAGCTTGCCAATTAGCTAATCAACCAGAAATCAACTTGCCAACTAACCAATTCACAGAAACAGCTCAGCAACTCTGTACTCCACCAGAGAGCAGCTTGCCAACTAGCCATTATCTACTTGGTGAATTTGTTTCTGGTGATTTGGCTAGTTGCTGAGCTTTTTCTATGGATTGGTTAGTTGGTGAGCTGATTTCTGTTTGATTAGCTAATTGGTGATGAGATGAGTTCCCCAAGACAATCCATTAGAAACCAATGTGCAACCAGGGAACAGCTCAGCAACTAGCCAAGCCACCCGAGACCACTGAGGCAACTAGCTAATCCACCAATGATCAGCTTGGTAATTAGAAAAATCATCAGAAACCAGCTCACCGACTAGCAAAATCCCCCAAACCAGCCTATCCACCAGAGACTAACTTGCCAATTACTAATCCTCCAGACACGAGCCAATAAAGCAGCCTCTCCACCAAAGACCAGTGAGATGTCCTGAACCCTGGCACTGGGGAGGCAACACAGCCTTCTGGACCGTCACTATTTGCTGCAGAGAACAGTGTCAATCCCCCTCACTATACTGTGCCTCACTACCATTACATTCCTATTTGCTCCCCACAGCTTTCCAGATAGCCACACCACTAGGAAACAGTTCACCAACAAGGCACTCCACCATAGGCCTTGAGCCAACTAACCAAACCCCAGAGACCAGCTTGCCAATTACCAATCCAAAGAACTAGCCAAACTATCAAATGCCATTCAGCCAACAAGCTAATCTATCCAAAACCAGATTACCAACTACCAGTCTTCTAAAGACCAAATAGCCAACCGAGCAGAAACCAGCTCATTAACTAGGCAATCCACCAGAGAGCACCAAGCCAAACAGCCCAGGCACCAGAGACCAGCTCATCATAGAGGCAATTCATTAGACTCTATCTCTACAACTTTCTAAATCATCAAAGTATAGCTCAAAAATCAGCTATCCAGCAAAGGCCACTGAACCAATGAAACCACCTGAAGCCAATTTGCCAATCAGGCTGTCCTCCAGAGAACAGTTTGCCAGCTAACAATTCCACGGCCATCTCTACCATCAGAGTCAACTCAGCTTGGGAGGTGGTGGCAGTGGTGGTCAGTGCCAACGCCCTGCAGAAGAGGACAGCCACCCAGTGCCACAACAGGGTGAATAATCTCCTCCGTTCCCCCAGGGTAAGTCACTCTTTTCATCACTCCCAACTCACACACTCACAAACCCATCACACACCCACAGGGCCCTCACTCACTGCCAGTGCAAGAGACATCACCATTCGCTCTCTCACACTCACCATCATTGTCCTCATCTCATCCATGGGACCACTCACCACCCACACAGGCCAGGTATACTTACCATCTGGCCTGGCAGGCATCCTGATACCCTCTCCCCATCTCTGTCCAGGCAGGACAAACTGGCCCACAACAGGAGGGAAAGGTCACAGACGGGTGGAGGGAGGCCAGAATTCAAAGTTCTGACAGAATTTGAAAACAGAGCCATCCAGCTGGCCGGCTGGTTAGTGAGCTGTTTTCTGTTGAATTGCTCAGTTGGCTCAATCACCTCTAATGGAATTTCACCCTAAAAAGAGTGAGGTGATACACTTTGGAAGGAGTAATTTGACAAGGAAGTATTCAATGAATGGCATGACACTAGGAAGTTCTGAGGAACAAAGGGACCTTGGCGTGTGTGTCCATAGATCTCTGAAGGCAGAGGGACATGTTAGTGGGGTGGTGAAAAAGGCATATGGGACACTTGCCTTTATCAATCGATGTATAGACTACAAAAGTAGGGAGGTCATGTTGGAGTTGTATAGAACCTTGGTGAGGCCACAGCTGGAGTACTGTGTGCAGTTCTGGTCGTCACATTATAGGAAGGATGTGATTGCACTGGAGGGGGTGCAGAGGAGATTCACCAGGATGTTGCCTGGGATGAAACATTTAAGTTATGAAGAGAGGTTGGAAAGACTTGGGTTGTTTTCGTTGGAGCAGAGAAGACTGAGGGGCGACCTGATCGAGGTGTACAAGATTATGAGGGGCATGGACAGGGTGGATAGGGAGCAGCTGTTCCCCTTAGTTGAAGGGTCAGTCATGAAGGGACACAAGTTCAAGGTGAGGGGCAGGAGGTTTAGGGGGGATGTGAGGAAAAGCTTTTTTACCCAGAGGGTGGTGAGGGTCTGGAATGCGCTGCCTGGGAGGGTGGTGGAGGCGGGTCGCCTCACATCCTTTAAAAAGTACCTGGATGAGCAGTTGGCGGGGGTAGAGCACATCCCGGCGGGCTTCCACAGTATCTAGCTGTTGCTGAAGGGACCTGTCATTGAAGTGGGGGGCTGCAGTCTGTTTGGCTTTGCTGGCCATGTCTCCCGGGCAGTGCTGGTGAGCTGGTGATGAGCGCTTTGCTGGCCCCTGCCTTTTAAAGATGGCGGCCAGCGTGATGCAACAGCGGGGCAATGGTGAGCGGGCGAATGAGAGCCCATTCGCCATGGAAACGGCGTATTTCAGGGGAGTGACTATATAATGAGGAGTGCTCAGGAAAACCCACCATTTTCATCGGCGGGTAGGACTCCATTTTACCTGCCTGCTACAGCACTTAGTCCAATTCTGGGAAAGTTCAGCCCATTGTGTGCTAATCTCACATACAGCCCAAGATATGGAGATACATGGGTATGTGAATCCACATTCTCACAGAGCACCTACAACTATCCATCCATACATTCCCCCAAATCAAACCAGCCCACCTATATCCAACCCACCTACAGCCATTCATCCCTTTGACATCCATCTTACCCATATCCACTACACCCTTGCAGCCATTTACATCCTTCCCACCCAAATCCATCCTCTTATAATCCAGAGAGAGAGATAGTGAAGGATAGAATGAAAGCTAATCCTTATAGGCATTATTTATAGAAATACACATCACAAGCCTTCACATCTTGACCAACAGTTCAGGTTGTTCCTTTATTATAGAGGCACAAATGAGTCCAAAGTTAATGCTAGCGCCTGTATATAATTAAACACAATATCGTCTTCTTAAATAAAAAAATATATATAACTAAAATGTCAAAACAAGTTATTTGAAAGACGCCCATATTCTGTAAAAAGCGTCACAAGGTGTGACATCCCTTCTCTTAATAACTTCTTTGTAAAACATTTCTTTTTGTAGAACAACCTGACACTTGATGACTTGCATCCACCCTTTTAATCTTAGAGATTTCCTTTCTCATTGTTTCAAGCCAGCAAGGTCAGTCTGTAACCTTCTCTTACTTACACTTTTCATAGAGTCTACATTATACCACAAGGAACATTATCTACATACCATTCAATGGGTATACTATATTCAGCATTTCCTTTTTATAGAATTTTGCCTAATATATTTGACAAATAGTCTCCCATATCCACCACCTCTACAGGAGCCAGTGTTTCAGTGTCAAAGTACTTTAACAAGCCTCTATTTTTTTAGCTTCCCAAGCTAGAGGGTAACAATTCCCATTCTTACCAATGAGAAATATTACAAAACCAGCACATAGAATCATAAACCTTTACATGCACAAAGGAAGCCATTCAGTTCATCATGTCTGTATTAGCTGAAAAGGAGCCATCCAGCCTAATCCCACTTCCCAGCTCTTGGTCTACAGCACTTCAAGTACACATCCAAGTACTTTTTAAATGTTATCAGGGTTTCTTCCTCTACCATCCATTCAGGCAGTAAGTTCCAGATCCCCACCACCTTCTGGGTGAAACGATTTGCCCTTAAATCTCCTTGAAACCTCCCATCTTTTACCCTAAATCTATGCCTCCTGGTATGGACCCCTCAACCAAATGGAATAAGGACTTCTTATCTATTCTATCTAGACCCCTTAAAATTGTATGCACCTCAATTATGTCTCCCATCTGTCTTCTTTGTTCCAAACAGGGACTGCATAAGAAGAGAATGCTGACTGGTTGGCAAATGGACTCTGATTGGTGGAGCTGTTGCCATGGCAAATGCAGCATGGAATAGTTCACTGCCTGGCTTTGTTCAAATTCAAGCTGGGCAGGTCGAGGGCAATGCCTTGACCAATTAATCAGAGTTGACCTGCCCAGTTTGAATTTGAACAAAGCTCGGCAGTGAACTGTTCCACGCTGCATTCTCCAAGGCAACACTTCCACCAATCAGAGTCCACTTGCCAACCAATCAGCCCTCTCTTCTCATGCAGTATAAATTGTTGTTCCCCCATTACTGTTGGTAATTCTTTGTATGCTATTCTGATGAGTGCAAGATGAAAAGTTTTGTTAGGTATGTCTCTTTTCAATAACACAAGTTCTGTACTACCAATGACTACTGTAGTTGTGGCATAACGAGTGTTTTATACTGTTCCAGCACAACTTTAATGCTCTTACATTGTATGCCTGGGAAAATAAAGGCACATTTCCCATAAGCCTGTCCAGTTACTTCAGGAAGGGCAAGGATCCTATGGGCACCCAAAGGTGTTACTCACAATATGAGGTTGTGGTGGAAGAATTAATTCAAGTTGGTTTATTTTCAAGACAACTCCTCAGTGCTACCGACTTCCAAGTAAATTCACAGAGTGTTCCAGCTGTAACTTTTTATTCTTTTTAGATGGGATAATCAATGCCCATCACCTGTTTAACTAGCAATTTTAACAAGGTGATTGCCATATTAACAAAAGGTTCCTCTGTTCCACCACACTTCTCAGTTATTGAGTATTCCCTTGCCTTGTTAGCCTTTCCAAATTCATTAGCTCTCACTTTTCCAGATTGAATTCCATTTGTCACTTTGCTGCCCATCTGACTAGTACATTGATATCTTCCTGCAGTTTATAACCATCTTCTTCACTATAAACCACACAGCCAATTTTTGTATTATCTGAAACTTCCTAATCATACACCTACATTTAAGTCCAAATCACTGATATATGCCAGATCTAGTACGGAGCCCTGTGGAACTCCACTGGAAACGCCCTTCCTTTCATAAAAACACCCGTCAACCATTACCCTCTGCTGCCTGTCTCGGAGTCAATTTTGGATCCAACAGACTTCGTCTCAGATCCAAAAGCTGTTACTTTTGTGACCACTCTGCCATTTGGGACCTTATCAAAAACCTTACTAAAATCCATATTGACTACATCATATACACTACCCACATCAACCCTCCTTGTTAGCTTCGCAACAAATTCAATCATATTAGTCAGGCGTGACCTTCCCATAACAAATCTATGCTCTCTTTGATTAATCCATGTCCTTCTAAATGAAGATTAATCCAGTCACACAATTTTTTCCAGTAATTTTCACATCACCAAGCTTAGACCGACTAGTCTGGAATGATTCAGTCTATCCCTTCTCCCTTTTTAAACTATGGTACAATGTTAGCTGCCCTCCAGTCCTCTGGCACCACAGCTATAGCCAGGGAGGATTGGACCCTCTTCTCTTGCTTCATTTAACAGCCTAGATACATTTCATTCAGTCCTGTAGATTTATTCACTTCCAAAAGATATTAAACCCCTAATATCTCCTCTCTTCCTATGTTAATTTCATCTAATATTTTACACTCCTTCCTGATTGCAATGTCTGTATTGTACATCTCTTGTGAAAAAAGATGCAAAGTATTCATTAAGAACCATAACCATGTCCTCTGCCTCCATGTATATGTTACCCTAATGGGCCCTACCTCGTTCTCTAGTTATACTTTTGCTTTTTCTCTATCTATAAAAAAAATCTTTGGTCTTTCTCTGATTTTACTTGCCAATATTTTTTCATGACCACTTTTTGCTTTCCAACTTCCTTTTAAATTTCTTCCTGTGCTTTTTAGACTCCTGTATCTTTTCTGCAGTACTGAGCTTTTATTACCTGTCATAAGCTTCCCTTTTTATGTTCCTCTTTAAGCAGCTCGACATCCAGGAGGCTCTGAATTTGTTTGTTCCACCCTTTTCCTTTAAGTGAAATATATTTGCTCTAAACCCTCACTATCTCTTCCTTGAGGCATGGTCTGGCATGGATTTACCTTCAAGCAGCTGTTTCCAGTCCACTTTAGCTAAATCACACCTCAGCTTAGTAGAATTAGTCTTTATCCCAATTGAGAACTATTCTTCCTGGACTATCTTTGTCCTTTTCCATAACTACCTTAAATTTAACTGAATTTCAATCATTTCCACCGAAATTCTCCCCAGCTGATACTACTTCCACCTGCCGAGCTTTATTGTGAAACTTCATTGGAAGTGATCTTGAGTTAGATTTGGGTAACTGCAGAAAGGGACAAAGTTAGACCAAGAATAAAAAATCTCAATTAGGGAAAAACTAATTTTCCCAAGCTGAGATGTGATTTAGCTAACCTGGATTGGAAACTTGAAAGTAAATCAGTGCCAGATTAGTGAGATGCATTCAAGGAAAATAAAGAGGGTTCAAAGCAAGAGTACTTCCTTAAAGATAAAGGATGGGACCAATAATCCTAAAATTCTTGAATGTCATGAGGCTTAAAGGAGAGGGTAAAGCATTAAAAAAGGAAGCTTATGGCAGTGACCTAAGGCTCAACACTGCAGAAAACCTAGAGAAGAATAAAAAGTGTAGGGGTGTAATTAAAAAGGAAATTAGGAAAGGAAGGAGAGGGCATAAAAAGATATTGGTTATATAAAATATTCGGTAAAATCAAGGAAAATCCAAAGATCTTTTTTCAAACTAAGTCCAGAAGTGCCACCTCTCGTTGGATTTGCTGCATACTGGCTAAAAATGTTCTCCTGTCTGTGCCTTTCACGTTAATTCTATCCCAGTGAATATTAGGGTTGTTCAAACCCCCCACTAGTGCTGCCCTATTTTGTACTTCTCAGAGATTTGCCTACATATTTGCTCTCCTATCTCTCTGTGACAGTTTGGGGGTCTATAGTACACTCCCAATAGTATAATTGCTCCTTTTCTTCAGTTCAACCCACATGGCCTCACTTGATGATCATTCTACCATCTCACACTTGCTTACAGCTATAATTGCTTCTTTAATCAATATGACAAACCCCTCTTCCTTTTTATCCTCCTCTCTATCTCTTCTGAGAACCCCATAACCAGGGACGTTGAGCTGCCATTCTTGCCCTTTCAGCCACGTCTCAGTAATAGCTATAATATAATTTCTCCACATTTCAACCTGTGTCCTCAGATCATCTGCCTTACTCCCTAGACTCCTTACATTGAAGCATATGCCATTTAGCACTGCCAAGCTCCATTACTGTCGATTTCTTACCCTTTGTTGCTGCCTTTCAAACATGCTTATTAATTTTCTGCCTTCCATTTCCAACTTTTCTTCTCTCCCTTCTGAATCTACTGTCAGGTTCCCTTCCCCCTGCAAAGCTAGTTTAAACCCTCCCCAATAGCACTAGCAAAGCTCCCTGAGGGGTTATTGGTCAGAGCCCTGTTGAGGTGCAAGCTGTCAGGCCTGTACAGGTCCCACCTCCCCCACATGTGGTCCCAGAAATCTAAAGCTCAATTTCCTGCACCATCTGAAGTCATGTACTCCTCAGCTCTCTATCTTCCCATTTCTATATTCACGAGCAGCAATCCACAGATTGTTACCTTTGAGGTCCTATTTTTCAATTTCTCTCCGCACTCCCTAAAATCTGGCCACAGGACCTCGTCCTCTTTCTGCTTATGTCATTGGTGCTGATATAAATCATGGCCTTTGGCTGTTCACTCTCCACCCTCAGAATGTCCTGCTGCCACTCTGTGATGTCCTTGACCCAGGCACCATGGTGGTAACTGACCATCCTGGATTCATGTCTATTTGTTCCCCTCACTGTTGAATCCGCTGTCACTATTACTTATCCATTCTCCTTCCCCCTGTTCTGTAAAGCTGCCCATGGTGCCATACACTTGGCTCTACCTGCGCTCCCCAGAGGAGCCTCACCACTATACAGAACTGAATACTGGTTGGAGAGGAATACATGGCTTGAGGTGGTACAAGTGATGCACTCACGGGATCTCTGCCCTACCTGCCTGGTCTTCATTGTCCTTCTGGCAGTCACCTTTCCCTTTCTACTTCTGGTACAAGGTACCTTGCTTACTTCTATCAGTTGCTCAGATCTTGCAATTATTAATTCCATTCATCATGTTAGGTGACCCTTAGCAGCTCAATTTTCATGTTTAGTAGATACTGTCTTGTCATCAAGACCTAGTGGCTCACCAGGACCTATTCATTGCCTATGACCCTCTCTCTCATAGTACACTAAATCTCCTAAATTGAAGTCTGTCTCAGATGTTCTTATACAACGCTATCCAAACCTTTTCCAAGACCTCAGCATGATGAAAGCTTTTCTCCTTGCATGTAGAGCATTCAGATGCAGAAAAACTGGATCGAATTGTCACATTTTCTAGCGCAGGGGTAATTGATGGGGACTGTATCCTCCGAACATCTAAAGTGAATTCTTCTCATGAACCATCCATTCCAAGGCAGTTGCAATCTGGTTGATCAACTGAAACTTAATGCAATAATTTTGTTCACATAATTCCTTTCATAAAATTCATTGCCAAAAGGACTTTCAACTGTGGTATTCCTCATTACCACAATGTTCATATCTTCACACATTCCTGAACTCACCATTGACAACAGAGGGGAATTTGCCAATCAAAAACTTCTCTAGTGCCCCAAGCCAGTCCCCATCTCAGACCCCAAGTCCAGACCCATGTCATGTGACCAGGAGCAGAGCGATTGCCAGCAAGTGTCCCAGACTGGGAACAGGGAGAGGGGACATGGAGAGGTCCCAAAATTAAAAGTCCTAGGTAGGGGAGACGGACAGATCCCAGTTAAGTTGAGGGAAAACAGAGGAACAGAGAAACAGGCTACAAATGAAATAAGGACTACGGTTAGCAGACTTTAAGTGACATGGGCTCAGGAGAAGCCCTTGTAATTGAAGACACCTCAGGGGGAGTCCTGGTAATCAAAGTTTGCTCAAGAGAAGCCCTGGTAATTGAAGAGACCTCAGGGGGAGCCCTGAAGACACAACAAGGCAGCAGGTTAGTGGCACTATGCTGTGGGCCATAGGGGAAAAGTGCCCCTTTGAAGCAGTAGTGTCCTGCTCAGCACGACCTAAGAGCTGAAGTTGTCCCTGTGAGCTGGTGCTGGAGTACATACTTGGGAATCGAGAGGAACAAAATCTTGAGAGATGAGTTTAAAACCCTGTAAGGTAGCCCGTCATTGATGCTGTCCAAGTTGGAGCGATTTTTGGATCTATGGAGGTGAAGACTGGAATTCATTGTGAGAGAGACAGAGTTTCGGTGAGAATGGTTGACTCACAGTTTTACCAACACCTGAGTGGGTTGTTGAGAAATCCATGGACTCTGTCTTGGGTACATCTGCCACTTATTGTGTAGTGTGGTGTGTTCAACCAAACTTGGCTTGTTAATTTGAATGTATTGCATATTTATCTTGAATGTTAAGGAATAAGATAGAGATTACAAATTGTTTTATCTTTCTGACCTTGTATATTGAAGATTATTTTTGCTTGTTTAAAACTTGTGGAATCCTGTGACTTTATTCACTCAGTAAGTGCCTTGAATCTCGAACTTTTTCTACTTTAAACAAAACTTTATTGGTCCCCAACTGGACCCTACCAAAACCTCGGGGCTCAGGGTTCTGGTCTCTGAACAGTCTGTCATGGGAGCTTCACAAGGTTTAACCTGTATCAACCAAATACATGTAATAGTTAGGAGTTCAAGTCCACTTTACTTAAATTTTTTAAGTTCTTCCTCTCAGATAAATGAATATCTGCCAGACTGCTGGTGACTTCATCCATCGTAATAAATCTCCTTTCTCCTGTTGATTAAATTTCATATCATTTCCATGTTCTCGGTTAAAAGATTGCCCAGTTGATTCAATTTTAGTAACCTTGTCAAGACCGTTACTTGCAGACAATTACTGTAATTTTCAAATTCCGTTAAGTGTAAGGTGATACAGATCAAGATGAAATTCTCTGTCACAACCTCTTTCTTCAGGTAGCTTTAATAGGTCCTTTTGTTTTTCTTTAGATTCAGTCTGTGAACCACTTGGTCCAGGTTCTAATACTTGATCTCCATTTTATTTCCTAGCTGGGGGCTTTTTATTGCCCAGATTGGGGAAAAAAATATTTCAGCTATCCAAACGACTGAATCATCCACCTTTTGTTTAAATGCAGGATTACAGGTCTCCTTCGATATTTTAAGAATTGTGTTAAGGTCACATTAATGATCAGTCAAAAAATCCTGATATTTTTTCTGGCTAGTTCAAGAATTGCTTTAAATTCTTTTCTCTAATTTGCACAAATTTTGCTTAACTCTTTTTTCACAAAAGCAATAGCTTCATCCTTCTGAAGATTTAATTTGCACTCCAAAATTCAAATCCATCCTTATAGTTCTACAGCATTAGTTCCAGCCAATTTATTTTGTTTTAAAGCACTGTCTCTCTGTGGTTCCCCATCAGCCTGGAGAGCTCCTGTATTTTGTTTTAAAGCACTGTCTCTCTGTGGCTCTCCATCAGCCTGGAGAGCTCCTGTATTTAAATTTATTAAAGCACTGTCTCTCTGTGGTTCTCCATCAGCCTGGAGAGCTCCTGTATTTTGTTTTAAAGCACTGTCTCTCTGTGGTTCTCATCAGCCTGGAGAGCTCCTGTATTTTGTTTTAAAGCACTGTCTCTCTGTGGCTCTCCATCAGCCTGGAGAGCTCCTGTATTTAAATTTATTAAAGCACTGTCTCTCTGTGGTTCTCCATCAGCCTGGAGAGCTCCTGTATTTTGTTTTAAAGCACTGTCTCTCTGTGGTTCTCCATCAGCCTGGAGAGCTCCTGTATTTTGTTTTAAAGCACTGTCTCTCTGTGGTTCTCATCAGCCTGGAGAGCTCCTGTATTTTGTTTTAAAGCACTGTCTCTCTGTGGCTCTCCATCAGCCTGGAGAGCTCCTGTATTTAAATTTATTAAAGCACTGTCTCTCTGTGGTTCTCCATCAGCCTGGAGAGCTCCTGTATTTTGTTTTAAAGCACTGTCTCTCTGTGGTTCTCATCAGCCTGGAGAGCTCCTGTATTTTGTTTTAAAGCACTGTCTCTCTGTGGCTCTCCATCAGCCTGGAGAGCTCCTGTATTTAAATTTATTAAAGCACTGTCTCTCTGTGGTTCTCCATCAGCCTGGAGAGCTCCTGTATTTTGTTTTAAAGCACTGTCTCTCTGTGGTTCTCCATCAGCCTGGAGAGCTCCTGTATTTTGTTTTAAAGCACTGTAGCAAAGGGGCTGCAGAGTCAATTTGTTTTCAGTTAGTGTTATCTCTTTGTTGTCAGTCTGAAGATTTAATGTCTCTGGAATCTCAGAAGTCTGAGCTTTTGATGCTTTGGGCACCAACTGAGTCAAATCTTGACAACAGATTCAGAGGCAGAAATGTGTATTTCCAAGTCCATTGATTTTGCTGCTTATTATGGCACAGCCGATGGTAAAGGCTGAGTTGTTCAAATCCCAGAGGGAAACCTGAAACAATGTCATAATCCATTTTTGCAATTTGTTTGTTTCGAGCTGCAGGCCTTGAATTCAATGATAACCAAGTCTCAAGAGGTTTTTCTATAAAATTAAAGTAAACATTTATTAATGCAAGAAAAATGGCAAGCACATACATATGTCTACAAAATTGCTACTATAATAACTACAAATGTCCCCTAATTAACCTGACTCTCAGTTACACCCCCATTAAGGCAACAGTAAAACCCATAGATTTAAAGAGACACCTGGCAGAGCACATCCTGGACAGTCCCGTTCAAAATGAGTTTCTTTCAGCTTTGGGTCCCTGCAGACATTCTTGAGGCTGGAGGCTCCTCACAATCTCCTTTCTCCTTTGTACATATCTTTCTCTTTGAATGTAAATTTTCCATTGTATCACTAGGCTTTTAATTTTACCTCTTCTAACATTAACATCTTTTCATTCCACCAATTTTATTAATTAGCTGAAAAAAAAACACATTGCTTGGCATCTTCTAACTAGGTGCAAGATTTCACCCTTTCTTTTGAATGCTTTATTTAAAAATACAACTTGCCCCCTTGACACCTATGTTTCTAAACTTCCCCATGTTTACCTAATTAGCATTTCAAACCTACTTCTTTCAATACATCTAAACCTCTAGACTAGCTGGCTTTAATTTAATTAAGACACACAGACATTGACAAATACACCACAAAACTCTATTTTAAAAAATAATTTCCAATTACATTATAGACATTAATCACTTCATGACAACCCTCTTCTTATCAAAAAGTGAACCGTCATAATTTTAAAAGACAGCTTCATTTTTAATACCTCATCCTACACTATCTCCTATAATTATTACAATATTACATTACCAGGTTCATGCATTAACATAACAATATATATATACAAATCCTTGGTATCAACAGAAATCATTCCAGTTCAATCTCCAGGTTTTAAAATGTCCAATTTTCCCTTTAAGCATCAAACTCTCGATAATGCATCTGCAAACAGATTCTCACATCCAGTAACATGTATTATCTATGGATTAAATGGTTGCAGTAATAAACTCCAGCTGAATAGCCTTGCAATTTTGTCTCAAAATTTGTCCAGAAACTTTAAAGGATTGTGGTCTGTATAAACAGTTGTTTCTGTTTCTGATGAATTGTTTGCCACATAGATGTCAAAATGCTGCAATGCTAACACCAAACCCGATGTCTCCTTTTCAACGTTGAATATCTTCTCTGTTGTGCATTCAGCTTCTGTGAAAAATACCCCATCAGTTTTTCAATTCCAGTGTCACCTTCTTGTAACAGTACAGCCCCAAAGCCTATATCGTGTGCATCAATCGCCAACTTAAATCGCTGAGACCTGCAATTACCTTAGATAAAAACAAAAAAACTGCGGATGCTGGAAATCCAAAACAAAAACAAAAACAGAATTACCTGGAAAAACTCAGCAGGTCTGGCAGCATCGGCGGAGAAGAAAAGAGTTGACGTTTCGAGTCCTCATGACCCTTCAACAGAACTTGAGTTCGAGTCCAAGAAAGAGTTGAAATATAAGTTGGTTTAAGGTGTGTGTGTGGGGGGGCGGAGAGAGAGAGAGAGAGAGAGGTGGGGGGGGGTGTGGTTGTAGGGACAAACAAGCAGTGATCGAAGCAGATCATCAAAAGATGTCAACAACAATAGTACAAAAGAACACATAGGTGTTAAAGTTAAAGTTGGTGATATTATCTAAACGAATGTGCTAATTAAGAATGGACGGTAGGGCACTCAAGGTATAGCTCTCGTGGGGGTGTTTTTTTTAAAAATAATGGAAATAGGTGGGAAAAGGAAAATCTTTATAATTTATTGGAAACAGCTATGCCTGTCTCTGTATGGGGTATGTGGAACATTCCTTGTTCCAGTCCTACTCCGGCCCACTTCCACAACTCTTTCTCAGGTACATCGATGATTACTTCGGTGCTGCTTCATGCTCTCGTCGGGACTTGGAAAAATTTATTAATTTTGCTTCCAATCTCCACCCCTCCATCATTTTCACGTGGTCCATCTCTGACACTTCCCTTCCCTTCCTTGACCTCTCTGTCTCAATCTCTGGTGATAGACTGTCCACCAATATCCATGACAAACCTACCGACTCCCACAGCTACCTCGACTACAGCTCCTCACACCCCACTTCCTGTAAGGACTCCAACCCATTCTCTCAGTTCCTTCGCCTCCGTCGCATCTGTTCCGATGATGCTACCTTCAAAAACAGTTCCTCTGACATGTCCTCCTTCTTCCTTAACCGAGGTTTTCCACCCACAGTCGTTGACAGGGCCCTCAACCGTGTCCGGCCCATCTCCCGTGCATCTGCCCTCACGCCTTCTCCTCCCTCCCAGAAACGTGAGAGGGTCCCCCTTGTCCTCACTTATCACCCCACCAGCCTCCGCATTCAAAGGATCATCCTCCGCCATTTCCGCCAACTCCAGCATGATGCCACCACCAAACACATCTTCCCTTCACCCCCCCATCAGCATTCCGTAGGGATCGCTTCCTCCGGGACACCCTGGTCCACTCCTCCATCACCCCCTACTCCTCAACCCCCTCCTATGGCACCACCCCATGCCCACGCAAAAGATGCAACACCTGCCCCTTCACTTCCTCTCTCCTCACCATCCAAGGACCCAAACACTCCTTTCAAGTGAAGCAGCATTTCACTTACATTTCCCCCAACTTAGTCTACTGCATTCGTTGCTCCCAATGTGGTCTCCTCTACATTGAAGAGACCAAACGTAAACTGGGTGACCACTTTGCAGAACACCTGCGGTCTGTCCGCAAGAATGACCCAAACCTCCCTGTCGCTTGCCATTTTAACACTCCACCCTGCTCTCTTGCCCACATGTCTGTCCTTGGCTTGCTGCATTGTTCCAGTGAAGCCCAACGCAAACTGGAGGAACAACACCTCATCTTCCGACTAGGTACTTTACAGCCTTCCGGACTGAATATCGAATTCAACAACTTTAGGTCGTGAGCTCCCTCCCCCATCCCCACCCCCTTTCTGGTTCCCCCTTCCTTTTTTTTCCAATAAATTATAAAGATTTTCCTTTTCCCACCTATTTCCATTATTTTTTAAAAAAACACCCCCACTAGAGCTAGACCTTGAGTGCCCTACCATCCATTCTTAATTAGCACATTCGTTTAGATAATATCACCAACTTTAACTTTAACACCTATGTGTTCTTTTGTACTATTGTTGTTGACATCTTTTGATGATCTGATTCGATCACTGCTTGTTTGTCCCTACAACCACACCACCCCCCCTCCACCTCTCTCTCTCTCTCTCTCTGCCCCCCCCACACACCTTAAACCAGCTTATATTTCAACTCTTTATTGGACTCGAACTCAAGTTTTGTCGAAGGGTCATGAGGACTGGAAACGTCAACTCTTTTCTTCTCCGCCGATGCTGCCAGACCTGCTGAGTTTTTCCAGGTAATCCTGTCAGTCTTTGAAATGTCGCAGGTGCATTCTTCATACCAAATGGCATGACTTCAAACTATAGTCTATTTGGCGTCACAAAAGCCAATATCTCCTTTGTTCTCTCTGACAACGGTACTTACCAATACCCTTTTAGCAAGTCAATCTTTGTGATAAATTTTGATTGTCCCACTTTCTCAATGCAATCCTCCAACCATGATATAGGATATGAATCAGCTTTGGTCACCGCATTCACCTTTCGATAGTCCACACAGTCTTTGTGTTCCATCCGGTTTCAGTACCAGCACAATAGGCGAACTCCAGTTACTGTAACTAGACTCAATGATATCATTTTGAAGCATGAAATCAATTTCTTTCTGTACTTATGATAACGTTGCCAGGTTTAATCTATAAGGATGTTACTTTACTGAAGATGAAACTGTTTCAGAAGCATCATGTAAAGCTAACTCTGTCCTCACCATCTTATTTCCACAAATAGCTTTGTGTGGCTGTAATAGCTTTTCCAAATCACTTTGATACTTTTTTGGAAGGTAACTCAATATTACATTTAAGTTTTCAAGCAACCCCTCATTATCCAATTTGATTAGAGGAAAGTCATTTTCAGAGTCCTGTATTTCTACCTCTTCCTCATCATCCTCCATCACTAATACCTCTTTTTGTTCCTCTTCCCTGTCACAGCATATCTATATGACACACATGCTTTATTTACACACTTCTTTCTTCTTTCAGGAGTATTTATGAAATAATTTACTTCAGCCAATTTCTTTACAATCTTGCAAGGCCCAGTAAACCTTGCCTTTAATGCGGCACTCAATACTTGTAACAGAGCCAGCACTTTCTCTCCCACAATAAAACTTTGAACTTTAGCTTTCCTGTCTGCTTTCACTTTCATCACTTGCTGTGATACCTTTAAACGTTCCCTAGTTGATTCACATGCTCCGTCCAATCTCTCTCTCAAGTTTGATACATAATCCAGGAGAGTAATTTCTGGATTTTGACCTACCAATTTCTCATAAATCAATTTCAATGGTCCCCTTACCTCATGACCATAAACTAGTTGAAAAGGACTAAAACCAGTCACTGCATTAGGAGCGTCTCTAATAGCAAATAACAAGAATGGAATCCCCTATCCCAATCCTGTGGATAATCCTGACAGTTTGCTCTCATCACAGTTTTTAAAGTTTGGTGCCGTCTTTCCAAAGCTCCTTGTGACTCCGGATGAGAAGCTGCTGACTTAAACCGTTTTATCCCCAAACTGTTCATTACTTCCTTAAACAGCTGTGACATGAAATATGAACCATGACCTGATTGTATTTCTTTAGGTAAACAATATCTTGTAAAAAATTTAATTAACTCCTCCACAATCTTCTTAGTTGTAATATTTCTTTAGGTATCACAGAATCACACAGTGCAAAAGAGGCCCTTTGGCCCATCTAGTCTGCACCGACAAGTGAGAAACACCTGACCTGCCTACCTAATCCCATTTACCAGCACTTGGCCCATAGCCTTGAATGTTATGATGTGCCAAGTGCTCATCCAGGTACTTTTTAAAGGATGTGAAGCAACCCGCCTCCACCACCCTCCCAGGCAGCACATTCCAGACCGTCACCACCCTCTGGGTAAAAAAGTTTTTCCTCACGTCCTCCCTAAACCTCCTACCCCTCACTTTGAACTTGTGTCCCCTTGTGACTGACCCTTCAACTAAGGGGAACAGCTGCTCCCCATCCACCCTGTCCATGCCCCTCATAATCTCCCACCACTTCACCGAATCTGGTAGACACATCCATTATTGTCAGTAAGTACTGATTTGCACTTTTAGTCTTGGGGGTGGGGGGTCCTACACAATCAATCATGACCCTAGTAAAAGTTTCTTCAAATGCTGGTATTGGGATTAAAGGTGTCGGCTTAATCACTGCTTGTCATTTCCCTATCACCTGACATGTGTAACATGTTCTACAGAATTTGACCACAATCCTAGCCAATAAAAATGTTTCTATACTTTTGCCCATGTCTTTCTAATTCCTAAATGTCCTCCCATAGGAATTTAATGAGCATTCCTCAGAATCTCATTTCTATACCCTAATGGGGTAACAATCTGATGTACTTCCCTTCAGCTTTCAGTTGCTGACACATGATCCCGGCCTCCATTTTCTCACTTAAATATCATCCTTAAGATAAAAACATTCTGGTACACATTTTGTCTCTATTTCCAAGTAAGCTTTCTGATATAACTGTTTTAATTGCAAATCCTTCTGCTGCAACTTAATTAACTGCCTTGAGTTAAACACATCAGCTGAATTGTTCTCTCCTGTCTCTTTCTGAACAATGTTATCAAACACAGTGTCTGTAGTTGTATTTCAATACCTTCTCCCTGTCTTTGAACTTCCTGCCCTTCTTGTTTTTCTTGCTTCAACCTGTTTGCCTGTGATCTCATTATCACACAATCTGGAAACAATCCAGGATACTCCTCTTGTAACACCTCTGTTGAAAACATTTCTACAGGCTGCTCAACTACCACAGGGATCACCCACATTTGTGATCTAGCTACATCATTACCCAGAATAAATGGAAAACCTGCAATGGGCAATTTTTGCACCACAGACACTTTGCCAGTTTTCCAATTACTTTTTAAATTTACCTTCCACAAGGGAATAGGTTTAGCATCTCCATGAACCCCACTTATTATCACCTGCTCCTTCAATACTCCCTCTGAACAACAAATATCACTATCACACAACATTAAGGATTGACAGCCCCCGTGTCTCTTTAAATTTTAACATCTTTATCTACTCCACCCTGTACACATGGAAAGACTTTCCCTTCACACACAAATTCTTTAAACATTTCTGCAACCTGCTCCTCAGAATTCTCTTGGGTAAATTGTGAACACATTCCCACTTCTTTACCTATCACTAATTCTCCCTGTTTTACCCGTCCACAAACAATTAGTTTTTCCTGTGCCTGGACCTCAGAACCCACGATACTTTTACTTCCAGAACTTTTCTGCACCCCAATAATTCCAACGGATTTTCCCTGCAATTTCCATCACTCTGACTTTGTGTCCCCCACTTTATTACAATGAAAACACCTCAGCTTTCGAAAGTCACTTCTACCCTCAGCAGCTTCCTTTTAATTGTGAGAGAAAAAAAACTTCCTGGGAATTTCCAGCTACTCCTCCTCTTCCCTGACTACCTACCTTCCTTTCACCTTCCCACTTTCTATCCTTTACTGATTTAAAAGGGTGACAAAAAAAAAGGTTTAGCTCTATAAGCGAACTCATAATCATCAGCTATCTCTGCTGCTTGTCTTACAGAATCAGTTCCTCCACATGAGTTCTCACTACCAAAAGACTTGAATCTTTAAATTCTTCCAAAAGAATTACTTCTCTAAGAGCTGCACATGTTGTCTCTATTTTTAACACCTGTATCCACCGGTGAAAATTACTTTGTTTTACTCTCTCAAACTCAATATTCGTTTGCCCAGGCTGTTTTCTTATATTCCCAAATTTCTGCCTGTAGGCTTCAGGAACCAACTCATAGGGCAACATTTTCCCCCTGTCGGCGGGGAAGTGTGAGAGTGGGCGCAGTCAGGTGGCCTTCTGATTGGTGCCCCTGATTTGGGGCGGGCAGCCATTTTATGTGGGTGGGCCAATTAAGGCCCACCCAGCGTGACATTCACCAGAAAGTGCTATGCGGTAGTGGGGGGGGAGGGGGAGGGAAGGGGAAATCCTTCCCCGCCATGCATGCGAGAGAGCGCACAGATCTCCCTAGGGCAAAGTGCTGCCTCAGGGAGATCAGCTCCGATTTAAAACTTTTAATGAGCATGTTTAAAATTTATCCCCACCATGTCCCCTCATGTGACACTGTCACATGAGTTGGGACATGTCCATAAGTTTTATTGAAACCTTTCTTAAAAATTTAAATACCCCCATGAAACCTCATCCCGCCCGTTGATGAGGTTTTGTGCTTTTTCCGAGGCTCGCCAGGGCTCCCGGCCTCACATGTGCCAGTATGAGTGCAGCTCCAACACACTCAAGAAGATTGACACCATCCAGGACAAAGCAGCCCTCATCCACAAACATTCACTCCCTCCGCCACCAACGCACAGTAGCAGCAGTGTGCACCATCTACAAGATGCACAGCAGGAATTCACTAAGGTTCCTTAGACAGCACCTTCCAAACCCACGACCACTACCATCTAGAAGGACAAGGGCAGCAGACACATGGGAACATCACCACCTGGAAGTTCCCCTCCAAGTCACTCACCACCCTGACTTGGAAATATATCACTGTTCCTTCACTGTCACTGGGTCAAAATCCTGAACTCCCTCCCTAACAGCACTGTGGGTGTACCTACATCACATGCACTGCAGCGGTTCAAGAAGACACCTCACCACCCCCTTCTCAAGGGTAATTAGGGATGGGCAATAAATGCTGGCCTAGCCAGCAAAGCCCACATCTGACAAATGAATAATAAAATGAATAAAAAAGGTATTGAACAGGACACTAATTACCATGTTGAGGGGATTGCAGAACTAAAAAGACAGGGTAGTAAAAAAAGACAGAAAAAGGGATATAAGTATGATTCAAGGAGACCAATATGTTACTTTTGTCAAAAGACTGGGCATATGAAGGCCAATTGCTGGAAACTGAAAGCTAAACAGAAAATATTTGTAGATGTGAAGCTTGTGACAAACCGATACCTTCTGGTCTATTTACAATGTGTGTAAGTCAGAACTAAATATATTATTCTAATATTATAGAAGTTATGTATTTTAGCATGAAGTAACTTCATTGTTGCCTGATAAATGGGCCAAAAAGATAGTTTAGCTTAGAAATACTGGGTCAGATTAAATCCTGAGATTATCAAAAGACATGAATTTCTTTCCAGACAGACTGCATTGATGGAAATTGTTTACCAGTTCTCTTGTAGGATTCATGTCTATATCCCCTATTAATAATATTGACCTTATCTTGGGAAATGATTTAGTGGGATATTGTGTTGCCTCGGGATATTTCCATAAGATCCATTGAAATTATTAAAGATAAAGATGTAGCAGTGTCATGGAGGTATTAATGTCGAAAATGTTATTAGAAATTATTTTTTAAAATAGAGTTTAGTGGTGTCTGTGTCTATGTGTGTGTGTCTTAATTGGATTAAAGCCAGCTGGTCTAGAAGCTTTGATGTATAGAAAGAAGTAAGTTTGAAATGCTAATTAGATAAACATGAGGAAACATAGGTGTCAAGGAGGCAATTTGCATGTTTAAATAAACCATTCAAAAGGATGGGTGAAATCTTGCACCTAGCTAGAAGACGCCAAGCAATGTATTTTTTTCAGCTTACTAATAAAATTGGTGGAATGAAAGGATGTTATTGTTAGAAGAGATAAAATTAACAGCCTAGTTATACAATGGAAAATTTACATTCAAAAAGAAAGATATGTATAAAGGAGAAAAGAGATTGTGTGTAAGGTAGAGGCATTTTTAAGATCGAATAAGTGTGAGGAGCTTCCAGTCTGTCAGCCTCAAGTCTGTCTGTGAGGACCCAGAGCTGAAAGAAATTCATTTCGAATGGGACTGTCCAGGATGTGCTCTGCCAGGTGTCTCTTTACTACTGAATTCAAAGCTTGCAGCTCGAAACATACAAATTGCGAAAATGGATTATGACATTGTTTCAAGTTTCCCACTGGGATTTATTGCCTGTGTCGTAATAACTGGGGGCTCTTTGCAATATATATCTGAAACTCCTTGATTTTTTTGGAATTGGTGAATCTTAAGGCAACGAGCACAAGAAGCACTTTGAATTCAGGAGTTAGTGTGAGGTATTTTTGAAGAGCCAAGACTGCAAAAATGGCTGTATTCATGGCTAAATTTTTTTTTGGAAGTAGAAGATATAACTCTGGTTGGGTTACAAAAACTATCCAAGAGTAAGTTAACAGAGTTGGTGAATAGATTAGAGTTGGGGTTACCTGTTGGGGCTAGGAAATCAGACATAGTTGAAGTGATAGCAGAGTGTTTGAAATTGGAAGGAATACCTGAGAGACGGAGTTCTCCAAGGGGTGGTTCATTGGAATGGGCTCAAATTCAGTTGCAAATGAAAAAAAATTAATTGGAAGAAAATGACAGAGAAAGAGCATTCCAAACGGAACAGGCAGAAAGGCAGGAGCGAGAAAGAAAACAGGAAAGGGAATTAGAAATTGTGAAGATAGAGAAGGAGGAAAGAGAAGAGAGAGAAAGAGAATTCCAACTGAAATGTTGGCAGTCAAGAGAGATGCCAGGAGGCGAGGAAGGACTTCTCTCCAGAGTAGAACCCAGTGGGGAGATGTTTTATCTTATGAACTTCTCTCCAGAGTAGAACCCAGTGGGGAGATGTTTTATCTTATGAACTTCTCTCCAGAGTAGAACCCAGTGGGGAGATGTTTTATCTTATGAACTTCTCTCCAGAGTAGAACCCAGTGGGGAGATGTTTTATCTTATGTACTTCACTCCAGAGTAGAACCCAGTGGGGAGATGTTTTATCTTATGAACTTCTCTCCAGAGTAGAACCCAGTGGGGAGATGTTTTATCTTATGAACTTCTCTCCAGAGTAGAACCCAGTGGGGAGATGTTTTATCTTATGAACTTCTCTCCAGAGTAGAACCCAGTGGGGAGATGTTTTATCTTATGAACTTCTCTCCAGAGTAGAACCCAGTGGGGAGATGTTTTATCTTATGTACTTCATCCCAGAGTGGAACCCAGTGGGGAGATGTTTTATCTTATGAACTTATCTCCAGAGTAGAACCCAGTGGGGAGATGTTTTATCTTATGTACTTCACTCCAGAGTAGAACCCAGTGGGGAGATGTTTTATCTTATGAACTTCTCTCCAGAGTAGAACCCAGTGGGGAGATGTTTTATCTTATGAACTTCTCTCCAGAGTAGAACCCTGTAAACTCCCCGTCCTGTCCAAATTTGCGAAACTCAGTGCCTGAGAATTGTGGACCGTTATCTGAGATGAGCACTTCAGGTATGCTGTGGTGAGCAAACATTGATTTTAAATGAATAATTCCAGTGATATTCTTACTACCATTTCTCAGCAGCACAGACTCAAAAAAACTTTGAGTAATAATCTACTGCTAGTCGGTACTCACTATTGTCAAATGTGAACAAGTTCACTCCAATTTTCTGCCAGGGCCTCTCTGGAACACTGTGTGGTTGAAGTGGATTAGGCAACGGCACACACATTCACCATTTCCCCGATTTGTGCTCCCATTCCAGGCCAATACATTACATCTCGAGGTCTTCTCCTGCATGTTTCTATGCTGAGGTTACTTTCATGTATGTGCTGCAGCATTTCTTTCCTCAGCATTGCAGGAATTATGATCTTTTCTCTCTTAAAAAGTATTCCTTCTGCTACATGGAGTTCCTCAGGAAAATTCCAGTCCTCTTGTACAGCAGAAGGGGCTCCGATCTGAGGTGTGGGCCGGCCAGTTTACACAATCTCCTGTAGTTTTCTCAGGGGGTGTCATTCTTGGTCACTTCCCTGATCTTATCCAATTTGATTACAGCCACAGATAAGCTCCTTGACAGCATGTGAATCTGTGCTTCCATTTCTTCATCCTCTTCCTCCATGATGGGTGGGTATACACATGACAGAATATCTGCGATGTACATTTCCTTGCCCAGTTTATATTTAACTCTAACTGGTGCTTCTGCAGATGCATTAGTAATCTTTGGATTCTTGGTGGTGCAGAGTTCAGGAGCTTTTGAAGTATAGATTCCACAGGCTTATAATCAGACTCTACCTCTATGTCTTTTCCATTGACAAACTGGTGGAAGCGTTCTAAGCCAAACACAATTGCTAGCATTTCTTTCTCTATTTGGGCATACTGCTGCTATGTTTCAGTCATTGCCTTTGAAGCCTCATCTAGTGCCTCATTTTGCAAGAGGACAGTTCCCAGGCCTGTCTTTGAAACATCCACTGAGTTCTTGACCGGCTGACTAATATCGTAATACTGTAACAGTGGTACCTGGGTCAGTGTTCTCTTCAGACTGCTCAAAGCTTCCTGGTGACTTTATTCCCAGTGCCATTCCACATAATTTTGTAGAAGTTCTCGGAGAGGTGCAATCAGGTCTGACATGTTTGGAATGAATTTCCCAAGATAGATCACCTTTCCCAAAAACCTCTCCAAGTCTTTCTTACGTTCTAGGGGTAGCATGTTCATGACGGCTTCGATTTTACTCGGGTCAGGCTTCAGTCCCTCACTTGTTAGCACACGTCCCAGATACTTGATTTCATGAAGACCTTTTTTTCACTTTTCCTTTTACAACTTGAGGTTCCTTTCTCTCGCTCTGTCCAGCACCTGCCTCAGTCTGTGGTCATGTTCTTCTCGTGAGGCTCTCCAGACCAGCACATCATTGATACAGGTTTCCACACTCTCTAACCCTGCTTCACTGTCTGTGGAACACTTCCGGAGCTGAATTAATACCAAAAGGTAAGCGTTAAAACCTGTATCACCGGTATGGTGTGTTGAAGGTACAGAGATAGGAGCTGAGTTCATCCAGCTCGGCCTGCCAGAAGCCTGAATTTGCATCCAAGACTAAACAGTATTTAACATCAGCTAGCTTACACCTGATCTCTGCTACTGTGGGCAACTGGTACTGCTCTCTTTCTGCCGCCTGGTTTAGGTCTTTGGGATCCAGAAGACTTGCAGGTTCCCATCTGATTTTTCTATACTTACAATTGAATTAACCCACTTTATCAGTCCTTCAATTTTCTTGATGATGTGAAGTTTCTCCATTCTGTCCAACTCTGCTTTAGTTGGTCTCTCAGCATTACTGGTATTTTCCTGGGTGGGAGTATTTTGGGTGTCACAGTTTCGTCAATATTGATGACATGTTCTCCATTTAGGCAGCCAATCCACTGGAACACATCTTTATACTCACTAAGGATGTCATCAGTGGTGACAGTCATTATTCTCTTGATTAGCTTCAGATTTTCACAAGCTTTGATTCCAAGAATGAGTTTTGCATCAGTTTTCACCATTATGGATGGAAGTGCTTGAGACTTCAAGTGTGCACTTGTCTCCTACAGCAATTTTTTCACCTATATAAGTAGGCAGCTTCACTTTTGTTTTAGTTAGCTGTTTTTCTTTGCTTATGGGAAAGACATTTACTTGTGTACCTGTGTCAAGCTTGAAATTCACCATCATGTTGGCAATTTTTAAATCAACTTTCATTTGTCTTCTTTGGAATCTGTTGTGACTGCACCAACGAAAAGTTGTTTCAGTGCCTGTGTCATCATCTGCAATCGTGTGCACTTTCTTTGATTTATACATCTTGGCAAAGTGATTTAGTTTATAACAGTTCTTACACTGCTTTCTGTAGGCTGGACAACTATGTGGTAAATACTCTGTTCTGCACTGGCTACATTTAAAAGTTTTAGTAGTAGGTTTGTTCTTTTCATGTTCAGACTGTCTATTTGCTATTACCCAGGGCTATTTCTGTTTAACTGCATTTAGCTGTGTGCTGCTTATCATCTTCTGTCATCTGTTTAATCTGACATTCTGTTGTCTCTGCCACTCTGCAGCTATTTATTGCTTTCTCTAGTGTGAGGTCAATTTCTCTCAAAAGCCGTTCTCTCAGAGTGTCATTTACGATCCAGCAAATTATTCTATCTTGGATGACTAATTCTTCAAGCTCTCCAAATACACACAATTTAGTTCATTTTCTCAGCTCAGTTATGTACTGACTAATATTGTCACTGCCTTGTGTACATGTAAAAAATCAATATCTTTCATACATGATGTTTTTCTTAGGGCTGCTGTAGGCGTTGAATTTTTCCATTATTTCTTTCAAGTCATGTTGTTTCTCATCACTTTCAAACGTGAATGTATTATAGACTTCCAGGGCTGCTTCTCCTTCCACATGAAGGAAAATGGAAGACTGTACCTGAGGGTGTTTTTTATCACTGCCCATGGCTGTGAGGTACAGCTCAGATCACTGCCGGAACCTCCTCCAGTTTTCAGTGAGTGTTCCCTCCAAACTGAGCTCTGTCAGTGGTTTCAGAATCTTCATTGTTGCGTTTAGTTTACTTCTGACACCATGTCTTGTTTTTTGTTTCAATGATGCACACAGGCTATCAACATTGTAGCTGAGCTAACTTTATTGATAACACATTTTCCTAACATAAACACATATCTTCAGTAACTGAACTCTATCAACACAAGCTCCAACATGTGCTATCTAACCTTCAATCCCAGGTCAGGTGACCCCCTTTCCAGTACAGAGTACCATATAGTATCTAATACTGGAGTCCACTACCATAATTAACTACTATCCTGACAGTTATTGCTAAGTAGGTGCTGCTTAATAGCGCTGTTGATGAACCCTTCCATCACTTTTCAGATTGATGGGTGGTAATTGGCCGGGTTGGATTTGTCCTGCTTTTGTGTACAGGACGTACCTGGGCAATTTTCCACATCGCCACATTTGCCAAAACATCTGTGTTTTATTTCTTCCTTTCAGATGCTGAGCCAATACCACAACCAATAAAAACAGAAAATGCTGGAAAAACTCAGCAGATCTGACAGCATCTGAGGAGGGAGAATCAGAGTTAATGTTTCAAGTCCTTAGGATTCTTCTTCAGAGCTAAAGGGAAGTAGAAATGTGATGAAATTTATACTGTTTAAGAGGGGCGGAGCAGGTGAGACTGGATAGAAGGTCAGCAATAGGTGGGGCCTAAGGAAAGATTGACCAAGGTGTCATGGACACAAGACAAAGGGAGTATTAATGGTATTGGTAAGGGCTAAAGAAGGTGCTGATAGTGGCATAAAGGTAAGAAAGCAGAACGTGATAATAGCAGAACACAGGTCAGCATTCTGTGAAAGAACAATATGGAGCAAGTAACATATGGCCCTTTCAGGGGTTGGGTGGGGGGAGGAGGAGGTGGTTGGGGAGAAAGGATAGAAAAGGGGATAAAAATGGGGATTTAAAAAGGGGATAAAATGATCAATAAATGAATAGAAACAAAAATAAGTGAATAAAAAATAAAAATTTAAAAAAGGGGGTTAATAAAGTGAAGATAGAGGAGAGAGTTTATGGTCTGAAGATGTTGAACTCAATGTTAAGTCCAATGTCAATATCAGATCTGCTGTGTTTTTCCAGCATTTTCTGTTTTTATTTCAGATTTCCAGCATCCACAGTATTTTGCTTTTACAATACTTCAACTAATTCTGCTTTCTTAATGCTTACTTTTAAAACTTCTATGTTATTGTCCTCAAATTAACCTTTGTTAACTGTTGCAAGGTACTCAAAGACAGGTTCTCTTTATCAAGAAATGCTTCAGCTTTGGACATAGCTTTTTAATGAATACTGCAAAAGTCACTGTGAAATCTTGATTGTGTAAGCTCTGGCCAAACCCACTGTACTCACCTCAGCCTGTGGATTCAAAATCCTGCAAGAGCCCTCAATTTGTTATGGCCCCCATAGAGACCAATAACTTCCTAAAAATATATTCAAACATGCAGTGAAAAGATGAAAGATGACACAAGATTTCACATTGTAAGACTTTTAGAGTAACAAACAACCAAAAGCAACATGGACTAAACATCATTTTTGTAAGCACCTTATACTTTAACCAACAAAACAGGGGCTTTCCCTTTTTACAATTAATACAACTGAAACTCCCACTTCACAGTTATACTTTATGCTGTCCCCTGTCCCGTAAGTAAACATTTAGTTCTCCAGGTACCAGTCCAATGTGATTCTTAGCTCCCAGTGGTTTACTTCCATTCTTTTCCTTTCTCCACCCGGTAACTTTCAGACTCAGAGCTGTCTTTCATGGTGAGAGTTTTCTCATAGATTTTCTCTCCCTCCCTAAAATATAGGTGAATCTTCCAACCTCATTTTAAATGCTCACAAATTTTGTCTTTTCATTCAAAGTGTGAGCTCCCAACTACATCCCTGTGCAGTGAACCAGTGAGACTTGCCACCTTTATCTGTTCTCTCTCTCGGACCCTGGCGGACTGCCCTAACTGTGAGTTTCAGGGATAATTTTTGGAAAGCCTGTAACCTGATCCTATGGATCCTTCCTATGGACACTTCCCTTCTCAGAGCCCATCTCCATGGCAATGTGAATCACATGGGCCTTGTATCCAGATAGAAATGCTAACCTTTATACTCCAACTCTATACTATCTTTGAATCAAGTAGTTCGTTTAAAGTATAACATATAAAATCTGAAATTTTCAACACCTCCCTGGGGCTTGGAAACTAACAGTCTATTGGTACTGTTAGCACAACAACTTAATCCTCCCCCTCCAAGTTCCTCTTCAGCTGTTAGATGTCATGTTAAGGTGCCAGTGCAGTGGTGTCCTGAGGCTTGTATTTTAAACATGAACCATTTATTGTTAATGTTTAACTGTGTACAGATCCCAGTTAATGACATGCATAGTGCTGCTGCCATGCAGGTAGGCTGCTTCTAGAGTGTTCTCTCTGAATCTATTACCATGTGACTCAATACATCATACCATGGGAGGTGCTATTCTCCAGTCCCACTTTAACCCTTGCTCTGCTGAGTAGCTTTACGTTACAATGGCATAAAGTACATACAACATCATACAACATCCCCCTTTCTTCTCTAAAGAAAACTTTCCTCCCTTGCAACGATGTAGTACAATACAATCTTTACTCACTGTCCCATCTCCCCCACCTCAAGTCTCTGACTTCATAAACTCAGACTTGAGGCTTGACCGTTCTTCCACATCTCGGTCTGTCACGTTTGGAAGAATAGTGGTAGTACTCTATTTCAGGTACTTGGTTATCTCCATTTGATTCACTTTTTATACTCCTTTGAGTTGCATTTCTCTTTATTAACAACTTATTTGTTTTTCTCTGACACTGTGCATTTGTCCCATTCCTTGCAAGGGGAATACGCATTCTATTTTTTGCTAGAGTCAATTTGAATTTTCTTTTTCCCTGGTGTCTGCATTGTTCTTGCTGGACATTGGTGCTTCACAAGTGGGACCTTCATTTCCACATATTTCATAATCTCAGCCAAACATTAGTTTGCGATCATTTTGCAATCACTTTGTTCAGCTCAGTGGTTCTCAATACGACTGAGATATCAACTTCTTAAAGTTGCTTGTGTTTCAGTGTTGGATTTCCATATCCTGAAATTATTTCTGTCTTTTCTTTCGTTGTCTACAACATAACTTTGTCCTTATCTTTCATGTTGGTGTCACTGTTAGCCAGGTCTGTGTCCGGCAAAGGATTAAATTGTTTCAGTTCTGTTCAACTCATGGCTTCATTATCCGCTTGCAGTTTGGAAAGTTCAGCAGCTTTTCCTTTCAATGCCTCCACCTTTTCTATTCAGCTGCTTCTTCAGCTCTTCAGTCTGTTTCTTGTAGCTTTCAGCTTCCTCCTGGAATATAGAACATTGCTGAGTCTTCTCTACCAACTGGTCCTTCAGTTTGTTCAGTGACATTAAATTCATTTTGCTTCTCTTTGCAATTTTCCAGAAGTGTAAACTTTGATCTGAGGAATTCTTGCAGCAAGTGAAGGTCTTCCAACAGGTTTTCCTTTTCTTTGTGAAGCTCACTTGCTTCATCTTGAGCTTTCCTGTGATTCAGCAAAATCTCCTTGAGATTTTTCTGCTGTGCTTCCATTCTGCTGTTTAAGACATTCTTAATTTCTTCATGTTGCTAAAGGAAGGTTACACATTCCTTTTGCATTTGATCTTCTAGGACAATCAGCAGTTCTTTTACCTGTTTATTTTCTTGTTGACCTCTTGCTTAATCACTCTGGGCTTCAGTGCATCATGTCATTGTTGCTGATAGTTCAAATGCAGCTTTTTCTGAAGTAATATTCAACACCCTCTGTAGCTCCTCATGTTTTTCCATGGCCACATATTGATTCTTTATGGATTCTTTCAGGGTTGCAACATCTTTGCATGCCTTGTCTACTTGCCCCGTTTTATCTGACTGTACATCTGGTTGAGTTTTCCCAACTCCCACTTTGATTTGCCAATTGTGGAATTGAAGATCATTATTTCTTCCTGGTACCTTTGTATCATTTCTGAAATGTGTTTGTTCATATCTTGAACAGCTTGGTTCATGGAGAATAAATCAAAAAACTGTGGATGCTGGAAATCCAAAACAAAAACAAAAATAAAAATACCTGGAAAAATTCAGCAGGTCTGACAGCATCTGCGGAGAGGAACACAGTTAACGTTTCGAGTCCGTATGACTCTTCAACAGAACTAAGGACAAATTGAAGAGAGGTGAAATATAAGCTGGTTTAAGGGGGGTGGAACAAGTAGAGCTGGATAAGAGGGCAAATGATAGGTGGAGATAACCAAAAGATGTCATAGTCAAAAGGACAAAGAGGTGTTGGCGGTGGTGATATTATCTAAGGAATGTGCTAATGGTGACATTAAGGGTAGAAAGCAGGACGAGCAAGGTACAGATAGCCCTAGGGGGGGTGGGGTGGGGGGAAGGACTCGAAATAGGCCAAAAGGTAGAGATAAAACAATGGATGGAAATACATTTAAAAATAATGGAAATAGGTGGGAAAAGAAAAATCTATATAAATTATTGGAAAAAAGGGGTATCGGAAAGGGGGTGGGGATGGAGGAGGGAGTTCATGATCTAAAATTGTTGAACTCAATATTCAGTCCGGAAGGCTGTAAAGTGCCTAGTCGGAAGATGAGGTGTTGTTCCTCCAGTTTGCGTTGGGCTTCACTGGAACAATGCAGCAGGCCAAGGACAGACATGTGGGCATGAGATATTTGCAAGCATGACCCAGACCTCCCTGTCACTTGACATTTCAACACTACACCCTGCTCTCATGCATTTCTTCCCTTGGCCGATTTTTTTCTTGGAGTTAAGGCTTTAAATGTCATGTCCCCTTTAAGGTTATCAGGGCAGTCACCATTTCTTTTTTCATTCAGGCAGCCAGCAGCCTGTAGCTTTCCTTTGTTGTGAGGTTCCCAGGCTTTCACAGTTTTGGCAGGCTCCCCAGCAATCATGGACCTTTTTAAAAAAACTTGTTTAAAACTTCAAAATAGTTGCATTTGTTTTCTGGGTGTTTCTTTTTTTTCTTTTACCTCTGCAGGTCCTTTTTATTTTGAACATCCTGCACTTTGAGAGTTTCAGCAGGGACGTGTTTATTTTTTAAGTTATGAGCTGTTAACTCTGCAGCACTTTTCTCTTCTGTACAAGAAACCAGGGACCAGATGGAGAAGGTTCCCTTTCACCAGGGACCTGAAAGAGAAGGTTCCCTTTTACCAGGTGCCTGATGGAGAAGGTTCCCTTTCACCAGGGACCTGATAGAGAAGGTTCCCTTTTACCAGGTGCCTGATGGAGAGGTTCCCTTTTACCAGGTGCCTGACAGAGAAGGTTCCCTTTCACTAGGGACCTGACGGAGAAGGTTCCCTTTCACCAGGGACCTGATAGAGAAGGTTCCCTTTTACCAGGTGCCTGATGGAGAAGGTTCCCTTTCACCAGGTGCCTGACAGAGAAGGTTCCCTTTCACCAGGGACCTGATAGAGAAGGTTCCCTTTTACCAGGAACCTGATAGAGAAGGTTCCCTTTCACCAGGGACCTGACGGAGAATGTTCCCTTTCACCGGGGACCTGATAGAGAAGGTTCCCTTTCACCAGGGACCTGACGGAGAAGGTTCCCTTTCACCAGGGACCTGATAGAGAAGGTTCCCTTTTACCAGGTGCCTGACGGAGAAGGTTCCCTTTCACCGGGGACCTGATAGAGAAGGTTCCCTTTCACTAGGGACCTGACGGAGAAGGTTCCCTTTCACCAGGGACCTGATGGAGAAGGTTCCCTTTCACCAGGGACCTGACGGAGAAGGTTCCCTTTCACCAGGGACCTGATGGAGAAGGTTCCCTTTCACCAGGGACCTGACGGAGAAGGTTCCCTTTCACCAGGGACCTAACAGAGAAGGTTCCCTTTTACCAGGAACCTGATAGAGAAGGTTCCCTTTCACCAGGTGCCTGACGGAGAAGGTTCCCTTTTACCAGGAACCTGATAGAGAAGGTTCCCTTTCACCAGGGACCTGACGGAGAAGGTTCCCTTTCACCAGGGACCTGACAGAGAAGGTTCCCTTTCACCGGGGACCTGATAGAGAAGGTTCCCTTTCACTAGGGACCTGACGGAGAAGGTTCCCTTTCACCAGGGACCTGACGGAGAATGTTCCCTTTCACCAGGTGCCTGATAGAGAAGGTTCCCTTTTACCAGGGACCTGATAGAGAAGGTTCCCTTTCACCGGGGACCTGATAGAGAAGGTTCCCTTTCACCGGGGACCTGAGGGAGAAGGTTCCCTTTCACTAGGGACCTGACGGAGAAGGTTCCCTTTCACCAGGGACCTGACGGAGAATGTTCCCTTTCACCAGGTGCCTGATAGAGAAGGTTCCCTTTTACCAGGGACCTGATAGAGAAGGTTCCCTTTTACCAGGAACCTGATAGAGAAGGTTCCCTTTCACCAGGGACCTGACGGAGAATGTTCCCTTTCACCAGGTGCCTGATAGAGAAGGTTCCCTTTTACCAGGTGCCTGATGGAGAAGGTTCCCTTTCACCAGGTGCCTGATAGAGAAGGTTCCCTTTTACCAGGTGCCTGATGGAGAAGGTTCCCTTTCACCAGGTGCCTGACAGAGAAGGTTCCCTTTCGCCGGGGACCTGACGGAGAAGGTTCCCTTTCACCGGTGACCTGACGGAGAAGGTTCCCTTTTACCAGGTGCCTGATGGAGAAGGTTCCCTTTCACCAGGTGCCTGACAGAGAAGGTTCCCTTTCTCCGGGGACCTGACGGAGAAGGTTCCCTTTCGCCGGGGACCTAACGGAGAAGGTTCCCTTTCACCAGGGACCTGACAGAGAAGGTTCCCTTTTACCAGGTGCCTGACGGAGAAGGTTCCCTTTCACCAGGTGCCTGATAGAGAAGGTTCCCTTTTACCAGGTGCCTGATGGAGAAGGTTCCCTTTCACCAGGTGCCTGACAGAGAAGGTTCCCTTTCGCCGGGGACCTGACGGAGAAGGTTCCCTTTCGCCGGGGACCTGACAGAGAAGGTTCCCTTTCACCAGGTGCCTGACAGAGAAGGTTCCCTTTCACTAGGGACCTGACGGAGAAGGTTCCCTTTCACCAGGACCTGATAGAGAAGGTTCCCTTTTACCAGGTGCCTGATGGAGAAGGTTCCCTTTCACCGGGGACCTGACGGAGAAGGTTCCCTTTCACCAGGGACCTGACAGAGAAGGTTCCCTTTCACCAGGGACCTGATAGAGAAGGTTCCCTTTCACCAGGGACCTGATAGAGAAGGTTCCCTTTTACCAGGGACCTGATAGAGAAGGTTCCCTTTTACCAGGAACCTGATAGAGAAGGTTCCCTTTCACCAGGGACCTGACGGAGAATGTTCCCTTTCACCAGGTGCCTGATAGAGAAGGTTCCCTTTTACCAGGTGCCTGATGGAGAAGGTTCCCTTTTACCAGGTGCCTGACGGAGAATGTTCCCTTTCACCGGGGACCTGATGGAGAAGGTTCCCTTTCACTAGGGACCTGACGGAGAAGGTTCCCTTTCACCGGGGACCTGATAGAGAAGGTTCCCTTTTACCAGGTGCCTGACAGAGAAGGTTCCCTTTCACCGGGGACCTGATAGAGAAGGTTCCCTTTTACCAGGTGCCTGACAGAGAAGGTTCCCTTTTACCAGGTGCCTGATGGAGAAGGTTCCCTTTCACCAGGTGCCTGATAGAGAAGGTTCCCTTTTACCAGGTGCCTGATGGAGAAGGTTCCCTTTTACCAGGTGCCTGACAGAGAAGGTTCCCTTTCGCCGGGGACCTGACGGAGAAGGTTCCCTTTCGCCGGTGACCTGACGGAGAAGGTTCCCTTTTACCAGGTGCCTGATGGAGAAGGTTCCCTTTCACCAGGTGCCTGACAGAGAAGGTTCCCTTTCTCCGGGGACCTGACGGAGAAGGTTCCCTTTTACCAGGTGCCTGATAGAGAAGGTTCCCTTTTACCAGGTGCCTGATAGAGAAGGTTCCCTTTTACCAGGTGCCTGACGGAGAAGGTTCCCTTTCACCAGGGACCTGACGGAGAAGGTTCCCTTTCACCAGGTGCCTGATAGAGAAGGTTCCCTTTTACCAGGTGCCTGATAGAGAAGGTTCCCTTTCACCAGGTGCCTGACGGAGAAGGTTCCCTTTCACCAGGTGCCTGATAGAGAAGGTTCCCTTTTACCAGGTGCCTGATGGAGAAGGTTCCCTTTCACTAGGTGCCTGACAGAGAAGGTTCCCTTTCACTAGGGACCTGACGGAGAAGGTTCCCTTTCACCAGGACCTGATAGAGAAGGTTCCCTTTTACCAGGTGCCTGATGGAGAAGGTTCCCTTTCACCGGGGACCTGACGGAGAAGGTTCCCTTTCACCAGGGACCTGACAGAGAAGGTTCCCTTTCACCAGGGACCTGATAGAGAAGGTTCCCTTTCACCAGGGACCTGATAGAGAAGGTTCCCTTTTACCAGGTGCCTGACGGAGAAGGTTCCCTTTTACCAGGGACCTGATAGAGAAGGTTCCCTTTCACCAGGGACCTGACGGAGAAGGTTCCCTTTCACCAGGGACCTGATAGAGAAGGTTCCCTTTTACCAGGTGCCTGACGGAGAAGGTTCCCTTTCACCAGGGACCTGACGGAGAAGGTTCCCTTTCACCAGGGACCTGATAGAGAAGGTTCCCTTTTACCAGGTGCCTGACGGAGAAGGTTCCCTTTCACCAGGGACCTGACGGAGAAGGTTCCCTTTCACCAGGTGCCTGATAGAGAAGGTTCCCTTTTACCAGGTGCCTGACGGAGAAGGTTCCCTTTTACCAGGGACATGACAGAGAAGGTTCCCTTTCACCGGGGACCTGACAGAGAAGGTTCCCTTTCGCCGGGGACCTGACGGAGAAGGTTCCCTTTTACCAGGGACCTGACAGAGAAGGTTCCCTTTTACCAGGGACCTGACAGAGAAGGTTCCCTTTCACCAGGGACCTGACAGAGAAGGTTCCCTTTCACCAGGGACCTGACGGAGAAGGTTCCCTTTTACCAGGGACCTGATAGAGAAGGTTCCCTTTCACCAGGGACATGACAGAGAAGGTTCCCTTTCACCAGGACCTGACGGAGAAGGTTCCCTTTCACCAGGGACCTGATAGAGAAGGTTCCCTTTCACCGGGGACCTGACAGAGAAGATTCCCTTTCACCGGGGACCTGACGGAGAAGGTTCCCTTTCACCAGGGACCTGATAGAGAAGGTTCCCTTTCACCGGGGACCTGACAGAGAAGGTTCCCTTTTACCAGGAACCTGATAGAGAAGGTTCCCTTTTACCAGGGCCCTGATAGAGAAGGTTCCCTTTCACCGGGGACCTGACAGAGAAGGTTCCCTTTCACCGGGGACCTGACGGAGAAGGTTCCCTTTCACCGGGGACCTGACGGAGAAGGTTCCCTTTTACCAGGGACCTGATGGAGAAGGTTCCCTTTTACCAGGTGCCTGACGGAGAAGGTTCCCTTTCACCAGGACCTGATAGAGAAGGTTCCCTTTTACCAGGTGCCTGATGGAGAAGGTTCCCTTTCGCCTACACTCTGCAGGCTTCCCCACCCCTTTTTTTTTACTGTGCTCTGCAGGTTTCTCCTTTCACTCTGCAGTTTTTCTTTTCTTCCACCTGCCTTTTTTTTGCAATTTTTTATTTAAACTTGTAGCTGTCTTCCAGCAACTGCAACCCAGTAAGCTCTTGGGACCACCACCTATTCTACATTGCAATTAAAACTTCTTTTTCAACTTTTCTTGTTCACCGTCTTGTGACCTGACCAGGTTTATTGACTCTAAATTACTCAGGGTTTTGCATTTATTGTAGTTTTGCTCACTGTCTTGTGAACTGACCAGTAATCTTCACATTGCGTCACTTAGAGTCTTGCAATTTTAAAAATTTTGCTCACCATCTTTGAACCAACCAGTATTCTTCACATTGCGTCACCCAGGGTTTTGACTATTTTGCATTTTTGCTCATTTGTGATCTGACCAGTTTTTTTTTCTCTTTTTTTTACTCTGTGTCACTCAGGGGGCTTGCAATGGACTTCCACTCACCCTGGTGGATTGCTCAACTTCCAAATCTGTAGTAATGCTTCTTCAACTATTTCTTTAATTTTTCTTCTTAGGCACACACCTCTTTAGCTAGGCTTTTGTTTAAAATTCCATCTTTCATATTTATTACTGCCACCATGTTGTGTTAATGTGCCATTGATGTGGTGTCTCAATTATGAGAAGTTGAGACTTGTATGTTTAAACATGAATCATTTATTCTTAATGTTTAACTATGTACAGATCCCACTTAATGTCATGCCTGGTGCTGCTGCCATGCAGGGGCTGCTTCCAGAATGTTCTCTCTGAATCTATTACCATGTGACTCTATACATCATATCATGGGTGGTGCTATTCTCCCCAGTCCCACTTTAACCCTTGCTCTGCTGAGCACTTTTACATTACAATGACATGCAGACACATACAACATCGTACAACACCAGTGGAAGTGTTTAACCCTGGCAATGGGAGGGCAACACAATCTTCAGAACTCCCATTCACAGCTGCAGAGAACAGTATCTCCTGTCTATACTATTCCTAATATATTTCTCTTCACTTCCAACACTTGAATAGCTTCCTGCACTATGGTGGTATGGTCAGTTTTCCCATCCACCCCTCAGTTCTTGTTTCTATCCACACAGGTAACAAATACCTCATACCTGTTTCTCAATATCAAGGACTGAGGCTCCTCCATTACTATATCCTGGAATCACACACCTGTCTGACTGGCAGGCATACCCTCCTGCCCATGGACCAACACAAAATACAATTGCTTCCTGGAACCAAGTGTCCAGGTAACTCTCTCCCTCCTTGATCTCCTGCAATGTCTACACTGGGCCCCAGCTCAGCAACTCTGAGCTGAAGTTCCTTGAGCTGCAGTCATTTACAACAGACCTGTTTGTCCAGAACTGAAACGCTAAAACCCTGACATAACACAGTAGTGGCACAACCACCAGCCCTACCATGTCTAACTAACCTTGTTTATACTTAATTAATAGGTGTTAAAATTATTTTGACCCTATTAGTTTGATTAATTGGTTTATCTAGTTAAGTTACCAATTTAATAAAGTAATAGCAAGTCACAGTTTCCCAGCTGTAAACTCACCAGCCAGTAGAGGTAAAACAAAAAGAGATAAAAGCAGCACTTCTATCACCTTCTGCACCTAATACCCAGATGCACCAAATTCCTGCTTTAGCACTCTATTAACAAAACACTCTTTCACAACTATTCTGTGCTCCATCCTTCATATATCTACCCTATCAATATCTATCCAAGACATCTACACCCAGCAAAACTGCATTCATCACACCACCATCCATCCAGCACACACATCCAACATGCACACACATCCAACATGCACACACATCCAACATGCACACACATCCAACATGCACACACATCCAGCACCACACACATCCAACATGCACACACATCCAACATGCACACACATCCAACATGCACACACATCCAGCACCACACACATCCAGCACCGCACACATCCAACACACACACATCCAGCACCACACACATCCAGCACCGCACACATCCAGCACCGCACACATCCAGCACAGACACACATCCAGCACCGCACACATCCAACACACACACATCCAGCACCACACACATCCAGCACCGCACACATCCAACACACACACATCCAGCACCACACACATCCAGCACAGACACACATCCAGCACCACACACATCCAGCACCGCACACATCCAGCACAGACACACATCCAGCACCACACACATCCAGCACCACACACATCCAGCACCACACACATCCAGCACCGCACACATCCAGCACAGACACACATCCAGCACCACACACATCCAGCACCGCACACATCCAGCACAGACACACATCCAGCACCACACACATCCAGCACCACACACATCCAGCACAGACACACATCCAGCACCACACACATCCAGCACCACACACATCCAGCACAGACACACATCCAGCACCGCACACATCCAGCACAGACACACATCCAGCACAGACACACATCCAGCACCACACACATCCAGCACAGACACACATCCAGCACCACACACATCCAGCACCACACACATCCAGCACAGACACACATCCAGCACCACACACATCCAGCACTGCACACATCCAGCACAGACACACATCCAGCACCACACACATCCAGCACTACACACATCCAGCACCACACACATCCAGCACCGCACACATCCAGCACAGACACACATCCAGCACAGACACACATCCAGCACTGCACACATCCAGCACAGACACACATCCAGCACCGCACACATCCAACACACACATATCCAGCACCACACACATCCAGCACCGCACACATCCAACACACACACATCCAGCACCACACACATCCAGCACCGCACACATCCAGCACCGCACACATCCAGCACCACACACATCCAGCACTACACACATCCAGCACCGCACACATCCAACACACACACATCCAGCACCACACACATCCAGCACCGCACACATCCAGCACCGCACACATCCAGCACCACACACATCCAGCACCACACACATCCAGCACTACACACATCCAGCACCACACACATCCAGCACCGCACACATCCAGCACAGACACACATCCAGCACCACACACATCCAGCACAGACACACATCCAGCACCACACACATCCAGCACCACACACATCCAGCACTACACACATCCAGCACTACACACATCCAGCACCGCACACATCCAGCACAGACACACATCCAGCACCACACACATCCAGCACCGCACACATCCAACACAGACACACATCCAGCACAGACACACACCCACACATCCAAAATACACACACACATACATCCACCGCAAATGGATATTGGGTATCCAAGGCAGGGGTGGGGGGGAGTGTTGAGCTGGGGAGTGTTTGGGGAGGGGCTGGGGTTAGTGTTGGGGGGGCGGGGGGGTTAGTGTTGGGGGGCGGGGCTGGGGTTAGTGTTGGGGGCAGGGGGGTTAGTGTTGGGGGGGCAGGGGGGTTAGTGTTGGGGGGCAGGGGGGTTAGTGTTGAGGGGCAGGGGGGTTAGTGTTGGGGGGCAGGGGGGTTAGTGTTGGGGGGCGGGGCTGGGGTTAGTGTTGGGGGGGCGGGGCTGGGGTTAGTGTTGGGGGGCGGGGCTGGGGTTAGTGTTGGGGGGGCGGGGGGGTTAGTGTTGGGGGGCGGGGCTGGGGTTAGTGTTGGGGGCGGGGCTGGGGTTAGTGTTGGGGGGCGGGGGGTTAGTGTTGGGGGGCGGGGCTGGGGTTAGTGTTGGGGGGCGGGGCTGGGGTTAGTGTTGGGGGGCGGGGCTGGGGTTAGTGTTGGGGGGGCGGGGCTGGGGTTAGTGTTGGGGGGCGGGGCTGGGGTTAGTGTTGGGGGGGCGGGGGGGTTAGTGTTGGGGGGGCGGGGGGTTAGTGTTGGGGGGCTGGTGTTAGTGTTGGGGGGGGCGGGGGGTTAGTGTTGGGGGGCGGGGCTGGGGTTAGTGTTGGGGGGGCAGGGGGGTTAGTGTTGGGGGGCAGGGGGGTTAGTGTTGGGGGGCGGGGGTGTTAGTGTTGGGGGGGCTGGGGTTAGTGTTGGGGGGCGGGGGGGTTAGTGTTGGGGGGCAGGGGGGTTAGTGTTGGGGGGGCGGGGCTGGGGTTAGTGTTGGGGGGCAGGGGGGTTAGTGTTGGGGGGCAGGGGGGTTAGTGTTGGGGGGCGGGGCTGGGGTTAGTGTTGGGGGGCGGGGGGGTTAGTGTTGGGGGGCAGGGGGGTTAGTGTTGGGGGGGCGGGGCTGGGGTTAGTGTTGGGGGGCAGGGGGGTTAGTGTTGGGGGGCAGGGGGGTTAGTGTTGGGGGGCGGGGCTGGGGTTAGTGTTGGAGGGGCGGGGGGGTTAGTGTTGGGGGGACGGGGCTGGGGTTAGTGTTGGGGGGCGGGGCTGGGGTTAGTGTTGGGGGGCAGGGGGGTTAGTGTTGGGGGGGCGGGGCTGGGGTTAGTGTTGGGGGGCAGGGGGGTTAGTGTTGGGGGGCAGGGGGGTTAGTGTTGGGGGGCGAGGGGGTTAGTGTTGGGGGCGGGGGGGTTAGTGTTGGGGGGCGGGGGGGTTAGTGTTGGGGGGGCTGGGGTTAGTGTTGGGGGGCAGGGGGGTTAGTGTTGGGGGGCAGGGGGGTTAGTGTTGGGGGGCGGGGGTGTTAGTGTTGGGGGGGCTGGGGTTAGTGTTGGGGGGCAGGGGGGTTAGTGTTGGGGGGCAGGGGGGTTAGTGTTGGGGGGCAGGGGGGTTAGTGTTGGGGGGGGCGGGGCTGGGGTTAGTGTTGGGGGGCAGGGGGGTTAGTGTTGGGGGGCAGGGGGGTTAGTGTTGGGGGGCAGGGGGGGTTAGTGTTGGGGGCGGGGGGGGGTTAGTGTTGGGGGGCAGGGGGGTTAGTGTTGGGGGGGCGGGGCTGGGGTTAGTGTTGGGGGCGGGGGGGTTAGTGTTGGGGGGCGGGGCTGGGGTTAGTGTTGGGGGCGGGGGGGTTAGTGTTGGGGGGCGGGGCTGGGGTTAGTGTTGGGGGGCGGGGGGGTTAGTGTTGGGGGGGCGGGGCTGGGGTTAGTGTTGGGGGGCGGGGGGGTTAGTGTTGGGGGGACGGGGCTGGGGTTAGTGTTGGGGGGCGGGGCTGGGTTTAGTGTTGGGGGGGCGGGGCTGGGGTTAGTGTTGGGGGGGCGGGGGGGGTTAGTGTTGGGGGGGCGGGGCTGGGGTTAGTGTTGGGGGGCGGGGGGGTTAGTGTTGGGGGGCGGGGCTGGGGTTAGTGTTGGGGGGCGGGGCTGGGTTAGTGTTGGGGGGGCGGGGCTGGGGTTAGTGTTGGGGGGGCTGGGGGTTAGTGTTGGGGGCGGGGGGGTTAGTGTTGGGGGGCGGGGGGGTTAGTGTTGGGGGGGCGGGGTGGGGTTAGTGTTGGGGGGGCGGGGTAGTTAGTGTTGGGGGGACGGGGGGGGTTAGTGTTGGGGGGGCGGAGGGGGTTAGTGTTGGGGGACGGGGCTGGGGTTAGTGTTGGGGGGGCGGGCTGGGGTTAGTGTTGGGGGGGCGGGGCTGGGGTTAGTGTTGGGGGGCGGGGCTGGGGTTAGTGTTGGGGGGCGGGGCTGGGGTTAGTGTTGGGGGGGCGGGGCTGGGGTTAGTGTTGGGGGGCGGGGGAGTTAGTGTTGGGGGGCGGGGGGGGTTAGTGTTGGGGGGCGGGGCTGGGGTTAGTGTTGGGGGGCGGGGCTGGGGTTAGTGTTGGGGGCGGGGGGGTTAGTGTTGGGGGGCGGGGGGGTTAGTGTTGGGGGGGCTGGGGTTAGTGTTGGGGGGCGGGGGGGTTAGTGTTGGGGGGCAGGGGGGTTAGTGTTGGGGGGGGCGGGGCTGGGGTTAGTGTTGGGGGGCAGGGGGGTTAGTGTTGGGGGGCAGGGGGGTTAGTGTTGGGGGGCGGGGCTGGGGTTAGTGTTGGGGGGCGGGGGGGTTAGTGTTGGGGGGCAGGGGGGTTAGTGTTGGGGGGGCGGGGCTGGGGTTAGTGTTGGGGGGCAGGGGGGTTAGTGTTGGGGGGCAGGGGGGTTAGTGTTGGGGGGCGGGGCTGGGGTTAGTGTTGGAGGGGCGGGGGGGTTAGTGTTGGGGGGACGGGGCTGGGGTTAGTGTTGGGGGGCGGGGCTGGGGTTAGTGTTGGGGGGCAGGGGGGTTAGTGTTGGGGGGGCGGGGCTGGGGTTAGTGTTGGGGGGCAGGGGGGTTAGTGTTGGGGGGCAGGGGGGTTAGTGTTGGGGGGCGAGGGGGTTAGTGTTGGGGGCGGGGGGGTTAGTGTTGGGGGGCAGGGGGGTTAGTGTTGGGGGGGCTGGGGTTAGTGTTGGGGGGCAGGGGGGTTAGTGTTGGGGGGCAGGGGGGTTAGTGTTGGGGGGGCGGGGGTGTTAGTGTTGGGGGGGCTGGGGTTAGTGTTGGGGGGCAGGGGGGTTAGTGTTGGGGGGCAGGGGGGTTAGTGTTGGGGGGCAGGGGGGTTAGTGTTGGGGGGGCGGGGCTGGGGTTAGTGTTGGGGGGCAGGGGGGTTAGTGTTGGGGGGCAGGGGGGTTAGTGTTGGGGGGCAGGGGGGGTTAGTGTTGGGGGCGGGGGGGGGGTTAGTGTTGGGGGGACAGGGGGGTTAGTGTTGGGGGGGCGGGGCTGGGGTTAGTGTTGGGGGCGGGGGGGTTAGTGTTGGGGGGCGGGGCTGGGGTTAGTGTTGGGGGCGGGGGGGTTAGTGTTGGGGGGCGGGGCTGGGGTTAGTGTTGGGGGGCGGGGGGGTTAGTGTTGGGGGGGCGGGGCTGGGGTTAGTGTTGGGGGGCGGGGGGGTTAGTGTTGGGGGGACGGGGCTGGGGTTAGTGTTGGGGGGCGGGGCTGGGTTTAGTGTTGGGGGGGCGGGGCTGGGGTTAGTGTTGGGGGGCGGGGGGGTTAGTGTTGGGGGGGCGGGGGGGGTTAGTGTTGGGGGGCGAGGGGGTTAGTGTTGGGGGGCGGGGGGGGTTAGTGTTGGGGGGGCGGGGCTGGGGTTAGTGTTGGGGGGGCTGGGGTTAGTGTTGGGGGCGGGGGGGTTAGTGTTGGGGGGCGGGGGGGTTAGTGTTGGGGGGGCGGGGGGGGTTAGTGTTGGGGGGCGGGGGCTGGGGTTAGTGTTGGGGGGCAGGGGGGGTTAGTGTTGGGGGGGCGGGGGGGGTTAGTGTTGGGGGGGCGGGGCTGGGGTTAGTGTTGGGGGGGCTGGGGTTAGTGTTGGGGGCGGGGGGGTTAGTGTTGGGGGGCGGGGGGGTTAGTGTTGGGGGGGCGGGGGGGTTAGTGTTGGGGGGCGGGGTAGTTAGTGTTGGGGGGACGGGGGGGGTTAGTGTTGGGGGGCGGGGCTGGGGTTAGTGTTGGGGGGCGGGGCTGGGGTTAGTGTTGGGGGGCGGGGCTGGGGTTAGTGTTGGGGGGCGGGGCTGGGGTTAGTGTTGGGGGGCGGGGCTGGGGTTAGTGTTGGGGGGCGGGGCTGGGGTTAGTGTTGGGGGCGGGGGGGTTAGTGTTGGGGGGCGGGGGGGTTAGTGTTGGGGGGCGGGGGTGTTAGTGTTTGGGGGCGGGGGGGTTAGTGTTGGGGGGGCAGGGGGGTTAGTGTTGGGGGGCAGGGGGGTTAGTGTTGGGGGGGCTGGGGTTAGTGTTGGGGGGGCTGGGGTTAGTGTTGGGGGGCAGGGGGGTTAGTGTTGGGGGGGCAGGGGGGTTAGTGTTGGGGGGCAGGGGGGGTTAGTGTTGGGGGGGCAGGGGGGTTAGTGTTGGGGGGCAGGGGGGTTAGTGTTGGGGGGGCAGGGGGGTTAGTGTTGGGGGGCAGGGGGGTTAGTGTTGGGGGGGGCTGGGGTTAGTGTTGGGGGGCAGGGGGGTTAGTGTTGGGGGGGCAGGGGGGTTAGTGTTGGGGGGCAGGGGGGTTAGTGTTGGGGGGGCTGGGGTTAGTGTTGGGGGGCGGGGGGGTTAGTGTTGGGGGCGGGGCTGGGGTTAGTGTTGGGGGGGCAGGGGGGTTAGTGTTGGGGGGGCTGTGGTTAGTGTTGGGGGGCAGGGGGGTTAGTGTTGGGGGGCAGGGGGGTTAGTGTTGGGGGGCGGGGGGGTTAGTGTTGGGGGGGGGCGGGGGGGGTTAGTGTTGGGGGGCGGGGCTGGGGTTAGTGTTGGGGGGCAGGGGGGTTAGTGTTGGGGGGCAGGGGGGTTAGTGTTGGGGGGCGGGGGGGTTAGTGTTGGGGGGGCGGGGGGGTTAGTGTTGGGGGGCGGGGCTGGGGTTAGTGTTGGGGGGCGGGGGGGTTAGTGTTGGGGGGCGGGGCTGGGGTTAGTGTTGGGGGGCAGGGGTGTTAGTGTTGGGGGGACGGGGCTGGGGTTAGTGTTGGGGGGCAGGGGGGTTAGTGTTGGGGGGCAGGAGGGTTAGTGTTGGGGGGCGGGGGGGTTAGTGTTGGGGGGGCTGGGGTTAGTGTTGGGGGGGCGGGGCTGGGGTTAGTGTTGGGGGGCGGGGGGGGTTAGTGTTGGGGGCGGGGGGGGTTAGTGTTGGGGGGCGGGGGGGTTAGTGTTGGGGGCAGGGGGGTTAGTGTTGGGGGGGCTGGGGTTAGTGTTGGGGGGCGGGGGGTTAGTGTTGGGGGCCGGGGCTGGGGTTAGTGTTGGGGGGCGGGGGGGTTAGTGTTGGGGGGGCGGGGGGGGGTTAGTGTTGGGGGGCGGGGCTGGGGTTAGTGTTGGGGGCGGGGCTGGGGTTAGTGTTGGGGGGGCGGGGGGGTTAGTGTTGGGGGGGCTGGGGTTAGTGTTGGGGGAGCGGGGCTGGGGTTAGTGTTGGGGGGGCGGGGCTGGGGTTAGTGTTGGGGGGGTGGGGGGGTTAGTGTTGGGGGGCAGGGGGGTTAGTGTTGGGGGGGTGGGGGGGTTAGTGTTGGGGGGCAGGGGGGTTAGTGTTGGGGGGCAGGGGGGTTAGTGTTGGGGGGGCGGGGGGGTTAGTGTTGGGGGGGTTAGTGTTGGGGGGACGGGGCTGGGGTTAGTGTTGGGGGGGCGGGGGGGGTTAGTGTTGGGGGGGCTGGGGTTAGTGTTGGGGGGGCGGGGGGGGTTAGTGTTGGGGGGGGTTAGTGTTGGGGGGCGGGGGGGTTAGTGTTGGGGGGCGGGGGGGGGTTAGTGTTGGGGGGCGGGGGGGGTTAGTGTTGGGGGGCGGGGCTGGGGTTAGTGTTGGGGGGGCGGGGGGGTTAGTGTTGGGGGCGGGGCTGGGGTTAGTGTTGGGGGGGCTGGGGTTAGTGTTGGGGGGGAGGGGGGGTTAGTGTTGGGGGGGCGGGGGGGTTAGTGTTGGGGGGGCGGGGGGGTTAGTTTTGGGGGGGCGGGGGGGTTAGTGTTGGGGGGCGGGGCTGGGGTTAGTGTTGGGGGGCGGGGCTGGGGTTAGTGTTGGGGGGCGGGGCTGGGGTTAGTGTTGGGGGGCGGGGCTGGGGTTAGTGTTGGGGGGGCGGGGCTGGGGTTAGTGTTGGGGGGCGGGGCTGGGGTTAGTGTTGGGGGGCGGGGCTGGGGTTAGTGTTGGGGGCGGGGGGGTAAGTGTTGGGGGGCGGGGCTGGGGTTAGTGTTGGGGGGGCGGGGGGGTTAGTGTTGGGGGCGGGGGGGGTAAGTGTTGGGGGGCGGGGCTGGGGTTAGTGTTGGGGGGCAGGGGGGTTAGTGTTGGGGGGGCAGGGGGGTTAGTGTTGGGGGGACGGGGCTGGGGTTAGTGTTGGGGGGGCAGGGGGGTTAGTGTTGGGGGGGCTGGGGTTAGTGTTGGGGGGCAGGGGGGTTAGTGTTGGGGGGGCTGGGGTTAGTGTTGGGGGGCAGGGGGGTTAGTGTTGGGGGGCAGGGGGGTTAGTGTTGGGGGGCAGGGGGGTTAGTGTTGGGGGGGCTGGGGTTAGTGTTGGGGGGGCTGGGGTTAGTGTTGGGGGGGCGGGGGGGTTAGTGTTGGGGGCGGGGGGGTAAGTGTTGGGGGGCGGGGCTGGGGTTAGTGTTGGGGGGCAGGGGGGTTAGTGTTGGGGGGCAGGGGGGTTAGTGTTGGGGGGGCTGGGGTTAGTGTTGGGGGGCAGGGGGGTTAGTGTTGGGGGGCAGGGGGGTTAGTGTTGGGGGGCAGGGGGGGTTAGTGTTGGGGGGGCTGGGGTTAGTGTTGGGGGGCAGGGGGGTTAGTGTTGGGGGGCAGGGGGGTTAGTGTTGGGGGGACGGGGCTGGGGTTAGTGTTTGGGGCAGGGCTGGGGTTAGTGTTGGGGGGACGGGGCTGGGGTTAGTTTTGGGGGGGCAGGGGGGTTAGTGTTGGGGGGGCGGGGGGGTTAGTGTTGGGGGGGCGGGGGGTTAGTGTTGGGGGCGGGGGGGTTAGTGTTGGGGGACGGGGCTGGGGTTAGTGTTGGGGGGGCGGGGCTGGGGTTAGTGTTGGGGGGGCGGGGGGTTAGTGTTGGGGGGCGGGGGGGGTTAGTGTTGGGGGACGGGGCTGGGGTTAGTGTTGGGGGGGCGGGGCTGGGGTTAGTGTTGGGGGGGCGGGGGGGGGTTAGTGTTGGGGGGGCGGGGGGGGGGTTAGTGTTGGGGGGACGGGGGGGTTAGTGTTGGGGGGGCGGGGCTGGGGTTAGTGTTGGGGGCGGGGGGGTTAGTGTTGGGGGGCGGGGGGGTTAGTGTTGGGGGGGCGGGGGGGGTTAGTGTTGGGGGGCGGGGGGGTTAGTGTTGGGGGGGCGGGGGGGGTTAGTGTTGGGGGGGCTGGAGTTAGTGTTGGGGGGCGGGGGGGTTAGTGTTGGGGGGACGGGGGGGTTAGTGTTGGGGGGCGGGGGGGTTAGTGTTGGGGGGGCGGGGGGGGTTAGTGTTGGGGGCGGGGGGGTTAGTGTTGGGGGGGCGGGGCTGGCGTTAGTGTTGGGGGGCGGGGGGGTTAGTGTTGGGGGGCGGGGGGGTTAGTGTTGGGGGGCGGGGGGGTTAGTGTTGGGGGGGCGGGGGGGTTAGTGTTGGGGGGGCTGGAGTTAGTGTTGGGGGACGGGGCTGGGGTTAGTGTTGGGGGGGCAGGGGGGTTAGTGTTGGGGGGCGGGGCTGGGGTTAGTGTTGGGGGGCGGGGCTGGGGTTAGTGTTGGGGGGGCGGGGCTGGGGTTAGTGTTGGGGGGCGGAGGGGGTTAGTGTTGGGGGGCGGGGCTGGGGTTAGTGTTGGGGGCGGGGCTGGGGTTAGTGTTGGGGGGGCGGGGGGGTTAGTGTTGGGGGGGCGGGGGGGTAAGTGTTGGGGGGGTGGGGGGGTAAGTGTTGGGGGCGGGGGGGTTAGTGTTGGGGGGCGGGGGGGGTAAGTGTTGGGGGGCGGGGGGGTTAGTGTTGGGGGGGCGGGGGGGTTAGTTTTGGGGGGCGGAGCTGGGGTTAGTGTTGGGGGCGGGGGGGTTAGTGTTGGGGGCGGGGGGGTAAGTGTTGGGGGGGCTGGGGTTAGTGTTGGGGGGACGGGGCTGGGGTTAGTGTTGGGGGGGCGGGGGGGTTAGTGTTGGGGGGCGGGGCTGGGGTTAGTGTTGGGGGGCGGGGGGGTTAGTGTTGGGGGGGCTGGGGTTAGTGTTGGGGGGCGGGGGGGTTAGTGTTGGGGGGCGGGGGGGTTAGTGTTGGGGGCGGGGCTGGGGTTAGTGTTGGGGGGCGGGGGGGTTAGTGTTGGGGGCGGGGGGGTTAGTGTTGGGGGCGGTGGGGTTAGTGTTGGGGGGGCGGGGGGGTTAGTGTTGGGGGGGCGGGGGGGTTAGTGTTGGGGGGCGGGGGGGTTAGTGTTGGGGGGGCGGGGGGGTTAGTGTTGGGGGCCGGGGCTGGGGTTAGTGTTGGGGGCGGGGCTGGGGTTAGTGTTGGGGGTGGGGGGGTTAGTGTTGGGGGGGCTGGGGTTAGTGTTGGGGGGCGGGGCTGGGGTTAGTGTTGGGGGGCAGGGGGGTTAGTGTTGGGGGACGGGGGGGTTAGTGTTGGGGGGGCGGGGGGGTTAGTGTTGGGGGGCGGGGCTGGGGTTAGTGTTGGGGGGCAGGGGGGGTTAGTGTTGGGGGGCGGGGGGGGTTAGTGTTGGGGGGGCGGGGCTGGGGTTAGTGTTGGGGGGCAGGGGGGTTAGTGTTGGGGGGCAGGGGGGTTAGTGTTGGGGGGCGGGGGGGTTAGTGTTGGGGGGGCGGGGCTGGGGTTAGTGTTGGGGGGGCGGGGGGGTTAGTGTTGGGGGGGCGGGGGGGGTTAGTGTTGGGGGGGCGGGGCTGGGGTTAGTGTTGGGGGGCGGGGCTGGGGTTTGTGTTGGGGGGCGGGGCTGGGGTTAGTGTTGGGGGGCAGGGGGGTTAGTGTTGGGGGGCGGGGGGGTTAGTGTTGGGGGGGCGGGGCTGGGGTTAGTGTTGGGGGGGCGGGGCTGGGGTTAGTGTTGGGGGGGCGGGGGGGTTAGTGTTGGGGGGCGGGGGTAGTTAGTGTTGGGGGGCGGGGCTGGGGTTAGTGTTGGGGGGCGGAGGGGGTTAGTGTTGGGGGACGGGGCTGGGGTTAGTGTTGGGGGGGCGGGGCTGGGGTTAGTGTTGGGGGGGCTGGGGTTAGTGTTGGGGGGCGGAGGGGGTTAGTGTTGGGGGGCGGGGGTTAGTGTTGGGGGGCGGGGGTTAGTGTTGGGGGGGCTGGGGTTAGTGTTGGGGGGGCTGGGGTTAGTGTTGGGGGGCGGGGGGGTTAGTGTTGGGGGGGCGGGGCTGGGGTTAGTGTTGGGGGGCGGGGCTGGGGTTTGTGTTGGGGGGCGGGGCTGGGGTTAGTGTTGGGGGGCAGGGGGGTTAGTGTTGGGGGGCGGGGGGGGTTAGTGTTGGGGGGGCGGGGCTGGGGTTAGTGTTGGGGGGGCGGGGCTGGGGTTAGTGTTGGGGGGGCGGGGGGGTTAGTGTTGGGGGGCGGGGGTAGTTAGTGTTGGGGGGCGGGGCTGGGGTTAGTGTTGGGGGGGCGGGGGGGGTTAGTGTTGGGGGGCGGGGGTAGTTAGTGTTGGGGGGCGGGGCTGGGGTTAGTGTTGGGGGGCGGGGCTGGGGTAGTAGTGTTGGGGGGGCGGGGCTGGGGTTAGTGTTGGGGGGCGGAGGGGGTTAGTGTTGGGGGACGGGGCTGGGGTTAGTGTTGGGGGGCGGGGCTGGGGTTAGTGTTGGGGGGGCTGGGGTTAGTGTTGGGGGGCGGAGGGGGTTAGTGTTGGGGGGCGGGGTAGTTAGTGTTGGGGGGCGGGGCTGGGGTTAGTGTTGGGGGGCGGGGGGGTTAGTGTTGGGGGGCGGGGGTTAGTGTTGGGGGGCGGGGGTTAGTGTTGGGGGGGCTGGGGTTAGTGTTGGGGGGGCTGGGGTTAGTGTTGGGGGGCGGGGCTGGGGTTAGTGTTGGGAGGCGGAGGGGGTTAGTGTTGGGGGGCGGGGCTGGGGTTAGTGTTGGGAGGCGGGGCTGGGGTTAGTGTTGGGGGGCGGGGCTGGGGTTAGTGTTGGGAGGCGGGGCTGGGGTTAGTGTTGGGGGGCGGGGCTGGGGTTAGTGTTGGGGGGGCGGGGGGGTTAGTGTTGGGGGGCGGGGCTGGGGTTAGTGTTGGGAGGCGGGGCTGGGTTAGTGTTGGGGGGCAGGGGGTTAGTGTTGGGGGGCGGAGGGGGTTAGTGTTGGGGGACGGGGCTGGGGTTAGTGTTGGGGGGCGGGGTAGTTAGTGTTGGGGGGCGGGGCTGGGGTTAGTGTTGGGGGGCGGGGCTGGGGTTAGTGTTGGGGGGCTGGGGTTAGTGTTGGGGGGGCGGAGGGGGTTAGTGTTGGGGGGGCGGGGGGGTTAGTGTTGGGGGGCGGGGCTGGGGTTAGTGTTGGGGGGGCTGGGGTTAGTGTTGGGGGGCGGGGCTGGGGTTAGTGTTGGGGGGGCGGGGGGGTTAGTGTTGGGGGGGCGGGGGGGTTAGTGTTGGGGGGGCGGGGGGGTTAGTGTTGGGGGGCGGGGGGGTTAGTGTTGGGGGGGCGGGGGGGGTTAGTGTTGGGGGGCGGGGGGGTTAGTGTTGGGGGGGCGGGGGGGTTAGTGTTGGGGGGGCTGGGGTTAGTGTTGGGGGGGCTGGGGTTAGTGTTGGGGGCGGGGCTGGGTTAGTGTTGGGGGGCGGGGGGTTAGTGTTGGGGGGCGGGGCTGGGGTTAGTGTTGGGGGGCGGGGCTGGGGTTAGTGTTGGGGGGCGGGGCTGGGGTTAGTGTTGGGGGGCGGGGCTGGGGTTAGTGTTGGGGGGCGGGGCTGGGGTTAGTGTTGGGTGGGCGGGGGGGTTAGTGTTGGGGGGCGGGCTGGGTTTAGTGTTGGGAGGCGGGGCTGGGGTTAGTGTTGGGGGGCGGGGCTGGGGTTAGTGTTGGGGGCGGGGCTGGGGTTAGTGTTGGGGGGCAGGGGGGTTAGTGTTGGGGGGCGGGGGGGTTAGTGTTGGGGGGGCGGGGCTGGGGTTAGTGTTGGGGGGGCGGGGCTGGGGTTAGTGTTGGGGGGGCAGGGGGGTTAGTGTTGGGGGGCGGAGGGGGTTAGTGTTGGGGGACGGGGCTGGGGTTAGTGTTGGGGGGCGGGGTAGTTAGTGTTGGGGGGCGGGGCTGGGGTTAGTGTTGGGGGGCGGGGCTGGGGTTAGTGTTGGGGGGCTGGGGTTAGTGTTGGGGGGGCGGAGGGGGTTAGTGTTGGGGGGGCGGGGGGGTTAGTGTTGGGGGGCGGGGCTGGGGTTAGTGTTGGGGGGCGGGGCTGGGGTTAGTGTTGGGGGGGCGGGGGGGTTAGTGTTGGGGGGGCGGGGGGGTTAGTGTTGGGGGGCGGGGGGGTTAGTGTTGGGGGGGCGGGGGGGTTAGTGTTGGGGGGCGGGGGGGGTTAGTGTTGGGGGGGCGGGGGGGGTTAGTGTTGGGGGGGCGGGGGGGTTAGTGTTGGGGGGGGTGGGGTTAGTGTTGGGGGCGGGGCTGGGGTTAGTGTTGGGGGGCAGGGGGGTTAGTGTTGGGGGGCGGGGCTGGGGTTAGTGTTGGGGGGCGGGGCTGGGGTTAGTGTTGGGGGGCGGGGGGTTAGTGTTGGGGGGCGGGGCTGGGGTTAGTGTTGGGGGGCGGGGCTGGGGTTAGTGTTGGGGGGCGGGGCTGGGGTTAGTGTTGGGGGGCGGGGCTGGGGTTAGTGTTGGGGGGCGGGGCTGGGGTTATTGTTGGGGGGGCGGGGCTGGGGTTAGTGTTGGGGGCAGGGGGGTTAGTGTTGGGGGGCGGGGCTGGGGTTAGTGTTGGGGGGGCGGGGCTGGGGTTAGTGTTGGGGGGCGGGGCTGGGGTTAGTGTTGGGGGGCGGGGCTGGGGTTAGTGTTGGGGGGCGGGGCTGGGGTTAGTGTTGGGGGGCGGGGCTGGGGTTAGTGTTGGGGGCGGGGTTAATGTGTCAGTTCAACCCCTCGGGCCCCGCACTCGGGTTGAGGCTCCGCCCCGCGCTGGGCACGGGAGGCGGGGACACGGCGGAGAGAATGGCGGATGGTTTAGTGTCGGAGGGAGAGAGGCGTGAGTGTCCGGGGGGGAGTGTCCGGGGGCGGGCGGGCGGGGGGGGGCGCGGGGCGGGAGTGGGCGGGGGGGAGGAGTGTCCGGGGACGACGACGAGTGTCCGGTGCGGGGGGGCGGGGGGAGTGTCCGGGGGGGGGGGAGGAGTGTCCGGGGGGAGTGTCCGGGGCGGGGGGAGTTTCCGGGGGGAGTGTCCGGGGGGGAGGAGTGTCCGGGGGGAGTGTCCGGGGCGGGGGGAGTTTCCGGGGGGAGTGTCCGGGGGGGAGGAGTGTCCGGGGGGAGTGTCCGGGGCGGGGGGAGTGTCCGGGGGGAGTGTCCGGGGGGGAGGAGTGTCCGGTGCGGGGGGAGTTTCCGGGGGGAGTGTCCGGGGGGCGGGAGGAGTGTCCGGGGGGAGTGTCCGGGGGGGAGGAGTGTCCGGGGGGAGTGTCCGGGGCGGGGGGAGTGTCCGGGGGGAGTGTCCGGGGGGGGGGGGGGGGAGGAGTGTCCGGGGGGAGTGTCCGGGGGGGGAGGAGTGTCCGGGGCGGGGGGAGTGTCCGGGGGGAGTGTCCGGGGGGGAGGAGTGTCCGGGGGGAGTGTCCGGTGCGGGGGGAGTGTCCGGGGGGGGGGAGGAGTGTCCGGGGGGAGTGTCCGGTGCGGGGGGAGTGTCCGGGGGGAGTGTCCGGGGCGGGGGGAGTGTCCGGGGGGGGGGAGGAGTGTCCGGGGGGAGTGTCCGGGGGGGAGGAGTGTCCGGGGCGGGGGGAGTGTCCGGGGGGGGGGAGGAGTGTCCGGGGGGAGTGTCCGGGAGGGGGGGTGTTCCGGTTCCCGGGGTGTTGCCCCCCCCCCAGGGGTTGATTCGCTCGGGATGCTCAGTAATTTAATATAAAACCTGATGCAGAAACTGAGGGGGATGAGGAGCTCGGACCTGAGGCGACATTTACAGGAAATTCTGGGGCAGGAATATCCCAGAGACAATCCTGGGATCAAAGGGATAGAAGGAAAGGTGAAGGATTGAGGCTGATGGGCTCACTGTGGAGATCTGGCACTGTGGGCTGAATGGGTCCTGGTCCGGGTCCGAGATGAGAATATACTCCAGCATTGAGCATTCCTCCCCTTGCTCTGCTTCTATTCATCCTCTAATCCCTCTCTCTGCTTCTGTCCCAGCCCCAACACCTTCCACTCTTGCAGATATCTAAACATTTGTCAAAAGTTGGCTTCAAGAAAGGTTTTCAAGGTGTGAGGGGGTAGAGGAGAAGAGAGTTTTTGGGAGGAGTAAAGGAAGACACAGCCAACAGTGGGATGAAGAAAGTGGGGGATACACAAACTGGAATTGCATTTGACGAGTTATCGCACAAATGACTTCTATTCAAGATCAATGCCTCCTCTATTAATGGTGATATATTGAGCTGAATGATTGAAAGCTCAGCATGGGACACATAGGATATTGGGATCGTGAGAAGGCCGGAGAAGGCAATCAATTTTGCAGGTAGGGTGTGTGTGGCCATGGCCCAACAGGATGGATGACTGGTCTACCCAGTGTTTCACTGGTAGAAAGTGGAGGGATCAAGAAAGATGGCAGTGAAATAGAACTTGGCAGAGTAAGCATACGTTTAACACCACAGTCTGTGTATGACATCGCTGAGGGCCAATATGTGGAGGAGGAAGGAGCTCAGGATAGATCCTTGAGGGCCTCCAGACTAATGGTGTAGGTAGGTTGAAAAGATGCTCATACTGAAATTGGATAGGTTAGATAGGATAGCATTTACGATTTGGATTAGATTTGTTTCGGTGCTGTGAGAGAACCTGATGGCAGTTGTGGGAAAGGAGGGCACAAATTTGAGAAATGTCAGAACTTTTTGAGGACTTTGCAAAGAAATGGGATGTGGGAAATGGTGCAGTAATTAGCCAGGCAGGTATGGCTGGTGTGGTTTTGAGGAGGGCACAGATTGCTCTGGGCACCGTTGTTCTGGGTGTGTGGAATCGGAATAGCACCACCTTCTTGAGGGAAATTAGGGATGTACAATAAAAATACTGGCCTAGCCAGCAATGCCCACATCCCCTGAAAGAATAAAGAAAAGTTAGTGTGTAGACATTGTCAATAGCAGGAGATGTGGGGATTAGTCTGGGTGTACTGTGGAAGCTAGTGGAGAGTGAAAAAGAAATGGGATCAGACTTGATAACTAATGCAGAGGAACCACTGAAGGAGAGTTTGGCTGGAGTGAGCCATTGCATAGAACAATCTACAATCTACGGCACAGAAACAAGCCATTTGGCCCAACTAGCCTGTGCTCCTATTTACTGCCATTCCATCCACCTCATCTCCTCTCTCTAAGAGGTTTCTCCTTATTTCTCTACTGGATTGATTAATAAACACCCTGTCTTTAAGGCCCTAGTTTTGGATTCTTCTGCTAGTGAAAACATTCCATATTAACTGACCAACACATTTATAATTTAAATGATGTTGATCAGGTCATCTCTGAATCTATTCTTTTCTTAAGAAGAATAATACATTAATGATCTAGATGAAGGAACTGAGGGCATCCTGGCTAAGTTTGCAGATGATACAAAGGTAGGTGGAGGGACAGGTAGTATTGAGGAGGCGGGGAGGCTGCAGAAGGATTTGGACAGGTTAGGAGAATGGGCAAAGAAGTGGCAGATGGAATACAACGTGGGGAAGTGTGAGGTCATGCACTTTGGTAGGAAGAATAGAGGCATAGACTATTTTCTAAATGGGGAGAGAATTCAGAAACCTGGAGTGCAAAGGGACTTGGGAGTCCTAGTCCAGGATTCTCTTAAGGTTAACTTGCAGGTTGAGTCGGTAGTTAGAAGGCCAAATGCAATGTTGGCATTTATTTTGAGAGGACTAGAATATAAAAGCAGGGATGTGCTGCTGAGGCTTTGTAAGACTCCGGTCAGACCACATTTAGAATATTGTGAGCAATTTTGGACCCCGTATCTCAGGAAGGATGTGCTGTCCCTGGAGAGGGTCCGGGGAGGTTCACAAGAATGATCCCAGGAATGAAAGGCTTAACATTTGAGGAACGTTTGAGGACCCTGGGTCTATACTCGATGGAGTTTAGAAGGATGAGGGGGGATCTGATTGAAACTTACAGAATACTGAAAGGCCTGGATAGAGTGGACGTGGGGAAGATGTTTCCATTAGTAGGAGAGACTAGGACCCGAGGGCACAACCTCAGAGTAAAGGGAAAACCTTTTAGAACAGAGATGTGCCAGAGAGTGGTGAATCTATGGAATTCATTGCCACAGAAGGCTGTGGAGGCCAGTTCATTGAGTGTATTTAAGAGCGAGATAGATAGGTTCTTGATTGGTAAGGGGATCAAAGGTTATGGAGAGAAGGCGGGAGAAAGGAGTTGAGAAACTTATCAGCCATGATTGAATGGCGGAGCAGATTCGATGGGCCGATTGGCCTAATTTCTGCTCCTATGTCTTATGGTCTATTGTCTAAGAAGGCTCCACTCTTTCCTGATAATCGTAATTTTCTACTGGGCTATTGTAAGACTCTGTCTCGTGCTGATATTTATCATTTTGTTTCTTTCCTTGAAGTGCTGCGGTCAGAGCAGGATTTTCATGATGCAGCAAAGAGGAATGACCTGACCAGAATGGAGCTGCTTTTGAAAAAGGGAGTGAATATCAATGTCAAAAACAATGTAGGTGAAATATTTATTTTTCCATAACCAGGGATGTACATTAATATCCAGGTTGAACAGCATTGAAGGAAGATATACTGAGTATTTACAGTGTATCACATGAATACTTTTAGTGCACAATGTCCATTCTGGAAACATACAATGGTTTAGTCTCAACTACTTTCTGTGGTAAAGAATTCCACAGGCTCACCACTCTCTGGGTGAAGAAATTTCTTCTCATCTCAGTCCTAAATGGTCTACCCCATATCCTCAGACTGTGACCCCTGGTTCTGGGTTCCTCCACCATCAGGAACATCCTTCCTGCATCTACCCTGTCTAGTCCTGTTAGAATTTTATAGGTTTCTATGAGATCCCCCCTCATTCTTCTGAACTCCAGCGAATATAATCCTAATCAACTCAATCTCTCCTCATATGTCAGTCCCGCCATCCCAGGAATCAGTCTGGTAAACCTTCGCTGCACTCCCTCTATAGCAAGAACATCCTTCCTCAGATAAGGATACCCAAAACTGCACACAATATTCCAGGTGTGGTCTCACCAAGGCCTTGTACAATTGCAGCAAGACATCCCTGTTCCTGTACTCGAATCCTTTGGCTATGAAGGCCAACATACCATTTGCCTTCTTTACCACCTGCTGCACCTGCATGCTTACCTTCAGCGACTGGTGTACAAGGACACCCAGGTCTCGTTGCACATTCTCCTCTCTCAATTTATAGCCATTCAGATAATAATCTGCCTTCCTGTTTTTGCTACTAAAATAGATAAACCTCACATTTATCCACATTATACTGCATCTGCCATGCATTTGCCCACTCACTCAGCTTGTCCAAATCACACTGATGCATCTCTGCATCCTCCTCACAGCTCACCCTCCCACCCAGTTTTGTGTCACCTGCAAATTTGGAGATATTACATTTCATTCCCTCATCTAAATCATTAATATCTAAACCATCAAGCACCTTCTATTCTAATCCCATTTTCCAGCATTTAGCCCATAGGCCTGTATGCTATAGCATTTCAAATGCTCATCTAAATTTCTTAACTGTTGTGAAGGTTCCTGCCTTTACCACCCCCTCAGGCGGTGTGTTCCAGATTCCAACCACACTCTGTGTGAAAAATATTTTCCTCAAATTCCCTCTCACCCTCCTGCTTCTTACTGTAAATCTATGCCCCCTGGTTATTGACACCTCCGCTAAGGGGAAATGTTTCTTCCTACCTGCCCTATCTATGCCACTCATAATTTTGTACACCTCTCTCAGGTCCCCTCTCAGCCTTCTCTGCTCCAAGGAAAACAGCCTTCGCCTCCCCAGTTTCTCTTCATAGGGGAGGTGGTGATGGGAGCTGTGGTATGGGGTGATGGTGAGTACATCCTTCCTCAGATAAGGAGACCAAAACTGCACACAAATCATGGAGGGGGCTGGACAGAGTAGATAGGGAGAAACTGTTCCATCTCGTAAAACGACGAGAGAAGCAAAGTTAATATTTCAGGACCTTACGTCAGAACTGGAAAAATTTAGAGATTTTACAGTTTTTAAGCAAATGTAAAATGTATGGTTGCTTAATTGGCTGATCACACTGTTGTGGTGTTACTCAATAAACCACTAGGAGACTCAGGTACAAGTTACGATCATTTATTCAAGTGTACGCAGGGAGTGCCCGTCTTAGGCAGTCTAAGACAGTACTCAAAAAAGCCACAAGTGTTCACTCCTTATATACACCTTTAGTCACGTATACATACCATTCCTCAATTCACAAAATCACAGAATTTTAACAGAAGGAGGCCACTTGGCCCACCATGTCTGCACTGGCTCTCCAAACGAGCATTATGATCTAGTGCCATTGCCCTGCCTTTTCCCCATACCCCTGCACATTGTTTCTATTCAAATAATCACATGAAAGCAAAACACTGCAGATGCTGGAAATCTGAAACAAAAACAGAAAATGCCGGATAAACTCAGCAGGTCTAGCAGCATCTGTTGAGAGAGAAACAAATGCCTCAATTGAACCTGCCTCCACCACACTTCCAGGCAGTGTATTCCAGACCCGAACTACTCGTTGTGTGAAAAAAGTTTTTTCTCATGTCGCTCTTGCTTCTTTTGCAAATCACTTTAAAATCTCATTCTTGATCATTTTATGAGATGGAACAGTTTCTCCCTATCTACTCTGTCCAGCCCCCTCATGATTTTGAACATCTCTATCAAATCTCCTCTTAGCCCTCTTCTCTCCAAGGAGAACAGCCCCAACCTCTTCAATCTATCCTCATAGCTGAAGTTTCTCATCCCTGGAACCATTCTTGTAAACCTCTTCTGCACTCTCTCCTATGTGTTCACATCTTTCCTATAATATGACGCTCAGAACTGTACACAATACTCCAGCTGAAATCTAATGAGTGTCCTCCTTATCAGTTTTAAACCCTTGTAGTGACAGAGTTACCTCGTCTGGCACCATGGCCTGGGTAACATCTATCTCCTTAGCAAAGATGGATGCAAAGTATTCATATAATATCTCAGCCATGGCCCTCCTTGTGTAAATTCCCTTTTAGACCCCTAATCAGCCCGACTCCTTTTACCACCTTTTTGCTATTTATACGCCTATAGAAGACTTTGGGATTCCTCCTTATGTTGGTTGCCAGTCTTTTCTCATAATCCCTCTTCGCTTCTCCAGTATGCTTTTTCACCTCCCCTCGGAACCTTGGTCCTCAATTGTTTCCCACCTGAAACCTGTCATAAATGCACTTTTTCTTCTTTATCTTAATTTCAATCTCCTTTTTCATCCAGGGAGCTCTGGATTTGTTTGTCCTACCTTTCCCTTTCAATGGAATATACCTTGACTGTGCCCGAACAATTTTTTTTTGAAGGTAGCCCATTGTTTAGCTACAGTTTTTACCACCAATCTTTCATTTAAGTCCATCTGGCCCAGCTCTGTTTTTGCCCCATCGAAGTCAGCCCTTGTCCAGTTAATTATTTTTACCCTGGATTGCCCAATGTCCTTTCTGCCATCATCCTAAACGTACAATACAACAATCACTGTCTCCTAAATGTTCCCCCACTGACACTTGATCTACTTGGCCCACCTCATTCCCAAGAACCAGGTCCAACTGGTTGTTTTGGATTGTGGATTGGACACATACTGCTGTAGAAAAATCTCCTGAACACATTTTAGGAACTTTTGCCCCTCTCCACTCTTTACACTGCCACTATCCCTGTCTACATTCAGGTAATTAAAGTCCCCCATTATAACTATATAATGCCTGCTATAATGTCTGCATCTCTCTAATTTCCTTGCAGATTTTTTCTTCTACATCCTTCCCACCAGCTGGTGGTCTATAAACTACACTGAGTAATGTAATTGCACCCTATTGCTTCTGTCCTTGAACCCTCTGGGACATTCTCTTTCTCCAGCACTGCAATGCCCTCCATAACCAATACTGCCACCCGTCCTCCTTTCCTTCCTTTCCTATCTCTTCTGAGCACCTTGTACCCAGGAATATTTAACACCCAGTTCTGCCCTTCCTTGAGCCAGGTCTCCATTATCGCCACAACATCATATTTCCACATGGAAACCTGCACCTGGAACTCCCCAATCTTATTTACTATGCATTCATACACATACATAGTAACCTTGATTTAGATTTTGTTATTTTTTCCCTTACCCTGACTTCACCCAGTAACTTACTATTCTCTATACTAGTGCTATCTATCCCTCCCAGTATTTTGTGCACCCTGCTATTCCTCTCTAATATTTTTCCTTGCTTCACACACCCCTGCTGAGTTAGATTAAAGCCCTTCCAACAGCACTGGGAAAACATCTCGCAAGGACTTCAGTCCCAGCTCTGTTCAGCTGCAACCCTTCCGGCTTGTACAGGTGCCATCTCCCCCAGAGCCAGTCCCAGTGCCCCAGGAACCTAAAGCCCTCCCTCCTGCACTATCTTTCCAGCCACACATTCATCTGCCTTATCCTCCTATTTCTGTCCTCACTGACACGTGGCACTGGCAGCATTCTGGAGATTACCACATTAGAGGTCCTGCTTGCTAATTTTCTACCTAGCTCCCTAAATTCTGATTGCAGGACCAAATCCTTCTTCACTAATTGGTACCAGTGTGGACCACGACCTCTGGCTGATCACCCTCCCCTAGACGAATGTCCTGCAGCCGCTCTGTGACATCCTTGACTCTGACACCAGGGAGGCAACATACCAGCCTGGAGTCACATCTACAGCCACAGAAACACCTGTCTGTTCCCCTAAACAATGAATGCCCTATCGCTATAGCTGTTCCTTACTTCCTCCTCCCCTCCTGTACAGCCGAGCCGCTCGTGGTGCCACAAACTTGGCTCTGACTGCACTCCACTGAGGAACCAGCACCCTCACCAACTTCCAAAACAGAAAACCGATTTGTGAGCGGGACCCCATGGGACTCCTGCACTACCTGCCTACTTCTCTTGGAGTGCCTGGTGGTCACCTATTTCCTCTCTGTCTCCAGACCCTTAAGCTGCCCTGTGACCACCTCTCTGAATGTGCTATCCACATAGCTCTCGGCCTCGTGGATGTGCCACAGTGACTCCAGCCGTCGCTCAAGCTCTGAAATCCAGAGCTCAAGTTTCTGCAGCTGACAGCACTTCCTGCACATGTGGTCAGCTAGGACACCAGTATCGTCCATGACTTCACACATATTACAGTCCACGCATTCCACTTGACTGAGTTGTCCTGCCGTGTCTTAACTCTACTTCCCTTAAGTTATGTCTAATCTTGCAGTCACATGGTAAACCACTCCCTGGCCTTGCCCTTTACCCCAGTAACTGGTTTGTCTCATTCTTTATCCTGTCCAGAGTTACGTCTGCTAATCTTCAGTTCTGCTCTCTTCTGTTTGCATTTTATTTGCACTAAAAGACACTTCTAACAGTACTGTGGGTGTAGCTACACCACATAGGCTGCAGCTCACCAAATCTGGGGGTTAATTAGGGATGAGTAATAAATACTGGCCTAGCCAGTAATGCCCAAATCCCATGAATGAATTTTAAAAAATGCCCACTCACTGAACTTGTCTAAATCACCTTGAAGCCTCTTAGCATTCCCCTCACCACTCACATTCCTATCTAGATTTGTGTTGTGCAAACTTGGAAATATTACATTTGGTTCCCTTGTCCAAATCGTTGATATCTATTTGGTTCCCTTGTCCAAATCGTTGATATCTATTGTGAATAGATGGGGCCCAAGCACTGGTCACTGGGGTACCCCAATAATTACCGCTTGCCATTCCAAAAAAGACTCATTTATTCCTACTCTCTGTTTCCTGGTTGTTAACCAATTCTCAACCCATGCCAATATATTACCTAATCCCATCTGTTTTAATTTTGCATACTAACTTCTTATGTGGGACTTTATCAAAATCTTTCTGAAAATCCAAATACACCACATCCACTGGTTCTCCCTTATCTATTCTGCTAGTTACATCCTCAACAAACTCCACTATGTTTGTCAAACATGATTTCCCTTCCATAAATCCATTAGACTTTGTCTAATGGTGTTGATCTAAGTGTCCTGTTATACCATCCTTTGTGATAGACTCTGGCATTTTCCCCACCTCTGACATTAGGCTAACTGCTCTATAGTTCCCTGTTTTCTCCCTCCCTCCTTTTTTAAATAGTGGGGTTGCATTTACCACCCTCCAATCTGCCGGGACTGTTCCAGAATCCATAGAATTTTGGAAGATGACAACCAACTCATCCGTTATTTCCAAAGCCACCTCCTTTAGTACCCTGGAATGTAGATTATTAGGCCCTGGGGATTTATTAACTTTCAGTCCCATTAATTTCTCCAGCACTATTTTTTTAGTAATACTAATTCTTCAATTCTTCCTTCTCACTAAATCCTTGGTTCCCAAGTATTTCTGGGAAGTTATTTGTCTTCCTCCGTGAAGACAGAACTCAAGTAGTTGTTTAATTGCTGTGCCATTTCAGTGTTCTCTATTATAAATTCACTCGTTTCAGACTGTAAGGATCCTACATTTGTTTTTACTAATCTTTTTCTTTTTACATACTTATAGAAGCTTTTACAGTCCGCATTTATGTTCCTTGCGAGTTGACTCTCATATTTTATTTTTTTCCTCTTAATCAATCTCTTGATCCTCCTTTACTGAATTTTAATCTGCTCCCAATCCTCAGGCTTGCTACTTTTTCTAGCTGTTTATATGACTCTGCTTTGGATCTTTCTTTTGTTAGCCATGGTTGGGCCGCTTTTCCTGTTGTTTTTGTACCAGAAAGGAATGTATAACTGTTGCAATGCATGCACTCATTCCTTAAAAATTGGCCATTACCTATCCACTGTCATGCCTTTAAAAGAAGTTCCCCAATCTATATTAACCAACTCATGCTTCATACCTTTGTAGTTTCCTTTGTTAAAATTTAGGACCCAAGTTTCCGATTGGACTCCTTCACTTCCCATCCTAATGAGGAATTCTGTCATGTTATGGTCACTCTTCCCTAAAGGACCCCAAACAACAAGATTATTGCTTAACACCCCTTCATTGCACAATACCAAATCTAGGATAGCCTGTTCTGTAGTTGGTTCCTCCATGATCCGGTCTGAAAAAAATCTCATACATACTCCAGGAATTAATCCACCCCGGTGTTATGCTAATTTGGTTTGCCCAGTCTGTACGTAGATTAAAGTCACCCATGATTACTGTAGCACCCTTGTTAGGTGCATATGTAATTTCCTGTTTCATGCCGTCCCATAAGACCATAAGACATAGGAGCAGAAATTAGGCCATTCGGCCCATCGAGTCTGCTCCGCCATTCAATCATGGCTGATAAGTTTCTCAACCCCATTCTCCCGCCTTCTCCCAGTAACCTTTGATTCCCTTACCAATCAAGAACCTATCTATCTCGGTCTTAAATACACTCAATGACCTGGCCTCCACAGCCTTCTGTGGCAATGAATGTCATAGATTCACCACTCTCTGGCTAAAGAAGTTTCTCCTCATCTCTGTTCTAAAAGGTCTTCCCTTTACTCTGAGGCTGTGCCCTCGGGTCTTAGTCTTTCCTACTAATGGAAACATCTTCCCCACATCCACTCTATCCAGGCCTTTCAGTATTCTGTAAGTTTCAATCAGATCCCCCCCTCATCCTTCTAAACTCCATCGAGTATAGACCCAGAGTCCTCAAACGTTCCTCATATGTTAAGCCTTTCATTCCTGGGATCCTCCTCTGGACCCTCTCCAGGGACAGCACATCCTTCTTGAGACATGGGGCCCAAAATTGCTCACAATATTCTAAATGTGGTCTGACCAGAGCCTTATAAAGCCTCAGCAGCACATCCCTGCTTTTATATTCTAGTCCTCTCAAAATAAAAGCCAACATTGCATTTGCCTTCCTAACTACCGACTCAACCTACAAGTTAACCTTAAGAGAATCCTGGGCTAGGACTCCCAAGTCCCTTTGCACTCCAGATTTCTGAATTCTCTCCCCATTTAGAAAATAGTCCATGCCTCTATTCTTCCTACCAAAGTGCATGACCTCACACTTCCCCACATTGTAATCCATCTGCTACTTCTTTGCCCATTCTCCTAACCTGTCCAAATCCTTCTGCAGCCTCCCCGCCTCCTCAATACTACCTGTCCCTCCACCTATCTTTGTGTCATCTGCAAACTTAGCCAGGATGCCCTCAGTTCCTTCATCTAGATCATTAATGTATAAAGTGAAAAGTTGAGGGCCCAACACTGACCCCTGTGGAACTCCACTAGTCACCGGCCGCCATCCTGAGAAGGACCCCTTTATCCCCACTCTCTGCCTCCTGCCAGACAGCAAATCTTCTATCCACGCTAGTACCTTGTCTCTAACACCATGGGCTCTTATCTTACTGAACAGCCTCCTGTGCGGCACCTTGTCAAAGGCTTTCTGGAAGTCCAAGTAGATAACATCCATTGGCTCTCCTTTGTCTAACCTACTTGTTACCTCCTCAAAGAATTCTAACAGATTTGTCAGGCATGACCTCCCCTTGAAGAAACCATGCTGACTTTGCCCTATTTTACCATGCACTTCCAAGTATTCTGAAATCTCATCCTTAATAATGGATTCTAAAATCTTACCAACGACTGAGGTCAGGCTAATCGGCCTGTAATTTCTCGTCTTTTGCCTCACTCCCTTCTTAAACAGGGGGGGTTACATTAGCGATTTTCCAGTCCTCTGGGACCCTCCCTGAATCCAGTGATTCCTGAAAGATTATCACTAATGCCTCCACTATCTCTTCAGCTATCTCCTACCTTATCACTACTGTTTGGAGACCTATATACAACTCCCACTAATGTTTTCTGCCCCTTGTTGCTTCTTAGTTCCACCCAGACTGATTCCACATCCGGATTTTCTGAGCAATAATCCTCTCACTATCACACTGATTTCATTCTTAACTAACAACTTCACCCCTGCTTTTCCTCCTTTGCCTGTCCTTCCTAAATATCAAGTACCCTTGGTATTCAGTTCCCAGCCTTGGTCACCCTGAAGCCATGTCTCCATAATTGCAATCATATCACACCCGTTTACATCTATTTACTTTGTTAATTCATCTTCCTTACTACGAATGCTCCATACATTCAGATACGCTGCCTTTAGACTTGTCTTTTTCACATATTTACACATTTTTTGTGTCATGGCCCTAGTTACTCCTAACCCTCCTTTCTTCTGGCTTCCACTTTTGCTTTCTACTTTTCTGTCCTTCATTTCTATCTTTGTTTCCCTCTCTTGTGTCTCTCCGCTCCGGTTTCCATCCCCCTGTCAATCTAGGCTAAACCCTCCCCCACAGTACAAACGAATACCTATTGGAGTTTAGAATGAGAAGTGATCTTATGTAATGTCTAAGATTATGAGGGGACTTGATAGGGTGTTACCAGGAGGATGTTTCCCCTTGTGAGGAAATCCAGAACTAGGGGACATAGTTTAAAAATGAATCCAGAGCTAGGGGACATAGGACCTCCCATTTTTTTATTTATTTATTCTTTCTTCAGATATGGGCATTGCTGGCAAAGCCAGCATTTGTTGCCCATCCTTAATTGCAGTTGAACTGAGTGCCCTGCTAGGCCATTTCAGAGGGCATTTAAGAGTCAACCATTTTTTTTATCCATCCACGGGATGTGGGCTTTGCTGGCTGGGCCAGCATTTATTGCCCCTCCCAAGTTGCCCTTGAGAAGGTGGTGGTGAGCTGCCTTCTTGAACCACTGCAGTCCCTGCGGTGTAGGTACACCCACAGTGCTGTTAGGGAGGGAGCTCCAGGATTTTGACCCAGTGACAGTGAAGGAACGGCAATATATTTTCAAGTCAGGATGGTGAGTGGCTTGGAGGGGAACTTCCAAATGGTGGTGTTCCCATCTATCTGCTGCCCTTGTCCTTCTAGATGGTAGTGGTCGTGGGTTTGGAAGTTGCTGTCGAAGGAATCTTGGTGAATTCCTGCAGTGCATCTTGTAAATGGTACACACTGCTGCTACTGTGTGTCGGTGGTGGAGGGAGTGAATGTTTGTGGATGTGGTGCCAATCAAGTGGGTTGCATTGTCCTGGACAGTGTCCAGCTTCTTCAGTGTTGTGGGAGCTGCACTCATCCAGCTCCCACTCACCATATTGCTGTGGGTCTGGTGTTACATGTCGGCCAGACCAGATATAAGCAGCTTTCTTTCCCTAAAGGACATTAGCGAGCCAGATGGCCTTTTATGACAGTCAATGATTGGGACTAGTTTTATAGCCTAGATTTATCAATGTAATTTAAATTCCACCAGCTGCCATGGTGGGATTTGAATCCATATCCCCAGACCATTAGCCTGAGCCTCTGGATTACTAGTCCAGGGACAATACCACTACACCATCAACTCCCTACTATGACAGAGATGTGAAGAAATTTTTCCTGAGTGTCGTTAGTCTTTGGAATTCTCTTCCTCCGAGAGCAGTGCAGGTTGGGTCATTGAATATATTCAAGGCTGAGTTAGACAAAGTTTTGATCTGCAAGGGAGTCAAGGGTTATAGGGATGGACAGGAAATTGGAGTTGAGATCATAATCGGATCAGCCATGATGTTATCGAATAGCGGAGCAGTCTTAAAGGGCTGAATGGCCTTCTAATTCTTGTACACTTGTGTACAGAGGTATGGAAAGTGGGGCGGGGGGAACACAGGAAGGTATTTAATCGTGTCAAAGACAGGAGAGATTAATGACAAAAGGAATGATGGTCAAGACAAAGCAATGGGACAGAGAAAAACCTGTCTAGAGGTGGTATAAATAGAAAAGCAGAATAATCACCAACAGCTGCTGACCAAAAATTTAAAAAAACACAAAATTAAACAGAAAGATCTGAAATTGTAGAACACAGTTGGAGTCTGGAAGACTGTAATACAAACACTAATATTTAGTGTGGTGGAGGTGGGGTGGTGGGGGGGTGCGGTGGTGGGGAGGGGGGGTTAGCTAGGTGCATCACTACTCAGTTCTGCCACTCTGTACAAACAGCAGGATTTTCCATTCTTTTCATTTGCACACAGCTACTCCCATTCATCAAAGCTGGCAGTTGTCGACAGTCATCACATCACAATCAGGATTATTAACGTTGAAGAGCAGGGAAGTGTTGCTTGGGCCAATATTTATCCCACAACCAATGTCACTAAAAATAGATTATTTGGTTGTATTGTATAATATCATTTTGCTGTTTGTGGAAACTTGCTATTTGCAATTTGGCTGCTATGTTTCCTACGTTACTACAGTGACTGTACTGCAATAGTGTTTCATTGGTTAGATGGTGCTTTAGGGTGTCCTGAGTTCATGCAATGTACAATATAAATACACACTGCAAAGTGCAGATCTAAAAATGGTATTGATGGAACTGAACTGTGAGCAAGGAGTAGCAGTTAGTCCTTGGGTCCAGAAAGGTAAAATCAGTAACTTAATCATAGCTTTCCCATCATTGGTTTTTTGCAGTCCAAGTACTAGTGATAAAGTAGAATTTCAAAAGGAAAGAATACTATTCTGTAAGGAAATTCTGTTCCATCTGTACTTTTGGGAGCAGATTTTCCTAACCTTTGCTCCATAATGAGTGGATGCCTATTCTCTGGGAGCAAGAGAAAATAAATTCGGAAAAAGTGGATGGGGATTTATTCTACTAATTCTCTTTACATTGTCCCAAATATCTGTGTCTGTGATCCCTTTACATTGCCGTGATACCTGGGTCCTTGCCACTTTACACTGCCCTGGATATTGAAGTCTCTACCTAGAATACTGTGTTCAGTTTTGGTCTCCATATTTAAGGAAGGATATACTTGCAATGGAGATGGTACAGCAAAGGTTCACTAGATGGTCCTAAGATGAGAAGGTTGTCCTATGATGAGAGGCTGAGGTAATTCTATATTCTCTGGAGTTAAGAAGAATGAGAGGTGAGCTCATTGAAACCTACAAGATTCTGAAGGGGCCTGACAGGGTAGACACTGAGAGGCTGTTTGCCCTCGCTGGGGAATATATAACAAGGGACCAATCATTTAGGACTGAGATGAGGAGAAATTTCTTCACTCAAAAGGTTGTGAGATTTTGGAATTCTCTACCCGAGAGGGTTGTGGATGCTCCATTGTTGAATGTATTCTTGAATCCATACTTAAGGATGAGATGGTCAGATTTTTGGTCTTTCTGGGATTCAAGGGATGGGAGCAGGTGGGAAAGTGGAGTTTAAGCCCAAGATCAGCAATGATCATGGTTAATGGCAGAGCAGGCTCGATGGGTTGTATGTTTTTATGTTCTTTACACTGCCCTGGATATCGGGGTCTCTGCCCTTTACACTGCCCTGGATATCGGGGTCTCTGCCCTTTACACTGCCCTGGATATCGGGGTCTCTGCCCTTTACATGTTCTGGATATTGGGGTCTCTGCCCTTTACACTGCCTTGGATATTGGGGTCTCTGCCCTTTACTGCCCTGGATATTGGGGTCTCTGCCCTTTACACCGCCTTGGATATTGGGTTCTCTGTCCTTTACACTGCCTTGGATATTGGGATCTCTGCCCTGGATATTGGGGTATCTGCCCTTTACACTGCCTTGGATATTGGGATCTCTGCCCTGGATATTGGGGTATCTGCCCTTTACACTGCCTTGGATATGTGTGTGTTTCCCCAGGGCAGGGAATTGTAATTGGTATAAATCTTGCATGCTAATGAGGCAGGAAGAATTAATCCCAGCTCCTTTCCAGCTGGCCTTTAGGATTTTGAGCTGAGAACCAGGCAAGTGAATCAGGAAGAGGAGTTTGGGTTGGGGCTGGAGTGTTGTCAGGGTGTAGGGTTGGTGTGTGTGCTGAGGAGTGGGCAGACTAATGGTGTGGGCTTGAACATACTTGGGTTGGGAGAGTGGGTGCGGTGGGGTGTGCCAGGGGGGTGAGGTGGGAGGATGAGGATGAAGTGAGATGTTGGATGTGCCAGTTTCTAATCCTGTTTGTTTGATGAAGAGGGCAGTGATGAGAGGTGCACTGTAGACAGCCAATCCTCTTCAAATGCTGTTTTTCAGATAGATCGGACAGCTCTGCATTGGGCAACTGGTGCTGGACATGAACAGGCCGTGAAATTCCTTCTTGACCACGATGCCTCAGTGGATGATCAAGACAGTGTAAGTCACTTAAACATTCACTTTTCACGTCTGGAAATTTTGCAATTTTGGGACTGTTTAACTTGGAACAATCTGCTCACCAGAAATCAGCACAAGCACAGCAGGCACACAGTCGCAAACACTGCAACTGAGTCAAGATAGATGCAGCCCCAGTGTGACTGGGTCATATTGTAGATGGAGCCTATAACTGGCTGTTAATATAGAAACATAGAAAGTTTATGGCACCAAAAGAGTGCCATCGAGTCTGTGCCGGCAGACTAGTGGAGTTTTGCCGGGATCATTGCTGAGACCTCAGCTATTTACAATCTATAGGCTATTCACTTTGACATGAGAATAAAAAAGCAGAATATTTATTAAAAGATGTGAAACTTCTAAATATTGATTTTCAGAAAGACCAGGAGCACAGAAAGTTAGCATGCAGATATAGCAAACAATTAGAAAGGCAAGTGGCATGTTACAGATTGGAAGACGATGGAGTACAATAAGAAGGAAGTCTTTGCTACAGTTGTACAGGGCTTTTGTGGAATACTGTGCACGTTTTTGGTCACCATTTCGAAGGAGGGATATTCTCGCAATGCGCACGGTACAGTGAAGGTTCACTGGAGTTGTTCCAGTATGAGTGGGTTGTCCTGTGATGAGAGGCTGCCTAAATTGGGCTTATACTTTCTAGAGTTTAGACGAATGAGAGGTGATCTCACTGAAACATACAAGGGGGTTGTCAGAGTAGACACTGAAAAGTTGTTTTCCCTAGCTGGGGAAACTAGAACATGGGAGGGGGGCACAGTTGCAGGGTAAAGGGGTCCATCATTTTGGGCTGAGATGAGAAATTTCTTCAGTTGTTTTTGACTCTTTGTATTCTGTATTCCAGAGAATGTAGAGGGAGCCCAGTGTAACTGGGTCAGGTTGTTGATGACACTATTTGGTTGAGTTCTGTAAGTTTGCTCCTACAGTTTGGGATGAACGCTCTGCTTCTGGCTGCCTGGTTTGGTCACCTTCACATTCTTCGAACACTGGTCAATGTTGGAGCCAAGTTGTCGTGTGAAAACAAAGTAAGTAAATCTTTGGGTTGCAGGTCACTCTGTCCGGGAGGGATGTGACTATTTACTGGGAGGTCATTTTGTCCTGGCGTGAGGTGGAGAGAGGGTGTGAGGTGTGACTATCTCCCAGGGGCCAATCTGTCCCATGGGGTGATGTATCCTTGGTTTGGTATTGCTGTTTCTAATTGCCCCTTTGGGGCATGTTTGTTCATTAAAGGCATTATATAAGTTGACTTTATTTTTCCTACCCCTCCCTTTCCCCATTTATAATGGGAATGAGGATGTAACATTTGAAAGAAAAAGCAAGATGCATGAAGGATTGGGAGAGACAGAAAGCACTGGAGGAAGAAATAGTAAGCTATTAGGTGGGGTCATTGTGAGAGGGAATGCAGTAATGTCTAAACTAAATTTGCAGTGCACATAAGTAAACTCATGAAAAAACAAAAACAGAATTACCTGGAAAAACTCAGCAGGTCTGGCAGCATCGGCGGAGAAGAAAAGAGCTGACGCTTCGAGTCCTCATGACCCTTCGACAGAACTAAACTCATGAAGCCTGGTAAATAAGGTCAGTGAGCTGCAAGCGCAGGGAGTCTCATGGGAATATAATGTCATGACAATAATGGAGTCCTGGCTCAGAAGAGGCTGGACCAGGTACTAAATATTTCTGGATACAGGGCGTGCAGGAGAGATAGGAGAGAAAGGTGGAGGGGTGGAAGAATATAAGAAATAGGGACAGGAGTATGCCATTCAGCCTTTCGAACCTGCTCAGCCATTCAAAAGGATCATGGTTTATCTGATTATGGCTTTAACTCTACTTTCCTTCCTGCCTCCCATAACCCTTGATTCCCTTGTCAATCAAAAAACTCTGTAACTCAGCCTTGAATATATTCGATGATGCAGCATCCACTGCTTGCTGGAGAAGAGAATTCCAAACATTAATGACCCTCAGAGAAGACAACCTCACATGTCTCCACATTATACTCCATCTGACATTTTTTTGCCCACTCACTTAACTTATTTGAGACTCATTATAACCTCCTCACAATTTGCTTTCCCATCTATCTTTGTATCATCAGCAAACTTGGCTGCAGTATAGTTGGTCCCTTCACCCAAGGCACTAATATAGATTGTAAATAGTTGAGTCCCCAGCACTGATGCCTATGGCACTCCACCAGTTACTGTTTCCCATCTTCAAATGACCCATTTACCCCAACTTGCTATTTCCTGTTAGTTAGCCAGCTCTCTATCCAGCTAATGTATCAACCCAACACCATGAATGCTTATTTTGTGCAGTAACGTTTTATGTGGCACTTTATCAAATGCCTGTTGGAAATCCAAATACACTATGTCTACAGGTTCCTCTTTATCTATCTGATTTGTCATTGCTTCAAAGAACTCCAATAAATTTGTCAAACATGATTTCCCTTTCCTAAAACCATTTTGACTCAGCTTGATTGCATAATGATTTTCTAAATGCCCTGCTATTACCTTTTTATTAATGGATTCTAGCATTTCCCCAATGACAGATGTTAGGCTAACTGGCCTATAGTTTCCCGCTTTCTGTCTCCTTACTTTCTTGAACAGATGTGTTACATCTGTGGTTTTCCAGTCCGCTGGGACCTTTCCAGAATCCAGGGAACTTTATAAGATTGCAACTAATGCTTTCACTGTTTCTGCAGCCATTTCCTTTAATCCATCCATCCTTGGCAGCCTTCCTTCCTAGGATGCATGGCATCAGCTCCACAGGACCAGTCAGCTTTAAGTTCCATTAGTTTTTCCATTACTTCTTCTCTAGTGATGGTGATGGTTTTAAGTTCCTCTCTCTCTTTTGCCTCCTGAATTTTTATGATTCTCGGGATGCTTTCTGTGACAGATACAAAATATTTGTTCAAAGACTCTGCCATTTCCTTGTTTCCTATTATTAATTACCCAGTCTCATCCTGTAAGGGACCAATGCTCACTTTAGCTACTCTTTTCCATTTTGTGTATTTGCAAATGCTGTTTTTATATTTCTTGCTAATTATCTCTCATACTCTAATTTCTCCTTCTTAATGACTTTCTTCGTCATCCTCTGCTGGTTTTCAAAACTTTCCCAATCTTCTGCCTTACTTATCTTTGCAGCATCGTATACTTTAATTTTGATACCATCCTTAACTTCCTTAGTTCACCACAGATATTGAAATATCTCCTTAAATGTCTACCACTGCTTCACTACTGTCTTCCCTTTTAACCTACTTCTCAGTCTATTTTAGCCAACTCTGTCTCCATACCCTTGTAACTGGCTTTATTTCAGTTTAAGACAGTAGTTATGTGTCCACATTTCTCACCCTCAAACTAAATATGAAATTCTATAATGTTATTACTCTTGTCTAGAGAATCCTTTACTATGAAGTCTTTAATTAATCCTGTCTGATTACGCATTCCCAGATTCAGAATAGTTCCCATAATGTATAGTTCAAAGAAGCTGTCCCTATATATTTTATGAACTCATTCATCATACAAATTTAATTTGTCCAATTGATGTGACAATTAGTCACCCAAAATTATTGCAGTACCTTTCTTGCAAGCCCCCATTATTCCTTGATGTATACTCCATCCTACTGTGTGGCTACTGTTAGGGGGCCCATAAATTACTCATGCCAGTGACTTTTTTCCTTTGCTGTTTCTTTCCTCTACTGAAATTGATTCTACATCTTGATCTTTTAACCATTTCTCACTATTGTACTGATCGCATCCTTTTTTAACTAAGCTACCCCACCACCTTTTCCTTTCTTCCTGGCCTTCCAAAATGTCAGATACTCTGGAATCTTCAGGTCCAAGCCATGGTCACTTTGCAACCATATCTCTGTGATGTCTATCATATCATACTCATTTATTAATATATGTGATATCAATTCAGATAAAGTAGCTTTAATCTGTCTTTTTACCATTTTTTTGCCTACTCTGACTTTATTTGCTGGTGCACTCTTATGCCACACTCTGCTTATAAGGACATAAGAAATTGTGGGCGGAGTAGGCCATTGGGCTCCTTGAGCCTGCTCCACCATTCAATAAGATTATGGCTGATCTTATATGGCCCTAACTCCACTTTCCTGCCTGTTCCCAACAACTCTTGACTCCCTCGTCAATCAAAAATCTGCCTAGCCTTGAATATATTCAATGCCCCAGCCTTCATTGCTCATTGGGTGGGAAAGTTACAAACACGATCGACCCTCTGAGAAAATAAATTCTTCTTCATCTGTGTCTTAAATGGGAGACCCCTTATTTTGAAACTGTGCCCCCTGGTTCTAGGTGCCTCCAAGAGGGGAATATCCTCTCGGCACCTATCCTGTCAAGCTCCTTCAGAATCTTTTATATTTCAATAAGATCACCTCTCCATCTTCTAAACTCCAATGAATATAGACCCACCTGTTCAACCCTTCCTCATAAGCCAACCCTTCATCCCGGAAACAAAACAAAGAACAAAGAAAATTACAGCACAGGAACAGGCCTTTCAGCCCTCCAAGCCTGCGCCGATCATATTACCTGTCAAACTAAAACATTTTGCACTTTTAGGGTCCGTATCCCTCTCTTCCCATCCTATTCATGTATTTGTCAAGCTGCCTCTTAAACACCACTATCGTACCTGCTTCCACCACCTCCTCTGGCAGCGAATTCCAGACACTCACTACCCATTAAAAACTTGCCTCACGCATCTCCTCTATAGTTTTCTCCTCTCACCTTAAATCTATGTCCACTAGTAATTTCCCCTGGGAAAAAGCTTCTGACTATCTACTCTGTCCATGCCACTCATAATTTTGTAAACTTCTGTCAAGTTGCCCCTCAATCTCCGTCACTCTAGTGAGAACAATCCGAGTTTCTCCAACCTTTCCTCATAGCTAATAACCTCCAGACCAGGCAGCATCCTGGTAAACCTCCTCTACACCCTCTCCAACACCTCCATATCCTTGTAATGTAGCGACCAGAATTGCACGACTCAATACCCCTGCCAATGAAGGCAAGCATGCCATATGCCTTCCTGACTACCTTATCCATCTGCATTGCCACTTTCAGTGACCTGCCGACACGTACACCCAGATCCCTCTGCCCATTGATACACTTAAGGGTTCTACCTTTTACTGTATAATTCCTACCTGTATTAGACCTTCCAAAGTGCATTACCTCGCATTTGTCCAGATTAAATGCCATCTGTCATTTCTCCGCCTAAGTTTCCAACTGATCTATATCCCGATGTATCCTTTGACAATCCTCTTCATTATCTGCAACTCCTCCAACCTTAGTGTCGTCTGCAAACTTACTAATTAGCCCAGTTACATTTTCCTCCAAATCATTTATGTATACCATAAACAGCAAAGGTCCCAGCACTGATCCCTGTGGAACACCACTAGTCACAGCTCTCCATTCAGAAAAGCACCCTTCCACTGCTACCCTCTGTCTTCTATGACCAAGCCAATTCTGTATCCATCTTGCCAGCTCACCTCTGATCCCATGTGACTTTACCTTCTGTGCCAGTCTGCCATGAGGGACCTTGTCAAAGGCCTTACTGAAATCCATGTATATAACATCCACTGCCCTTCCATCATCGATCACTTTGTCACTTCCTCAAAAAACTCGATCAAGTTAGTGAGACATGACCTCCCCTTCACAAAACCATGCTGCCTCTCACGAATACGCCCATTTGCTTCCAAATGGTAGTAAATCCTGTCACGAAGAATCTTCTCCAATAATTTCCCTACCACTGACGTAAGGCTCACCGGCCTGTAATTTCCTGGATTATCCCTGCTACCCTTCTTAAACAATGGAACAACATTGGCCATTCTCCAGTCCTCTGGCACCTCACCCGTAGCCAGTGAGGATACAAAGATTTCTGTCAAGGCCCCAGCAATCGCCTCCCTCAGTACTCTGGGGTAGATCCTGGGGACTTATCCACCTTAATATTCTTCAAGACACCTAACACCTCCTCTTTTTTGATCTCAACATGATCCAAGCTATCTACATACTCTTCCCTATACAAATCAACCACTTAGTCCTTCTCTTTGGTGAATACTGATGAGAAGTACTCATTTAGTATCTCTCCCATTTCTTCTGGCTCCACACACAGATTCCCACCTCTGTCCCTGAGTAGGCTTACCCTTTCCCTGGCTACCCTCTTGTATGTATAAAAGGTCTTGGGATTTTCCTTAATCCTGTTTGCCAATGAGTTTTCATGACCCCTTTTAGCCCTCCTGACTCCTTGCTTAATTTTCTTCCTACTTTCTTTATATTCTCCATGGGCTTCATCTGTTCCCAGCCTTCTAGCCCTTACAAATGCTTCCCTTTTCTTTTTGACCAATCTCACAATTACCCTTGTTATCCAAGGTTCCTGAAATTGCCATGCTTATCCTTCATCCTAGCAGGAACATGCTGGTCCTGAATTCTTATCAACTGATGTTTGAAAGCCCCCCCACATGTCAGTTGTTGATTTGCCCTCAATCATCCGCCTCCAGTCTAGATTCCTCAGTTCCTGCTTAATATTGTTATAATTAGCCTTCCCCTAATTAAGCACCTTAACCTGAGGACTCATGTTATCCTTATCCACCAGTACCTTGAAACTTACTGCATTATGGTCACTTTTCCCGAAATGCTCCCCTACTGAAACTTCGACCACCTGGCTGGGTTCATTCCCTAATACCAGTTCCAGTATTGCCTCTTCCCTAGTTGGACTATCTATATCTTGTCTCAGGAAGCCCTCCTGGATGCACCTTACAAATTCTGCACCATCCAAATCCCTAGCACTAAATGATTCCCAGTCAATATAGGGAAAGTTAAAATCACCCACCACAAAAACCCTATTGCTTTTACATCTTTCCAAAATCTGCCTACATAACTGTTCCTCAATCTCCCACCGGCAATTGGGAGGCCTACAGTAAACCCCCAACATTGTGACTGCACCCTTCCTATTCTGGAGCTCTACCCATATTGCCTTGCTGCATGAGCTCACCGAGGTGTCCTCCTGTCGTACATCTGTGATATTCCCCTTAACCAGCAGTGCAACTCCCCCACCTCTTCTACATCTCTCTCTATCCTGCCTGAATCATCTAAATCCTGGAACGTTTATCCGTCAATCCTGTCCATCCTTCAACCAAGTTTCTGCAATAGCAATAACATGATAGTCCCAAGTACTAATCCAAGCTCTAAGCTCATCTGCCTTGCCTGTTATACTTCTCGCATTGAAACAAATGCATTTCAGACACCCAGTCCCACTGTGTTCAATAATTTCTCCCTGCCTGCTCTTCCTCTTAGTCCTGCTGGCCATATTCACTGGTTCCCAGTCATTTATTTCACCTGCTGACCTATTGCTCTGGTTTCCATCCCCCTGCCATACTAATTTAAACCATCCCGAGTAACACTAGCAAACTTCGCAGCCAGGATATTGGTGCCCCTCCAGTTTAGGTGCAACCCGTCCTTTTTGTACAGGTCCCACCTGCCCCGGAAGAGATCCCAATGATCCAGATATCGGAAACCTTCCCTCCTACATCATAGAACCATAGAACACTACAGCACAGAAAACAGGCCATTCAGTCCTTCTATTCTGTGCCGAAATATTATTCCGCTAATCCCATTGACCTACACCTAGTCCATAACCCTCCAGACCTCTCCCATCCATGTATCTATCCAATTTATTCTTAAAACTTAAGAGTGAGCCCGCATTTACCACGTCAGATGGCAGCTCGTTCCACACTCTCACCACTCTCTGAGTGAAGAAGTTCCCCCTAATGTTCCCCCTAAATCTTTCCCCTTTCACCCTAATTTATGATCCAATTTACCACATTATCATCCAAATCATTGATATAGACAACAAACAACAATGGTCCCAGCACAGATCCCTGAGGCACACCACTAGTCACAGACCTCCAGTCTGAGAAGCAGTCATCCACTACCACTCTCTGTCTTCTCCCACACAGCCAATTTTGAATCCAGTTTACAACCTCTCCATGGATACCAAGTGTCTGAACCTTCTGAACTAACCTCCCATGTGGGACCTTGTCAAAGACCTTACTAAAGTCCATGTAGACAACATCCACAGCCTTTCCTTCATCTACTTTATTGGTAACCTCCTTGAAAAACTCTAAAAGGTTCGTTAAACACGACCTACTACACACAAAGCCATACTGACTATCCTTAATCAGCCCTTGGCTGTCCAAATAATTGTATATCCGATCTCGCAGAACACATCTGTTCAGCCACGTGTTTAGCTGCACTATCTTCCTATTTCTAGCCACACTGGCACGTGGCACAGGGAGTAATCCTGAGATTACAACCCTAGAGGTCCTGTTTTTTAACTTTCTGCCTATCTCCCTGAACTCCCGCTGCAGGACCTCGTCACTCTTCCTGCCTATGTCATTCGTATCAATGTGTACCACGACCTCTGGCTGTTCTCCCTTCCCGTTCAGAATGTCCTGTACCCGATCAGAGACATCCTGGACCCTGGCACCAGGGAGGCAACATACCATCCTGGTGTCTCTTTCATGACCACAGAAGCGCCTTTCTGAGTCCCTGTCTATAGAGTCCCCTATGACAATTGCTCTTTTGTTCTTTGATCCCACTGCTGAACAACAGAGACAGCCGTGGTGCCACAGCTCTGGCTACTGCTGTTGTTTTCTCCTGATAGGCCATCTCCTCAACAGTATCCAAAACTGTATACCTGTTAGAGACGGTGACAGCCACAGGGGATTTCTGCACTGACTGCCTGCCTACCCCTTCTAGCGGTCACACATCTATCTGTCTGTACCTTGGGTGTGACCACGTCTGCAAAACTCCTGTTAATGACGCTTTCCACCACGTGAATGCTCCTAAGTGCATCCAACTGCTGCGGTCTGTGAGGAGCTGCAATTGGGTACACTTTCCGCAGATGTAGTTGTCTGGGACACTTGAAGCGCCACAGATTTCCCACATCCCATGGGTGAAGCACTTCACCCCAGCAACTGCCATTTCTAGAACTATTTCATAAATTAATTTAAATCTAATAACTGCCTATTGACTCCTTATTAACTATATGTTCCCTAGGGCTAGATTTCTACTATAAATGCTAAATTCTAAGAACAGTAATCCCCTCCTTCTGGTCTAGATACCCTCTACTTATTTATTATGTGATTAATTTATTTGGTTTAGTTAGTTTAACAATGTTTTAGTTTCAAATTCAGTGTAGATTCCCTACCAGCCAATCAGGTCACAGATTTACCGTGACGCCACTTTTAATTTTTTTTTATAAGACTCGAGGTCTGCGAATCCCCGATGTAAAGTTTATATATTCCCCGCTCTGGAACTCCGCCCTCTGACTCTGCTCCCTGGAACTAGGCCGCCAATCCCCGAGGTAAGGTTTTTATATTCCCTGCTCTGGAACTCCACCCTCTGACTCTGCTCCCTGGAACTAGGCCGCCAATCCCCGAGGTAAGGTTTTTATACTCACCGCTCTGGAACTCCACCCTCCGACTCTGCTCCCTGGAACTAGGCCGCCAATCCCCGAGGTTAGGTTTTTATACTCACTGCTCTGGAACTCCACCCTCCAACTCTGCTCCCTGGAACTAGGCTGCGAATCCCTGAGGTAAGGTTTATATATTCCCTGCTCTGGAACTCCGCCCTCTGACTCTGCTCCCTGAAACTAGCAGCTAACAGCTTAGTGAATCTTCTCTATTGCTTCATCTGTCATTACCCTGCCTTCTGCTTTTCTTTAACTTGCCAAAACTCCCCTCACGTGAACCCTCCCTTGCTCTATTTAGTTTAAAGCCATCTCTACTGAACTGGTTATACGATTTGCCAATACACTGGTCCCAGCACAGTTCAGGTGAAGGCCATCCCAACAGTACAGCTCCCTCTTTCCTCAGTACTAGTGCTAGTGTCCCATGGATCGAAATCCATCTTGGATCAACACATCCAACTCTCTGATCTCATTTACCTTATGCCAATTTGTTCATAGCTCAGGTCGTAATCTGGAAATTATTGCCTTTCCGGTTCTTGCTTTTTAATTTACTTAGTTTCTCATAGACCCTCAACGGAACTTCCTTCTTAGTCCTACCCTTGCCATTGGTGCCCTCGTGGATCATGGCAACTGCATCCTTGCTCTCCCAATCCAAATTCTTCACCAGCCCTGGAGAGATGTCCATAACCTTGTCCCAGCAGGCAACACAGCCTTTGGGTCTCTCACTGTATCTATCCCCCTAACTATATTACCCCTTACTTTTTTATACTTTTGCATGGGCATCGCTGGCCAGGCCAGCATTTTTATCGCCCATCCCTAATGCTCTTGAGAAGGTGGTGGTGAGCCACCTTTGAACTGCTGCAGTCCATGTGATGCAGATACACCCACAGTGCTGTTAGGGAGGGATTTCCAGGATTTTGACCCAGCGACAGTGAAGGAACAGCAATACAGTTCCAAGTCAGGACTGTGAGTGGCTTGGAGGGAAACTTGAAGATGGTGGTGTTCCTGTGCATCTGCTGCCCTTGACCTAGGTGGTAGAGTTCGCAGGTTTGGAAAGTGCTGTTGAAGGAACCTTGGTGCGTTGCTGCAGTGCATCTTACAAATGGTACACACTGTTGTGACTATGTGTCAGTAATGGAGGAAGCAGATGTTGGAGGTTGTGGATGGGGTGCCCATCAAGCGTGCTGTTCTGTCCTGGATGGTGTTGAGCTTCTTGAGTGTGATGGAGCTGCATGCATCCAGGCAAGTGGAGAAAATTCCATCACACTCCGAATTTGAGCCTTGAGAAAGGCTTTGGGGAGTGAGGAGGTGATCCAACAGAGGGCGCTGGTGAGAAGTGACTGAAGCATTCTGGGAGAAGTCATCGCAGCCACCGCGACTCAGGAGGGAATCGAGGAGGACCCACTGTCAAAGAACGGAATAGCCCCAAACATTACATTGCTGTGGTGTTTTCATCCCTCCCTCCTCCTCAAACCTAAAAAGAGAGAGAGGAAGAGGTAGTGCCTTTAGGAGTGTACCAGACCTGCAAGGGACACTCTTCTGAAAGTGGATTTTAAAGAAAAAGCAGCTGCTTGGTGAGTAATCCTGGGAGCAGACTCGGAGGGAGGAGCACCAGAGTGGTGAGTATAAATCTAACTTACCTCAGGGATTCGCGGCCTTGAATCCAGGGAAGAGCACCGGAGTGGTGAGTATAAATCTAGCTTACCTTGCGGATTCACGGTCTTGTCTCCAGGGAGGAGCACCGGAGCGGTGAGTATAAATCTAGCTTACCTCGGGGATTCGCGGCCTTGTCTCTAGGGAGCAGACTCAGAGGGAGGGGCACCGGAGCGGTGACCTCGGGGCACAGAGTAACTGAAGCCAAAACTGAAAAAGTGACGTCACAGGAAAGCTGTGACCTGATTGGTTGGTAGGAAATCTGCACCAAATTTGAAAAAAAACACTGCAAAGCTAATTAATAAATTAATTATCTAAGTAGAGATAGCTGGGCAGGTGATGTGCTGTAGCTGTATGATGTGGGAGCTGGCAGATCCCATTGTGAGCCGCAGTGACCGCATCTGCAGCAAGTGTTGGTTGCTGGAGGAACTCCGGCTCAGAATTGACGAGCTGGAGTCCGAGCTCCGGACACTGCGGCACATCCGGGAGGGGGAGAGTTATCTGGACACTTTGTATCAGGAGGCGGTCACACCCGGTAGATTAAGTACCTCAAGTTCGGTCAGTGGTCAGGGTCAGCAGGGTGTGACAGCAAGTGAGGCAGGTAGAGGGATCCTGTGTTCAGGAACAGAGGAGCCTCAGCTCTTGAACTTGTCCAACAGGTACAAGGTACATGCTCCCTGTGTGGATGAGGAAGAGGGCTGTAGGGAGGATGAGCCAGCTGACCACAGGACCGTGGCACAGGAGGTCATTCAAGAGGGGGGAGCAAAAAGACAAGTGGTAGTTGTAGGGGATTCTATAATTAGGGGAATTGATAGCTTCCTTTGTAAGCAGGATCGAGAGTCCCCCATGGTATGTTGCCTGCCCGGTGCCAGGGTGAGGGACATCTCTGACCGGCTTGGAAGGATATGGGAAAGGGAGGATCCAGTTGTTGTGGTCCACGTCGGGACAAATAACATAAGTAAGACTAGGAAAGAGGACCTGTTTGGGGATTATCAAGAACTGGGGACTAAATTAAAGAACAGGTCCTCAAGGGTTATAATCTCCGGATTACTACCCGAGCCATGTGCAAATTGGCATAGGGACGCGAGAATAAGGGAAGTAAACACGTGGCTAAAGGAGTGGTGTGGGAAAGAGGGGTTCCATTTCGTGAGGCACTGGCATCAGTATTGGAACAGGAGGGATCTGCACCGTTGGGACGGTCTCCATCTGAACCAATCTGGGACCAATGTTCAAGCGAAAAGGGTAAATAGGGTGGTCAACAGGACTTTAAACTAGAAAGTGATGGCGGGGGGGAGGGAAGGGTAAAACTCCAAGAAGTATGACTAATGGGAAACAAAGCAGCAGGTTAGTGTGTGTGGGAGGTGGATTCAACTTCATGGAAAATTATGAAAAACTGAAAAGAAAGGAGAGCCCAGGAGAGGCTATTAAAGTCTCCAGAACACAAAATAGGACAGAGTGTTTGGAAAGGGCTAGGAATCTAACTTCAAGCACATCAGATAAAGGGACAACAATGAGAAAGGGGATGGGAAATACAGGACGGAAGGTGTTGTATCTGAATGCACGCAGTATACGAAATAAGGTAAATGAGCTGTGGCACAGATTGAAATTGGCAGGTATGATGTGGTGGGCATCAGGGAGACATGGCTGCAAGGGGATCAGGACTGGGAGCTAAATATCCAAGGATATACATCCTATCGAAAAGATAGGCAGGTTGGCAGAGGGGGTGGGGTTGCTTTGTTCGTAAGCAATGAAATTAAATCGATAGCAAGAAATGATGTAGGGTCAGATGTAGTTACGGGAGTTATGTACAGGCCTCCAAACAGTAGTCAGGATGTGGGGTACAAGATACACCAGGAGATAGAAAAGGCGTGTAAGAAAGGCAAGGTTACAGTGATCATGGGGGATTTCAATGTGCAGGTAGACTGGGAAAATCAGGTTGGGAGTGGATCCCAAGAAAAGGAATTTGTGGAATGTCCACGAGATGGCTTTTCGGAGCAGCTTGTGGTGGAGCCCGCTACGGAACAGGCAATTCTAGATTTAGTGATGTGTAATGAGGCAGATTTGATAAGGGAGCTTAAGGTAAAGGAACCCTAAGGAAGAAGTGACCATAATATGATAGAATTTTCCCTGCAATTTAAGAGGAAAAAGCTGGAATCAGATGTAACGGTATTACAGTTGAATAAAGGTAACTACAGAGGCATGAGGGAGGAGCTGGCCAGAATTGACTGGGAGATGAGACTAGCAGGAAAGACAGTGGAACAGCAATGGCAAGAGTTTCTGGGAGTAATTTGGGAGACACAGCAAAAATTAATCCCTGGGAAGAAGAAGCATACTAAAGGGAGGACGAGGCAACCATGGCTGACAAGGGAAGTCAGAGACAGCATAAAAGCTAAAGAGAAAGCATTCAATGCGGCGAAGAGCAGTGGGAAACCAGGGGATCGGGAAGCCTACAAAGACCAACAGAGGACAACTAAAAAAGAAATAAGGAGGGAGAAGATTAAATATGAGGGTAAACTAGCCAGTAATATAAAAGAAGATTGCAAGAGTTTTTTTAGATATATAAAGGGTAAGAGAGAGGGAAAAGTGGACATTGGTCCGCTGGAAAATGACGCTGGAGAAGTAGTAATGGGGAACAAAGAAATGGTGGAGGAACTGAATAGGTACTTTGCGTCAGTCTTCACAGTGGAAAACACGAGTGACATCCCCAAAGTTCAAGAGAGTCGTGGGGGGGAAGAGGTGAGTATGGTGGCCATTATCAAGGAGAAGGTGCTAGAAAAACTGAAAGGTCTGAAGGTGGATAAATCACCTAGACCAGATGGATTACACCCCAGAGTTCTGAAGGAGATAACTGAAGAGATAGTGGAGGCATTAGTGATAATCTTTCAGGAATCACGAGTCAGGGAGGGTCCCAGAGGACTGGAAAATCGCTAATGTAACCCCCCCTGTTTAAGAAGGGAGTGAGGCAAAAGATGGGAAATTACAAGCCGATTAGCCTGACCTCGGTCGTTGGTAAGATTTTAGAATCCATTATTAAGGATGAGATTTCAGAATACTTGGAAGTGCATGGTAAAATAAGGCAAAGTCAGCATGGTTTCATCAAGGGGAGGTCATGCCTGACAAATCTGTTAGAATTCTTTGAGGAGGTAACAAGTAGGTTAGACAAAGGAGAGCCAATGGATGTTATCTACTTGGACTTCCAGAAGGCCTTTGACAAGGTGCCGCACAGGAGGTTGCTCAGTAAGATAAAAGCCCATGGTGTTAGAGGCAAGGTATTAGCATGGATAGAAGATTGGCTGACTGGCAGGAGGCAGAGAGTGGGGATAAGAGGGTCCTTCTCAGGATGGCGGCCGGTGACTAGTGGAGTTCCACAGGGGTCAGTGTTGGGACCATAACTTTTCACTTTATACATTAATGATCTAGATGAAGGAACTGAGGGCATCCTGGCTAAGTTTGCAGATGATACAAAGATAGGTGGAGGGACAGGTAGTATTGAGGAGGTGGGGAGGCTGCAGAAGGATTTGGACAGGTTAGGAGAATGGGCAAAGAAGTAGCAGATGGATTACAATGTGGGGAAGTGTGAGGTCATGCACTTTGGTAGGAAGAATAGAGGCATAGACTATTTTCTAAATGGGGAGAGAATTCACAAATCTGGAGTGCAAAGGGACTTGGGAGTCCTAGTCCAGGATTCTCTTAAGGTTAACTTGCAGGTTGAGTCAGTAGTTAGGAAGGCAAATGCAATGTTGGCATTTATTTTGAGAGGACTAGAATATAAAAGCAGGGATGTACTGCTGAGTCTTTATAAGGCTCTGGTCAGACCACATTTAGAGTATCGTGAGCAATTTTGGGCCCCGTATCTCAGGAAGGATGTGCTGTCCCTGGAGAGGGTCCAGAAGAGGTTCATGAGAATGATCCCAGGAATGAAAGGCTTAACATATGAGGAACGTTTGAGGACTCTGGGTCTATACTCGATGGAGTTTAGAAGGATGAGGGTGGGGATCTGATTGAAACTTACAGAATACTGAAAGGCCTGGATAGAGTGGACGTGGGGAAGATGTTTCCATTAGTAGGAGAGACTAGGACTTGAGGGCACAGCCTCAGAGTAAAGGGAAGACCTTTTAGAACAGAGATGAGGAGAAACTTCTTTAGCCAGAGAGTGGTGAATCTATGGAATTCATTGCCACAGAAGGCTGTGGAGGCCAGGTCATTGAGTGTATTTAACACCGACATAGATAGATTCTTGATTGGTAAGTGCTAAGTATGGCTCCAACCAGTGGAGAGTTTTCCCCTGATTCCCAATGACTCCAGTTTTGCTGAATCTACATTCCTTTTAACTCTGCCATTTAAATGGCCCCCTGCGCCACGATGCTACGGTCAGTTTGCCCATCCTCCCTGTTCTCGTCCATACAAGCTTCAAGAACCTCAAATCTGTTGAACAATTGCAAGAGTTGATGCTCCTCCACTGCTACCTTCTGGATTCCCGTACCTGCGTCACACACAGTCACACCCCGCTGTCCCTGATCACGGACCAAATTCGAAGAGGGGGGAGAGAGAGAATGTCCTAGAGAGATTAAAGGCAGAATCTGTTCGGATAGAGCTAAGCAACCATAGAGGTAGCATACCATGGCTGGGTGTATTCTATAGGCCACAACTAGTGGAAAGTTGTAGAGGAACAAGTTGCAAGGAAGTTAGAAATATGCAAAAATTATAGAGTAATGATAATGGGGGACTTTAATTATCCTAATATAGAGTGAGATAGTAATATAAAGGGCAGAGGGGTCAAGAATTTCTAGAGTGTGTTCAGGAAGATTGTCTACATCTGTATATTTCCAACCTGGTGAGGAAGGAGACATTGCTGGATCTGGTTCTGATGGATGAGGTGGGCCAAGCGGATCAAGTGTCAGTAGGAGAACATTTAGGGGCAGCGATCATTGTATCATAAGGTTTAGATTAGCTATGGAAAAGGAGAAGCAGCAATCTCATTGTACAGTTTTGGTCTCCTTACCTAACAAAGGACAGAATTGCAGCAGAAACAGTTCAGAATGTTCACTCAGCTGATTCCTAAGATGAAGGGGTGACCTTATGAGGAAAGTTTAGACCGATTGGGCCTGTATACATTAGAGTTTAGAAGAATGAGAGATGATCTTATTGAAACAATGAGGAGTCTTGACAGGGTGGATGCTGAGAGAATGTTCCCCTTCTGAGAGAGGCACAGAAGACTATGAGAACTATGGGACACAATTTAAAAATAAGGGGTATCCCATTTAAGACAGAAATGAGAAGATTTTTATCTGATTCATTAAGTCTATTTCAGAAGCGCTGGTCATAATTTTCCAAATTTGCTTAGATACAGGGGTGGTGTCAGAGGACTGGAGAACTGCAAATGCTTCGCCAACATTTGGATAAATGTGCGTTAATTATTGTAAGGCAGTATGGACTTGTTAAAGGCAAATCCTTTTTAACTAATTTGATTCAATATTTTAATAAGGTATTAGAGAGGATAGATGATGGCAATGTGGTTGGTATGATGTCCATTGGAGGACGATGCCTGCTTAGGATCGTCAGTTTCTGTCATGAGTCTTCACATGACTGAACAGGCTGATTCTGAACCCACAGATCTTTGGTCACATGGGGCAGGACATCCCATGAGGTAGTGGGATCTGGAGTGTAGGATGTTGCTTGTTTTCCTTTCTTTCTCTGTCGCTGCGCTGCCTCATCATTAAGATGTTTGGACTCAAAGCATGATGCAGCTTGATGGACAAGTTGTCTCCATTTTCAATGATCGGCATCAAGCTCCTCCCAGTCATTAATGTCAATGCTGCCGCACTTCAAGAAGAGCTTGTTTGAAGCATTTCCTTTTCCCTCCCCTGGAACGTTGGCCATTTGAGAGTTGAGAAAACAGGACTTGGCAGTGGAGGCAGTTTCCTGCCAACCGGACACAGTGACCAGTCCATTGAGTGAACGTGTGAAATGGGAGCAGAAATGGGTCATTCAAACCCTTGAGCATGCTCTGCCATTCAATGACATCATGGCCGACCTGCTTGTGTTTCGAATTTCACATTCCCATCTACCCTCAATAACCTTTAATTCCCTTGCCTAACAAGAACTTCCACCTTAAAGACATTCAATGATCCTGCCTCCACCACCTTCTGAGGCAGAGAATTCCAAAGTTGCACAATCCTCTGGAGAAAAAAAATTTCCTTATTTCTGTCCTAAAAGGGCGACCCCTAATTTTAAAACAGTGTCCCCTAGTTCTGGATACACCCACAAGAGGAAACACCCTTTCCATGTCCACCTTGCCAAGTCTGTTCAGGATCTTATATACTTCAATCAAGCCACCCCTTACACTTCTAAAGTCAGTTCAAACAAGCCCAATCTGTCCAACCTTTCCTCATAAAACAACTCACTCATTCCAGGTATCAATCTAGTAAACCTCCTCTGAACTGCCTCCAATGCATTTACATCCTTCCTTAAATAAGGAGACCAAACTGCACACAGTGTTAGAGATGCAGTCTCATCAATGCCCTGTGTAACTGAAGCATAACATCCTTACTTTTATGTTCAATTCTTCTGGTAATAAAGGATGGCATTCCATTAGCTTTCTTAATTACTTTCTGTACCTGCATACTAAGATTTTGTGAATCATGCACTAAAACAACTAGATCCCTTTGAATCTTTGAATCCTGCAGGTTTCTTCATTTAAGTAATATGCTGCTTTTTTATTCTTCCTGCCAAAGTGAACAACTTCACATTTTCCCACATTATACTCCATTTGCCAGATCTTTGTCCACTCACTCAACCTATCTATATTCGTCTGCAACTTCCTTATGTCCTCTTCACAACATTCTTTCCTACCTATCTTTGTGTCATCTGCAAATTTAGCTACCATGCCTTCACTCCCCTTATCTAAGTCATTGATATAAATTGTAAAAAGTTGAGACCCCAGTACAGACCCCCGCGGGTCTCCACTTGTCACATCCTGGACATATGAAATCCTGGACTTTATGAATAGGGGCATAGAATACAAAAACAAGGAAGTTATGATGAACCTTTATAAAACATTAGTTTGGCCTCAACTGGAGTATTGTATTCAGTTCGGGGCACTGTACTTTAGGAAAGATTTGAAGGTATTAGAAAGGTGCAGAAAGATTCATGAGAATGGTTCCAGGAATAAGGAACTTCAAATATATAAATAGATTAGAGAAGCTTGTTCTCCTGAAGAGAAAGTTGAGAGGAAATTTGATAGAGTTGCTCAAAACCATGAGGGTTCTGGACAGAATAGATGGGGCGGAACTGTTCCCATTGGCAGAAGGGTTGAGAACCAGAGGATACTGATTTAAGGTGAATGGCAAAGAACCAAAGGAGACACAGGGGAATTTTTTTTACATGAGTGATAAGGATGTGGAATGCACTGCCTGAGAGTGTGGTGGTGGCAGATTCAGTTATAGCTTTTAAAGGTAAATTGGACGGTTATTTGAAGAGAAAACATTTTCAGATCTATGGGGAAAGGGTGGGGCTGGTGGGACTAGCTGAGCTGCTCTTGCATAGAGCTGGCATGGAATCAAATAAGTCAAATTACCTCCTGTGCTGTAACCATTTATGATTCCACAATTCTCTAACTGATTAAGTTAACTTTATTCCCCTGTTCCTTAATGCTGAATTGTGTCCTGCAGGAATATGATCCACATGTGACTTAGAATGTGTGTCATGAATATAATTTTGTTTGGGTGTGTTTTATGAGTACAGTTTAGTTTTGGTTTATGTTACATGAATAAAGTTTAATTAGTTTGAATCCCTTATTTTCTTGGATCAGAATGGCCTAAATTTACTGCTTTGTGGTGCCCAGAGAGGCCATGTAAAGATTCTGGAGTTTATTCTGGAAGACCTGGAAAATGTGTGGCTGGACAAACCTGACAACGTAAGTAATGTTTTCCATTTGAAGAGTTTAGGGTTAATTTTACAAAATTAGATTTTTTTCTTACTGACAAGATCCAATATCTGGAATTCAACATTGAATAACGATGGAAACGTACGCCTGAATTCCCAATGCTCATACATGAATCCCTGAATTCCAGATGCCTGAGTCTAATTGCTGATACTCTTAGAGGTAATGGAGAGATCAGGAATTCATGTCAGAGTATCCCTGTTACCTCCTTCAGTCCTGCAACACTCTAAGAACTGTGTTCTTCCAATTCTAGCCTCTTGTGCATGCCTTCAGCTGTTTAGGCTCTTCGCTCTGAAATTCCTTCCCCAAAGCTCTTTGAATTTCCACCACTCCTGCTTTAAGGTAAAAGGAAATTGAGCAAACACAAGAGTCCAGATTTGGAGGAATGCAAAGCATGGGAGGGCTGTGGGGTTGGAGGAGCTTAAAGAGATATGGAAGGACGGTGCCATGGACGGATTTGAACTCTTGGATGAGGATTTTAAAATGGATGCATTGATGGACCAGGAGCCAGTGTAGCTCAGTAAGCACAAGGGTACTGGGTATACAGGGCATGGTGTTAGTTAGTATACAAGCAGCCGAGTTTTGGATGAACACTTGTTTATGGTTGAAGGCAGGGGGGCCGGCTAGAAGAGCGATGGAATAGTCGAGCTTGGAGAGAGCAAAAGCTCGGAGGGAGCACCTTATTTTAATAAGAGTAATCCCCTAGAACAGGTGAACATCCATATTTGTTTCATCTTTTATTCTGTAATGTTTATTTCACTCTGTTTCTGCTAATTTATGACAAAACCTACCTCTTTACAGATGCAACGAACAGCATTACATCTTGCAGCAAGTTGTGGCAACCTAGAGGTGGTGGAATTCTTAATTGGCTCAGGCTGTGTCCATGGCTTGAAGGACAAGGTCAGTATGACAAAGGCTTGAGCTCACTAAGTTCACTGTCAGTGTGGGGTTTTTATACTCACCGTTATTACAGGAACATGGAAAAATGTCCCAAGGCGCTTCACAACATAATTGAACAAAATTATGCAGGGTGAAAGGAGGAGTTATCAGGAAGGGTAACCAAAACGTTGTTCAAAGAGGTGGATTCCAAGAAGAGCCTTAAAGGTAGGAAGAGAGGTGTAGAGTTCAGCAGGGTTTAAGGAGGAAATTCCAGCAACTGAAGGCTAGTGGGTTCTTGGATAGAGTGGGTCAGGGCCATGAAAAGATTTACACACCGGAATAAGAATTAAACAAGGTGGGAGAGGAGATGATGCTGCCACCTTTGTCCAGAGGGTAAAGAAGGACAGTGCACACTGTCATGGCTTTGACTTTAATTAGGCTGCTAATGTTGCTTAGGTTGCTAGGTGGAATGGGAAAAGCCTGTCTGGAGGGATTCAAACAGTGGGAGATTTGGGCAAAAAGTCTGATAAGACATTCAAAGACGTTGGAGAGGAAAGAGTAGTTGGAGATTGGATGTTAAATTGCAGGCCCGGTGGGGTCAAGGGTGACTTTTTTTATGGATGTGAGGGTGATGGTGTTTTTGCAAAGGGAGAAGACAGTACCTGATGAGAGAGTGTTTACAGTGGCAGTGAGCATTGGGCCAGGAAGGAAAGTTGGATGGTCCAGCAGTTTAATGGGAATGTGAAGGAAAAAGCAGGATACCCTGTAGGGTATTTATATTTTTGGGTTTCTGGGCTCAGTTTGGTGCAACACTGAAAGAGTGTTGTGTTCAGATGAGAAATCAAACTGAGTCACTGCGAATTCTAGTGAATCTAAGAGATTCTATGGCACAGGGCAAAGCAGCGAGCTCCACCAACATTCAGACCAATGTGTGTCCAGAGATTTCCAGCCTCTGACCTGCTCTTGTAGCCACAGTATTTATATGGTTAGTCCAATTCAGTTTCTGGTCAATGGTAACCTCCAGGATGTTGATAATGGCGGATTCAGTGATGGTAATGCGATTGAACGTCAAGGAATGATGGTTAGATTCTCTCTTGTTGGAGATGGTCACGTGTGTGAATGTTACTTGCCACTTGTCAGCCCAAGACAGAATATTGTCCAGGTCTTGCTGCATTTGGACATCAACTGCTACAGTGTTTGAGGAGTCGTGAATGGTGCTGAACATTGTGCAATCATTAGTGAACATCCCCACTTCTGACCTTATGATGGAAGGAAGGTTATTGATGAAGCAGCTGAAGATGGTTGGGCCTAGGATACTACCCTGAGGAACTCCAGTGATGTCCTGGAACTGAAATGATTGACCTCCAACAGCCACAGCTAGCTTGTTTTGTGTTAGGCATGACTCCAACCAGTAGAGTTTTCCCCCTGATTCCCATTGACTCCAGTTTTGCTAGGGCTCTTTGATGCCACACTAGGTCAAATGCGGCCTTGGTGTCAAGGGCAGACACTCTCACCTCACCTCGGGAGTTCAGTTCTTTTGTCCATGTTTGAACCAAGGCTGTAATGAGGTCAGGAGCTGAGTAGCCCTGGCGGAATGTAGACCGAGCGTCAGTGAGCAGGTTATTGCTAGACAAGCACCACTTGATAGCACTGCTGATGACCCCTTCCATCACTGATGATCGAGAGTAAACTGATGGGGCTGTAATTGGCTGGGTTGGGTTTGTCCTGCTTTTCGTGCACAGGACATACCCGGACAATTTTCCACATTACCAGGTAGATGCCAGTGATGCCATCGGCGATGCTGGGGACCTCCAGAGGAGGCTGAGATGGATCATCCACTCTAAGACTGCAAATGCTTCAACCTTATCTTTTGCACTGATGTGCTGGGTTCCCCCTATCTCTGAGGATGGGGATATTTGTAGAGCCTCTTCCTGCTGTGAGTTGTTTAATTGTCCATCACCATTCACAACTGGATGTGGCAGGACTGCAGAGCTTAGATCTGATTCGCTGGTTGTAGAATTGCATAGCTCTGTCGCTTTCTGCTTATGCTGTTTGGATGCAAGTAGTCCTGTGTTGTAGCTTCACCAGTTTGACACCTGATTTTTAAATATGCCTGGTGCTGCTCCTGGCATTCCCTCCTGCACTCTTCATTGAACCAGGGTTGATCCCCTGGCTTGGTGGTAATGATATGTGGGGGATATGCTGGGCCGTGAGGTTACAGATTGTGCTTGAATACAGTTCTGCTGCTTCTGATGGCCCACAATGCCACATAACACGATGGAGGGTATCCACAATGTGGAGATGGGACTTTGTCTCCACGAGAACTGTACAACAGTGGCTCTTACTGATACTGTCATGGACAGATACATCTGTGGCAGGCAGGTTGGTGAGGACGATGTCAAGTAGGTTTTCCCTCTTGTTGGTTCCCTCACCACCTGCTGCAGGTCCAATCTATCGCTCTGTCCTTGAGAACTCGGCCATCTCAGTCTGTACTGAGTGGTGCTACCGACCCACTCTTGGTGATGAACATTGCAGTCCTCACCCAGTGTACGTACTGTGCCCTTACCACCCTCAGTGCTTCCTCCAAGTGGTGTTCACCATGGAGGAATAATGATTGATCAGCTGCGTGGGGTGGTGCTGGGTATGTAGTAATCAGCAGGAGGTTTGCTTGCCCATATTTGACCTGATGCCATGAGACTTCATGGTTCCGAAGTCAATGTTGAGGAATCCAAGGGCAACTCCCTCCCGACTTTATCCCACTGTGTTGCCACCTCTGCTGGGTGCCAGTAGGCAGGACATACCCAGGGATGGTGATGGGTGGTGTCTGGGACAATATCTGTAAGGTATGATTCCGTGAGGGTGACTATGTCAGGCTGTTGCTTGACTAGTCTGTGAGACCGCTCTCCCAATTTTGGCACTAGCCCCCAGATGTTAGCAAGGAGGACTTTGCAGGGTCGACAGGGCTGAGTTTGCCGTTGTCATTTCCAGTGCCGAGATCAATATTGGGTGGTCCATCCAGTTTCATTCCTTATTGACTTTCTAACAGTTTGATCCAACTGAGTGGCTTGCTCGGTCATTTCAGAGGACATTTAGGAGTTGCTGTGGGTCTGGAGTCACACGTGGGCCAGACCAGGTAAGGACGACAAATTTCCTTCCCTAATTGATATTAGTGAACCAGGTGGGTTTTTACTGACATCCGAAAATGACTTCATGCTCAATTCAGATTGTTATTGCTTGAATTCAAATTCCACCATCTGCCGTGGTAGGATTTAAACCCGGGTCCCAGAATATTACCCTGACTCTCTGGATTGCTCAGCAGGTCTAGCAGCATCTGTGGAGAGAGAAACAGAGTTAGCGTTTCAAGTCTGTATGACCCTTCTTCAGATAGACTTGAAATGTTAGCACTGTTTCTCTCTCCACAGATGATACTAGACCTGGTGAGTCTTTCCAGCGTTTTCTGTTTTTGTTTCCGATTTCCTGCATCCGCTGGATTTTGCTTTTGTCTCTGGATTACTAGTTCGGTGACAAAATCACAATGCCACCACCTCCCCAAAAATTACAATGCAGAACTATTTGCTTGCCAAATAGCAGAGACAACAAGCAATAGACAGAGCTAAGAGGTCCCACAACCAATGGATTAAGTCTAAGCTCTGCATTCCTGCCACATCTAGTCGTGAATGGCAGAGGACAGTAAAGCAACGGGAGGAGAAGAGTCCAAAAATATCCCCATCCTTAATGATGGGGGAACATAGGACATCAGAGCAAAAGGCAAGAGTGAAGCTTTACCACCACCTTCAGCCAGATGTGCCAAGTGGATGATCCTTCTCGGCCTCCACACGAGGATCCCAGCATCAGGGGTGCCTGTCTTCAGCCAATTCAGTTCACTCCACATGATATTCATAAACAGCTGAAGGCATTAGATACTGCAAAGACTATGGGCCCTGACAACATTCTGGCAATAGTACTGAAGGCTTGTGCTCCAGAACTATAACACTAGCAACTAACTGGCAATGTGTGGCTAGGTCCTGTCCACAAGAACCAGGGGAAATCCAACTTGGCCAATTACCGCCCCATCGGCCTACTCTCAATCATCAGCAAGGTGAGGGAAGGCATTGTCGACAGTGCTATCAAGAGACACTTGCTCAGCAATGACCTGCTTGCTGATGCTCAGCTTGGGTTCCACCAGAGCCACTCAGCACTTGACTTCATTGCAACCTTAAACCAAACATGAACAAAAGACTGAACTCAAGAGAAAAGGTGAGAGTGACTGCCCTTGACCTCAAGGCAGCATTTGACCAAGTGTGGCAAAACTGAAATCATTGGGAGTTGGGGAAAACTCTCCAATTTGTGCAGTCTTACCTAGCACCAAGATAAATGAGTGTGCTTTATGGAGGTCAGTTATCTCAGTTCCAGGACATCGCTGCAGGAGTTCCCCAGGGTAGTGTCCTGGGCCCAACCATCTTCAGCTGCTTCATCAATAATCTTGCCTCCATCATAAAATCAGAAGTGGGGATGCTCACTCATGATTGCACAATGTTCAGCACCGTTCACGATTCCTTTGATACTGAAGCAGTCCATATCTGTATGCAGCAAGATCTGGACAATATTTGGGCTTGGCCTGGTAAGTGGCAAGTAACGACCATCTTCAATAAGAGAATCTAACCACCTCCCCTTGACTCTCAATAGCATTACCCTTGCTGCATTACCCACTATCAACATCCTGGGACTTACCATTGACCAGAAATTGGACTGGACTAGCCATATAAATACTGTGGCTACAAGAGCAGGTCAGAAAGTAGGAATTCTGCAGTGAGTAACTCGCCTCCTGACTCTCAAAAGCTTGTCCACCATCTACAAAGCAGAAGTTGGGAGTGTGATGAAATATTCTCCACTTGCCTGGATGAGTGCAGCTCCAACAACACACAGGAAGCTCGACACCATCCAGGACAAAGCAGCCTGTTTGATTGGCACCCCATCCATCACCTTAAACATTCACTCCCTCCACCACTGACGCATAGTCTCAGCACTGTGTACCATATACAAGGTGCACTGCAGCAACTCACTCAGGCTCCTTTGACAACACCTTCCAAACCCGCAACATTTACCACATGGAAGGCCAAGGGCAGCAGATGCATGTCAACATCATCACCTGAAAACTTCCCTCCAAGGCCCACACTATCTTGCCTTGGAAATATATTGCTGTTCCTTCACTGTTGCTGGGTCAAAATCCTGGAGCTCCCTTCTTAACAACACCTACACCACATGGACTGCAGCGATTCAAGAAGGCAGCTCACCATTACCTTCTCAAGGGCAACAAGGGATAGGTATTAAATGTTAGCCTAGCCAGCGAAGCCCACATCCTGTGAATAAATTTTTAAAAACACACATCGAAAAGCACCTTGGGATGTCTCCAGGATATCCTTGAGGAAGGAAGGGAATGGGTGACCACCAGGCAGTCCAAGAGAAACAGGCAGGTGGTTCAGGAGTCCCCTGGGGTCCTGCTTGCAAATTGGTATTCCATTTTGGAGGCTGATGAGGGCGGTGGTTCCTCCACGGAGTGCCAAGCTTCTGCCACCACAAGTGGCCTGTCTATATAGGAAGGGAGAAAGAGCAATAGCAATAGGGGATTCTATAGTCAGGGGAACAGATAGGTGCTACTGTGGCCATCAACGTGACTCCAAGATGGTGTGTTGCCTCCCTGGTGCCAGGGTCTGGGATGTCACTGAACGGCTGCAGGGCATCCAGAAGGGGGAGGGTGATAAGGCAGAGATCATGGTACATGTTGGTACCAATGACATAGGTAGAAAGCGGGATGAGGTCTTGCATCAAGAATTCAGGGAGTTAGGCAGTAGACTAAAAAGCAAGACCTCTTGGGTTGTAATCTCTGGATTACTCCCAGTGCCACGTGCTAGCGAGCTCAGAAATAGGAGAATAGCACAGATGAGTACGCGGTTTAAGAATTGGTGCAGGAGGGAGGGTTTTAGATTCCTGGATCACTGGGACCGTTTCTGGGGAAGGTGGGACCTGTACAAGCGGGACGGTCTACATCTGAACCAGAGCAGGACTAACATCCTTGTGGGCCGGTTTGTTAGTGCTGTTGGGAGGAGGTTAAACTAATTCGGCAGGGGGAGGGGACACAGAATGTTAGCAGAATAGGGACACATCATCATACAGTAAAACAATCAAGTCAGAGGGAGTACAGCTACATTAAGTTTCAAGGGAGTAAGGCAAGGCTGGATGGCCTCTACTTTAATGCCTGGAGTATTACAGATAAAACGGATGAGTTAAGGGTGAGGATTGACACGTGGAATTGTGATATAGTAGCCATCACTGAGACGTGGTTGAGGGAGGGGCAGGATTGGCAGCTCAACATTCCGGGATATAGAATCTTCAGGTAGACAGGGGAGGGGGTAAAAGAGGAGGAGGCATTGCATTATTAGTTAAGGAGTCAGTTACTGCAGTTACTATGATCATAATGAATGGCGGAGCAGGCTCGAAGGGCCGAATGGCCTACTTCTCTATGTAAGGAGAGATGATATCTTGGAGGGGGCATCAAATCAAGCTTTGTGGGTAGGGTAGAGTTTAGGAATAAAAAAGGGGCAGCCACATTGTTGGGTGTTTATTATAGACTCCCAGATAGTTAGTGGGAAATTGAGGCGCAAATATGTGCACAATTTGCGGAGGTGTGTAAAACAATAACAATAGGGTAATTATGTTAGGTGATTTCAACTTTCCCAACATTAATTGGGATAGACATAGTGTTAAGGGCTTGGATGGAGTGGATTTCTTGAAATGTGTACAGGAGAACTTTTTAGGTCAACATGTAGAGGGTCCAACAAGGGACGATGCAGTGCAGGACCTACTTATGGGGAACAAAGCTGGACAGGTGGCTGAGGTGGTGGTGGGGGAGCATTTTAGTGATAGTGACCACAACATGGTACAATTTAAGCTTGTTATGGACAAAGAAATAGACAAGTTGCAAAAAAATGTTTTGGATTGGGTTTTAGTGAAATAAGGCAGGATCTGGCCAAGGTAGACTGGGAACAGCTACTTGTGGGGAAATCTACAGATGAGAGTGGGGGGAGTTCAAAAAGGAAATGGGGAGGGCACAGGCTCAACATGTTCCCTCTAGGGTGATACGAAGGAGTAACAAGCCCAGAGAACCATGGATGACCAGAGATTTTCAGGTTACAATGAGGAGGAAAAGAGAGGCTTTTAGCAGGTACAAGGGAAGCAAATCAGCGGAGGCATTAGTGGAGTACAGACAGTGCAGGGTGGAGCTTAAGAAAGCAATTAGGAGAGCGAAGAGGGGATATGAGAAAGCTCTGGCTGGTAAAAGTAGGGAAAATCCCAAGATATTCTATAAGTATACCAATGGGAAGAGGATAACCAGGGAAAGAGTAGGGCCCATAAGGGACCAAGGGGCAATCTATGGGTGGATCCAGAGGACATCGCTAGAGTGTTGAATGAATACTTCACATCCATCTTCACCCAAGAGAATGAGGATGAAGGTATCGAACTCTGGGAGAGAGACTGCAAGGTTCTAAAGCAAATTGATATAGGGAGTGACAAGGTATTGGAGGTGTTGGCAGTCTTAAAAGTGGACAAATCTCCAGGTCCGGATGATTTGTGTCCCAGACTGCTGAGGGAGGCAAGGGAGGAGATTGCAGGGGCTCTGACCCAAATTTTTAATTCCTCTCTGGATACAGGGGAGGTGCCAGAGGACTGGAGAGCAGCTAATGTGGTTCCGCTACTTAAGAAGGGTTGTAGAGATAAGCTAGGGAACTACAGGCCAGTGAGTCTCACGTCAGTGGTAGGGAAACTATTGGAGAAAATTCTGAAGGAGAGTATCTATCTCCACTTGGAGAGGCAAGGTTTGAGCAGGGATAGTCAGCATGGCTTTGTTAGAGGGAGGTCATGCCTAACACATTTGATTGAATTTTTTGAGGAGGTGACCATGTGTGTAGATGAGGGTTGTGCAGTTGATGTAATTTATATGGATTTCAGCAAAGCCTTTGACAAGGTCCCACATGGGAGACTTATAAAGAAGGCAAATGCACATGGAATAAAGGGTAATTTGATAAGGTGGATTCAAAATTTGCTTAGTTGTAGGAGACAGAGGGTGATGACAAAAGGAAGCTTTAATGACTGGAAGCCAGTGTCTAGTGGCGTACCACAGGGATCTGTGCTCGGGCCCCTATTATTTGTCATTTATATAAACGACATAGATGACTATGTGGGGGGTAGGAATAGTAAATTTGTGGATGACACAAAGATTGGCTGGGTGGTTAACAGTGAGGTTGAGTGTCTTGGGCTACAGGAAGATATAGACTGGGTGGTCAAATGGGCAGATAAGTGGCAGATGGAATTTAACCCCAAAAAATGTGAGGTGATACACTTTGCAAGGAGTAATTTGACAAGGAAGTACTCAATGAATGGCATGACACTAGGAAGTTCTGAGGAACAAAGGGACCTTGGCGTGTGTGTCCATAGATCTCTGAGGGCAGAGGGACATGTTAGTGGGGTGGTGAAAAAGGCATATGGGACAGTTGCCTTTATCAATCGAGGCATAGATTACAAAAGTAGGGAGGTCATGTTGGAGTTGTATAGAACCTTAGTGAGGCCACAGCTGGAATACTGTGTGCAGTTCTGGTCATCACATTATAGGATGAATGTGATTGCACTGGAGTGGGTGCAGATGAGATTCACCAGGATGTTGCCTGGGATGAAACATTTAAGTTATGAACAGAGGTTGGATAGACTTGGGTTGTTTTCGTTGGAGCAGAGAAGACTGAGGGGCGACCTGATCGAGGTGTTACTAGATTATGAGGGACATGGACAGGGTGGATAAGGAGCAGCTGTTACCCTTAGTTGAAGGGTCAGTCACAAGGGGTCATAAGTTCAAGGTGAGGGGCAGGAGGTTTAGGGGGGATGTGAGGAAAAACATTTTTACCCAGAGGGTGGTGACGGTCTGGAATGTGCTGCCTGGGAGAGTGATGGAGGCGGGTTGCCTCACATCCTTTAAAAAGTACCTGGATGAGCACTTGGCACATCATAACATTCAAGGCTATGGGCCAAGTGCTGGTAAATGGGATTAGGTAGGTAAGTCAGGTGTTTCTCACGTGTCGGTGCAGACTCGATGGGCCGAAGGGCCTCTTCTGCATTGTGTGATTCTGTGATATGAAGTGTGCAACATAAAAGCAGATTTTTTTTATTTTTGCTGGGCTTTGCTAAGGACTACTTGCTTTGCATTTTAATTTGTTCAGCATTTTCCCACATTTCAGAATAGAATCCATGTGTATCAAACTGGGAGCTATTGGTTGTAGGTGGTGGTTAAGTGATCGTTGGTAGTCGCATCAAATCAACAATCTAAGCTGCTATACTGCGTTAACTTGCTACACTTCTTGCAAATTTACAATTTCTCAAATACCATTTTATTTTTGTGCGTATTCTTCGCTGCTCCACTGCTTTTTCTGCTTAAATTTCATTAGCCTGCACATTCGGAAGGTTTGTACTTGGAGGTGCTACCTCATTCATTGATAAAGGTTTTAAACTGCCAATGGGGGAGCAGGTAGAACAAAAGAAACTGGGGCATTATATGCTGGATTCTGTTCCAGGATAAACTGAAGCTGTGGCTCTTTCAGAATATAGAGCCTTCTACATTCTAGAATATCTAATGGAAGAAAAAGATATTGTTAAATTATCAGATTCTGAGCCATTGTTACCAGCAGTGGTGCAGCAGCATGATTGCTACTGTCTAACTATTGTGAATTCCATAGGAACAGAACACTGCCCTACATCTGAGCACGAGAAGTGGGCATGTTGAAGTCCTGCAGCGAATAATAGAAACTGGAGTGGATCTGGATGAGAAAAATCTGGTGAGATTTTGAAGTTTAAGTAAAATATCTATTGGCAAAGGTTTATTGAACGAACACGGGTAAATTTCCAGCTTCGTTGCACATTTCACAATCTAGTCAGTTACAACACTGGCCTTTTATAGAACTACCATTTTGTTCAATTAATCTTGCTGGAAATGGAGGAGAGGGATGTGATGGAGAACTCACTGAAGCTATGAGGATACTTTAGATCTTGAACTCCCTCCTCCATCCCCATCTCCTTTCTGTTTCTTCCCCCTTCCTTTTGTTTTTTCCAATAATTTATATAGATTTTTCTTTTCCCACCTATTTCCATTATTTTTAAATCTTTTATGCCCTGCTAGTCTTTCCACCCCACCCCCACTAGAGCTGTACCTTGAGTGCCCTACCATCCATTCTTAATTAGCACATTCATTTAGATAATATCACCACCTTCAACACTTCTTTGTTTTTTTGTCTGTGACATCTTTTGATTATCTGCTCCTATCACTGCTTGCTTGTCCCTACAACCACACACCCCCGCCCTCTACTTCTCCCTCCCTCCCCACCCCCACCTTAAACCAGCTTATATTTCACTGCTTTCCTAAGATTCACTCAGTTCTGTTGAAGGGTCATGAGGACTCGAAACGTCAACTTTTTTCTTCTCTGCCGATGCTGCCAGACATGCTGAGTTTTTCCAGGTAATTCCGTTTTTGTTAAGGATACTGAACAGCAGCATGAAGGAAAATGAATAGGACCTTGAAATCCAGTCTGCAAAAGCTGCAGGTATTTAATACCTGGAGCACTCGGTACAATTCTGAGCAGAGATACCCCACACCTGGAGCATTGGGTACAACTCTGGGCAGAGGTACCCTATACTTGGAGAACTGGGTACAATCCTAGACACAGGTACCCTACACCTGGAGCACTGGGTACAATCCTAGGCACAGGAACCCTAACCTGGAGCACGGTACAATTCTGAGCAGAGGTACCCTACATATGGAGCACTGGGTACAATTCTGGCAGAGGTACCCTAACCTGGAGCACTGGCTACAATTCTGAGCAGAGGTACCCTAAACCTGGAGCACTGGGTAAAATCCTGGGCAGAGGTACCCTACACCTGGAGCACTAGGTACAATTCTGAGCATAGATACCCTACACCTGGAGCACTGGGTACAATTCTGGGCAGAGGTACCCTAACCTGGAGCACTGGGTACAATTCTGAGCAGAGGTACCCTAACCTGGAGCACTGGGTACAATTCTGGGCAGAGGTACCCTACACCTGGAGCACTGGGTACAATTCTGAGCAGAGTTACCCTAACCTGGAGCACTGGGTACAATCCTGAGCACAGGTACCTTACACCTTGAGCACTGGGTACAATCCTGGGCACAGGTACCCTAACCTGGAGCACTGGGTACAATTCTGAGCAGAGGTACCCTAACCTGGAGCACTGGGTACAATCCTGAGCACAGGTACCCTACACCTGGAGCACTGGGTACAATCCTGAGCACAGGTACCCTACACCTGGAGCACTGGGTACAATCCTGGGCACAGGTACCCTAACCTGGAGCACTGGGTACAATCCTGAGCACAGGTACCCTACACCAGGAGCACTGGGTACAATTCTGGGCACAGGTACCCTAACCTGGAGCACTGGGTACAATTCTGAGCAGAGGTACTCTACACCTGGAGCACTGGGTACAATTCTGGGCAGAGGTACCCAAACCTGGAGCACTGGGTACAATTCTGAGCAGAGGTACCCTAACCTGGAGCACTGGGTACAATTCTGGGCAGAGGTACCCTACACCTGGAGCACGGGGTACAATTCTGAGCACAGGTACCCTACACCTGGAGCACTGGGTACAATTCTGAGCACAGGTACCCTAACCTGGAGCACTGGGTATAATCCTGAGCAGAGGTACCCTACACCTGGGGCACTGGGTACAATCCTGAGCACAGGTACCCTACACCTGGAGCACTGGGTACAATCCTGGGCACAGGTACCCTGACCTGGAGCACTGGGTACAATTCTGGGCGGAGGTACACTTCGCCTGGAGCACTGGGTACAATCCTGAGCACAGGTACTCTACACCTGGAGCACTGGGTACAATCCTAGGCACAGGTACCCTAACCTGGAGCACTGGGTACAATCCTGAGCACAGGTACCCTAACCTGGAGCACTGGGTACAATCCTGAGCACAGGTACCCTAACCTGGAGCACTGGGTACAATCCTGTGCACAGGTACCCTAACCTGGAGCACTGGGTACAATCCTGGGCACAGGTACTCTACACCTGGAGCACTGGGTACAATCCTGAGCACAGGTACCCTAACCTGGAGCACTGGGTACAATCCTGAGCACAGGTACCCTAACCTGGTGCACTGGGTACAATCCTGGGCACAGGTACTCTACACCTGGAGCACTGGGTACAATCCTGAGCACAGGTACCCTAACCTGGAGCACTGGGCACAATCCTGGGCACAGGTACTCTACACCTGGAGCACTGGGTACAATCCTGAGCACAGGTACCCTAACCTGGAGCACTGGGTACAATCCAGGGCACAGGTACTCTACACCTGGAGCACTGGGTACAATCTTGAGCACAGGTACCCTAACCTGGAGCACTGGGTACAATCCTGAGCACAGGTACACTACACCTGGAGCACTGGCTACAATCCTGAGCACAGGTACCCTAACCTGGAGCAACGGGTACAATCCTGGGCACAGGTACCCTACACCTGGAGCACTGGGTACAATTCTGAGTAGAGGTACCCTAACCTGGAGCACTGGGTACAATCCTGGGCAGAGGTACCCTAACCTGGAGCACTGGGTACAATTCTGAGCATAGGTACCCTACACCTGGAGCACTGGGTACAATTCTGAGCAGAGGTACCCTACACCTGGAGCACTGGGTACAATCCTAGGCACAGGTACCCTACACCTGGAGCACTGGGTAAAATCCTGGGCAGAGGTACCCTACACCTGGAGCACAGGGTACAATTCTGAGCAGAGGTACCCTAACCTGGAGCACTGGGTACAATTCTGGGCAGAGGTACCCTACACCTGGAGCACTGGGTACAATTCTGAGCACAGCTACCCTAACCTGGAGCACTGGGTTCAATCCTGGGCACAGGTACCCTAACCTGGAGCACTGGGTACAATCCTGAGCACAGGTACCCTACACCTGGAGCACTGGGTACAATCCTGAGCACAGGTACCCTACACCTGGAGCACTAGGTACAATCCTGCGCACAGGTACCCTAACCTGGAGCACTGGGTACAATTCTGGGCGGAGGTACCCTACACCTGGAGCACTGGGTACAATCCTGAGCACAGCTGCTCTACACCTGGAGCACTGGGTACAATCCTGAGCACAGGTACCCTAACCTGGTGCACTGGGTACAATCCTGGCCAGAGGTACCCTATACCTGGAGCACTGGGTACAATCCTAGGCACAGGTACCCTAACCTGGAGCACTGGGTACAATCCTGAGCACAGGTACCCTAACCTGGAGCACTGGGTACAATCCTGGGCACAGGTACTCTACACCTGGAGCACTGGGTACAATCCTGAGCACAGGTACCCTAACCTGGAGCACTGGGTACAATCCTGAGCACAGGTACCCTAACCTGGTGCACTGGGTACAATTCTGGGCACAGGTACTCTACACCTGGAGCACTGGGTACACTCCTGAGCACAGGTACCCTAACCTGGAGCACTGGGCACAATCCTGGGCACAGGTACTCTACACCTGGAGCACTGGGTACAATCCAGGGCACAGGTACTCTACACCTGGAGCACTGGGTACAATCTTGAGCACAGGTACCCTAACCTGGAGCACTGGGTACAATCCTGAGCACAGGTACACTACACCTGGAGCACTGGCTACAATCCTGAGCACAGGTACCCTAACCTGGAGCAATGGGTACAATCCTGGGCACAGGTACCCTACACCTGGAGCACTGGGTACAATTCTGAGTAGAGGTACCCTAACCTGGAGCACTGGGTACAATCCTGGGCAGAGGTACCCTAACCTGGAGCACTGGGTACAATTCTGAGCATAGGTACCCTACACCTGGAGCACTGGGTACAATTCTGAGCAGAGGTACCCTACACCTGGAGCACTGGGTACAATCCTAGGCACAGGTACCCTACACCTGGAGCACTGGGTAAAATCCTGGGCAGAGGTACCCTACACCTGGAGCACAGGGTACAATTCTGAGCAGAGGTACCCTAACCTGGAGCACTGGGTACAATTCTGGGCAGAGGTACCCTACACCTGGAGCACTGGGTACAATTCTGAGCACAGCTACCCTAACCTGGAGCACTGGGTTCAATCCTGGGCACAGGTACCCTAACCTGGAGCACTGGGTACAATCCTGAGCACAGGTACCCTACACCTGGAGCACTGGGTACAATCCTGAGCACAGGTACCCTACACCTGGAGCACTAGGTACAATCCTGCGCACAGGTACCCTAACCTGGAGCACTGGGTACAATTCTGGGCGGAGGTACCCTACACCTGGAGCACTGGGTACAATCCTGAGCACAGGTGCTCTACACCTGGAGCACTGGGTACAATCTTGAGCACAGGTACCCTAACCTGGTGCACTGGGTACAATCCTGGCCAGAGGTACCCTATACCTGGAGCACTGGGTACAATCCTAGGCACAGGTACCCTAACCTGGAGCACTGGGTACAATCCTGAGCACAGGTACCCTAACCTGGAGCACTGGGTACAATCCTGAGCACAGGTACCCTAACCTGGAGCACTGGGTGCAATCCTAGGCACAGGTTCCCTAACCTGGAGCACTGGGTACAATCCTGAGCACAGGTACCCTACACCTGGAGCACTGGGTACAATCCTGAGCACAGGTACCCTAACCTGGAGCACTGGGTACAATCCTAGGCACAGGTTCCCTACACCTGGAGCACTGGGTACAATCCTAGGCACAGGTACCCTAACCTGGAGCACTGGGTACAATCCTGAGCACATGTACCCTACACCTGGTGCACTGGGTACAATTCTGAGCAGAGGTACCCTAACCTGGAGCACTGGGTACAATCCTGGGCAGAGGTACCCTACACCTGGAGCACTGGGTACAATTCTGAGCACAGGTACCCTACACCTGGAGCACTGGGTACAATTCTGAGCAGAGGTACCCTACACCTGGAGCACTGGGTACTATCCTAGGCACAGGTACCCTACACCTGGAGCACTGGGTAAAATCCTGGGCAGAGATACCCTACACCTGGAGCACAGGGTACAATTCTGAGCAGAGGTACCCTAACCTGGAGCACTGGGTACAATTCTGGGCAGAGGTACCCTACACCTGGAGCACTGGGTACAATTCTGAGCAGAGGTACCATAACCTGGAGCACTGGGTACAATCCTGAGCACAGGTACCTTACACCTGGAGCACTGGGTACAATCCTGGACTCAGGTACCCTAACCTGGAGCACTGGGTACAATTCTGAGCAGAGGTACCCTAACCTGGAGCACTGGGTACAATCTTGAGCACAGGTATCCTACACCTGGAGCACTGGGTACAATCCTGAGCACAGGTACCCTACACCTGGAGCACTGGGTACAATCCTGGGCACAGTTACCCTAACCTGGAGCACTGGGTACAATCCTGAGCACAGGTACCCTACACCTGGAGCACTGGGTACAATTCTGAGCACAGGTACCCTACACCTGGAGCACTGGGTACAATTCTGGGCAGAGGAACCCTACACCTGGAGCACTGGGTACAATCCTGAGCACAGGTACTCTACACCTGGAGCACTGGGTACAATCCTGAGCACAGGTACCCAGACCTGGTGCACTGGGTACAATCCTGGGCAGAGGTACCCTACACCTGGAGCACTGGGTACAATCCTAGGCACCGGTACCCTAACGTGGAGCACTGGGTACAATCCTGAGCACAGGTACCCTAACCTGGAGCACTGGGTATAATCCTGGGCACAGGTACCCTAACCTGGAGCACTGGGTACAATCCTAGGCACAGGTACCCTACACCTGGAGCACTGGGTACAATCCTAGGCACAGGTACCCTAACCTGGAGCACTGGGTACAATCCTGAGCTCAGGTACCCTACACCTGGAGCACTGGGTACAATTCTGAGCAGAGTTACCCTACACCTGGAGCACAGGGTACAATTCTGAGCACAGGTACCCTACAACTGGAGCACTGGGTACAATTCTGAGCAGAGGTACCCTAACCTGGAGCACTGGGTCCAATTCTGGGCAGAGGTACCCTACACCTGGAGCACTGGGTACAATCCTGAGCACAGGTACCCTACACCTGGAGCACTGTGTACAATTCTGAGCAGAGGTACCCTAACCTGGAGCACTGGGTACAATCCTGAGCACAGGTACACTAACCTGGAGCACTGGGTACAATTCTGGGCAGAGGTACCCTAACGTGGAGCACTGGGTAAAATCCTGGGCAGTGGTACCCTAACCTGGAGCACTGGATACAATCCTGAGCACAGGTACCCTAGCCTGGTGCACTGGGTACAATCCTGGGCAGAGGTACCCTACACCTGGAGCACTGGGTACAATTCTGAGCAGAGGTACCCTACACCTGCAGCACTGGGTACAATTCTGAGCACATGTACCCTACACCTGGAGCACTGGGTACAATTCTGAGCACAGGTACCCTAACCTGGAGCACTGGGTACAATTCTGGGCAGAGGTACCCTACACCTGGAGCACTGGGTACAATCCTGGGCAGAGGTACCCTACACCTGGAGCACTGGGTACAATCCTGAGCACAGGTACCCTACACCTGGAGCACTGGGTACAATTCTGAGCACAGGTACCCTACACCTGGAGCACTGGGTACAATTTTGAGCAGAGGTACCCTACACCTGGAGCACTGGGTACAATCCTAGGCACGGGTACCCTACACCTGGAGCACTGGGTAAAATCCTGGGCAGAGGTACCCTACACCTGGAGCACAGGGTACAATTCTGAGCAGAGGTACCCTAACCTGGAGCACTGGGTACAATTCTGGGCAGAGGTACCCTACACCTGGAGCACTGGGTACAGTTCTGAGCAGAGGTACCATAACCTGGGGCACTGGGTACAATCCTGAGCACAGGTACCTTACACCTGGAGCACTGGGTACAATCCTGGGCACAGGTACCCTAACCTGGAGCACTGGGTACAATTCTGAGCAGAGGTACCCTAACCTGGAGCACTGGGTACAATCTTGAGCACAGGTACCCTACACCTGGAGCACTGGCTACAATCCTGAGCACAGGTACCCTACACCTGGAGCACTGGGTACAATCCTGGGCACAGTTACCCTAACCTGGAGCACTGGGTACAATCCTGAGCAGAGGTACCCTACACCTGGAGCACTGGGTACAATTCTGAGCACAGGTACCCTACACCTGGAGCACTGGGTACAATTCTGGGCGGAGGAACCCTACACCTGGAGCACTGGGTACAATCCTGAGCACAGGTACCCTACACCTGGAGCACTGTGTACAATTCTGAGCAGAGGTACCCTAACCTGGAGCACTGGGTACAATCCTGAGCACAGGTACACTAACCTGGAGCACTGGGTACAATTCTGGGCAGAGGTACCCTAACCTGGAGCACTGGGTAAAATCCTGGGCAGTGGTACCCTAACCTGGAGCACTGGGTACAATCCTGAGCACAGGTACCCTAGCCTGGTGCACTGGGTACAATCCTGGGCAGAGGTACCCTACATCTGGAGCACTGGGTACAATTCTGAGCAGAGGTACCCTACACCTGCAGCACTGGGTACAATTCTGAGCACATGTACCCTACACCTGGAGCACTGGGTACAATTCTGAGCACAGGTACCCTAACCTGGAGCACTGGGTACAATTCTGGGCAGAGGTACCCTACACCTGGAACACTGGGTACAATCCTGGGCAGAGGTACCCTACACCTGGAGCACTGGGTACAATCCTGAGCACAGCTACCCTACACCTGGAGCACTGGGTACAATTCTGAGCACAGGTACCCTACACCTGGAGCACTGGGTACAATTCTGAGCACAGGTACCCTACACCTGGAGCACTGGGTACAATCCTAGGCACGGGTACCCTACACCTGGAGCACTGGGTAAAATCCTGGGCAGAGGTACCCTACACCTGGAGCACAGGGTACAATTCTGAGCAGAGGTACCCTAACCTGGAGCACTGGGTACAATTCTGGGCAGAGGTACCCTACACCTGGAGCACTGGGTACAATTCTGAGCAGAGGTACCATAACCTGGGGCACTGGGTACAATCCTGAGCACAGGTACCTTACACCTGGAGCACTGGGTACAATCCAGAGCACAGGTACCCTAACCTGGAGCACTGGGTACAATTCTGAGCAGAGGTACCCTAACCTGGAGCACTGGGTACAATCTTGAGCACAGGTACCCTACACCTGGAGCACTGGGTACAATCCTGAGCACAGGTACCCTACACCTGGAGCACTGGGTACAATCCTGGGCACAGTTACCCTAACCTGGAGCACTGGGTACAATCCTGAGCACAGGTACCCTACACCTGGAGCACTGGGTACAATTCTGAGCACAGGTACCCTTACACCTGGAGCACTGGGTACAATTCTGGGCGGAGGAACCCTACACCTGGAGCACTGGGTACAATCCTGAGCACAGGTACTCTACACCTGGAGCACTGGGTACAATCCTGAGCACAGGTACCCAGACCTGGTGCTCTGGGTACAATCCTGGGCAGAGGTACTCTACACCTGGAGCACTGGGTACAATCCTGAGCACAGGTACCCTAACCTGGAGCACTGGGTACAATCCTGAGCACAGGTACCCTAACCTGGTGCACTGGGTACAATTCTGGGCACAGGTACTCTACACCTGGAGCACTGGGTACACTCCTGAGCACAGGTGCCCTAACCTGGAGCACTGGGCACAATCCTGGGCACAGGTACTCTACACCTGGAGCACTGGGTACAATCCAGGGCACAGGTACTCTACACCTGGAGCACTGGGTACAATCTTGAGCACAGGTACCCTAACCTGGAGCACTGGGTACAATCCTGAGCACAGGTACACTACACCTGGAGCACTGGCTACAATCCTGAGCACAGGTACCCTAACCTGGAGCAATGGGTACAATCCTGGGCACAGGTACCCTACACCTGGAGCACTGGGTACAATTCTGAGTAGAGGTACCCTAACCTGGAGCACTGGGTACAATCCTGGGCAGAGGTACCCTAACCTGGAGCACTGGGTACAATTCTGAGCATAGGTACCCTACACCTGGAGCACTGGGTACAATTCTGAGCAGAGGTACCCTACACCTGGAGCACTGGGTACAATCCTAGGCACAGGTACCCTACACCTGGAGCACTGGGTAAAATCCTGGGCAGAGGTACCCTACACCTGGAGCACAGGGTACAATTCTGAGCAGAGGTACCCTAACCTGGAGCACTGGGTACAATTCTGGGCAGAGGTACCCTACACCTGGAGCACTGGGTACAATTCTGAGCACAGCTACCCTAACCTGGAGCACTGGGTTCAATCCTGGGCACAGGTACCCTAACCTGGAGCACTGGGTACAATCCTGAGCACAGGTACCCTACACCTGGAGCACTGGGTACAATCCTGAGCACAGGTACCCTACACCTGGAGCACTAGGTACAATCCTGCGCACAGGTACCCTAACCTGGAGCACTGGGTACAATTCTGGGCGGAGGTACCCTACACCTGGAGCACTGGGTACAATCCTGAGCACAGGTGCTCTACACCTGGAGCACTGGGTACAATCTTGAGCACAGGTACCCTAACCTGGTGCACTGGGTACAATCCTGGCCAGAGGTACCCTATACCTGGAGCACTGGGTACAATCCTAGGCACAGGTACCCTAACCTGGAGCACTGGGTACAATCCTGAGCACAGGTACCCTAACCTGGAGCACTGGGTACAATCCTGAGCACAGGTACCCTAACCTGGAGCACTGGGTGCAATCCTAGGCACAGGTTCCCTAACCTGGAGCACTGGGTACAATCCTGAGCACAGGTACCCTACACCTGGAGCACTGGGTACAATCCTGAGCACAGGTACCCTAACCTGGAGCACTGGGTACAATCCTAGGCACAGGTTCCCTACACCTGGAGCACTGGGTACAATCCTAGGCACAGGTACCCTAACCTGGAGCACTGGGTACAATCCTGAGCACATGTACCCTACACCTGGTGCACTGGGTACAATTCTGAGCAGAGGTACCCTAACCTGGAGCACTGGGTACAATCCTGGGCAGAGGTACCCTACACCTGGAGCACTGGGTACAATTCTGAGCACAGGTACCCTACACCTGGAGCACTGGGTACAATTCTGAGCAGAGGTACCCTACACCTGGAGCACTGGGTACTATCCTAGGCACAGGTACCCTACACCTGGAGCACTGGGTAAAATCCTGGGCAGAGATACCCTACACCTGGAGCACAGGGTACAATTCTGAGCAGAGGTACCCTAACCTGGAGCACTGGGTACAATTCTGGGCAGAGGTACCCTACACCTGGAGCACTGGGTACAATTCTGAGCAGAGGTACCATAACCTGGAGCACTGGGTACAATCCTGAGCACAGGTACCTTACACCTGGAGCACTGGGTACAATCCTGGACTCAGGTACCCTAACCTGGAGCACTGGGTACAATTCTGAGCAGAGGTACCCTAACCTGGAGCACTGGGTACAATCTTGAGCACAGGTATCCTACACCTGGAGCACTGGGTACAATCCTGAGCACAGGTACCCTACACCTGGAGCACTGGGTACAATCCTGGGCACAGTTACCCTAACCTGGAGCACTGGGTACAATTCTGAGCACAGGTACCCTACACCTGGAGCACTGGGTACAATTCTGGGCAGAGGAACCCTACACCTGGAGCACTGGGTACAATCCTGAGCACAGGTACTCTACACCTGGAGCACTGGGTACAATCCTGAGCACAGGTACCCAGACCTGGTGCACTGGGTACAATCCTGGGCAGAGGTACCCTACACCTGGAGCACTGGGTACAATCCTAGGCACCGGTACCCTAACGTGGAGCACTGGGTACAATCCTGAGCACAGGTACCCTAACCTGGAGCACTGGGTATAATCCTGGGCACAGGTACCCTAACCTGGAGCACTGGGTACAATCCTAGGCACAGGTACCCTACACCTGGAGCACTGGGTACAATCCTAGGCACAGGTACCCTAACCTGGAGCACTGGGTACAATCCTGAGCTCAGGTACCCTACACCTGGAGCACTGGGTACAATTCTGAGCAGAGTTACCCTACACCTGGAGCACAGGGTACAATTCTGAGCACAGGTACCCTACAACTGGAGCACTGGGTACAATTCTGAGCAGAGGTACCCTAACCTGGAGCACTGGGTCCAATTCTGGGCACAGGTACCCTACACCTGGAGCACTGGGTACAATCCTGAGCACAGGTACCCTACACCTGTAGCACTGTGTACAATTCTGAGCAGAGGTACCCTAACCTGGAGCACTGGGTACAATCCTGAGCACAGGTACACTAACCTGGAGCACTGGGTACAATTCTGGGCAGAGGTACCCTAACGTGGAGCACTGGGTAAAATCCTGGGCAGTGGTACCCTAACCTGGAGCACTGGATACAATCCTGAGCACAGGTACCCTAGCCTGGTGCACTGGGTACAATCCTGGGCAGAGGTACCCTACACCTGGAGCACTGGGTACAATTCTGAGCAGAGGTACCCTACACCTGCAGCACTGGGTACAATTCTGAGCACATGTACCCTACACCTGGAGCACTGGGTACAATTCTGAGCACAGGTACCCTAACCTGGAGCACTGGGTACAATTCTGGGCAGAGGTACCCTACACCTGGAGCACTGGGTACAATCCTGGGCAGAGGTACCCTACACCTGGAGCACTGGGTACAATCCTGAGCACAGGTACCCTACACCTGGAGCACTGGGTACAATTCTGAGCACAGGTACCCTACACCTGGAGCACTGGGTACAATTTTGAGCAGAGGTACCCTACACCTGGAGCACTGGGTACAATCCTAGGCACGGGTACCCTACACCTGGAGCACTGGGTAAAATCCTGGGCAGAGGTACCCTACACCTGGAGCACAGGGTACAATTCTGAGCAGAGGTACCCTAACCTGGAGCACTGGGTACAATTCTGGGCAGAGGTACCCTACACCTGGAGCACTGGGTACAGTTCTGAGCAGAGGTACCATAACCTGGGGCACTGGGTACAATCCTGAGCACAGGTACCTTACACCTGGAGCACTGGGTACAATCCTGGGCACAGGTACCCTAACCTGGAGCACTGGGTACAATTCTGAGCAGAGGTACCCTAACCTGGAGCACTGGGTACAATCTTGAGCACAGGTACCCTACACCTGGAGCACTGGCTACAATCCTGAGCACAGGTACCCTACACCTGGAGCACTGGGTACAATCCTGGGCACAGTTACCCTAACCTGGAGCACTGGGTACAATCCTGAGCAGAGGTACCCTACACCTGGAGCACTGGGTACAATTCTGAGCACAGGTACCCTACACCTGGAGCACTGGGTACAATTCTGGGCGGAGGAACCCTACACCTGGAGCACTGGGTACAATCCTGAGCACAGGTACCCTACACCTGGAGCACTGTGTACAATTCTGAGCAGAGGTACCCTAACCTGGAGCACTGGGTACAATCCTGAGCACAGGTACACTAACCTGGAGCACTGGGTACAATTCTGGGCAGAGGTACCCTAACCTGGAGCACTGGGTAAAATCCTGGGCAGTGGTACCCTAACCTGGAGCACTGGGTACAATCCTGAGCACAGGTACCCTAGCCTGGTGCACTGGGTACAATCCTGGGCAGAGGTACCCTACACCTGGAGCACTGGGTACAATTCTGAGCAGAGGTACCCTACACCTGCAGCACTGGGTACAATTCTGAGCACATGTACCCTACACCTGGAGCACTGGGTACAATTCTGAGCACAGGTACCCTAACCTGGAGCACTGGGTACAATTCTGGGCAGAGGTACCCTACACCTGGAACACTGGGTACAATCCTGGGCAGAGGTACCCTACACCTGGAGCACTGGGTACAATCCTGAGCACAGCTACCCTACACCTGGAGCACTGGGTACAATTCTGAGCACAGGTACCCTACACCTGGAGCACTGGGTACAATTCTGAGCACAGGTACCCTACACCTGGAGCACTGGGTACAATCCTAGGCACGGGTACCCTACACCTGGAGCACTGGGTAAAATCCTGGGCAGAGGTACCCTACACCTGGAGCACAGGGTACAATTCTGAGCAGAGGTACCCTAACCTGGAGCACTGGGTACAATTCTGGGCAGAGGTACCCTACACCTGGAGCACTGGGTACAATTCTGAGCAGAGGTACCATAACCTGGGGCACTGGGTACAATCCTGAGCACAGGTACCTTACACCTGGAGCACTGGGTACAATCCAGAGCACAGGTACCCTAACCTGGAGCACTGGGTACAATTCTGAGCAGAGGTACCCTAACCTGGAGCACTGGGTACAATCTTGAGCACAGGTACCCTACACCTGGAGCACTGGGTACAATCCTGAGCACAGGTACCCTACACCTGGAGCACTGGGTACAATCCTGGGCACAGTTACCCTAACCTGGAGCACTGGGTACAATCCTGAGCACAGGTACCCTACACCTGGAGCACTGGGTACAATTCTGAGCACAGGTACCCTTACACCTGGAGCACTGGGTACAATTCTGGGCGGAGGAACCCTACACCTGGAGCACTGGGTACAATCCTGAGCACAGGTACTCTACACCTGGAGCACTGGGTACAATCCTGAGCACAGGTACCCAGACCTGGTGCTCTGGGTACAATCCTGGGCAGAGGTACCCTACACCTGGAGCACTGGTTACAATCCTAGGCACAGGTACCCTAACCTGGAGCACTGGGTACAATCCTGAGCACAGGTACCCTAACCTGGAGCACTGGATATAATCCTGTGCACAGGTACCCTAACCTGGAGCACTGGGTACAATCCTAGGCACAGGTACACTACACCTGGAGCACTGGGTACAATCCTAGGCACAGGTACCCTAACCTGGAGCACTGGGTACAATTCTGAGCAGAGGTACCCTACACCTGGAGCACTGGGTACAATTCTGAGCAGAGGTACCCTACACCTGGAGCACTGGGTACAATTCTGAGCACAGGTACCCTACACCTGGAGCACTGGGTCCAATTCTGAGCACAGGTACCCTAACCTGGAGCACTGGGTACAATTCTGGGCAGAGGTACCCTACACCTGGAGCACTGGGTAAAATCCTGGGCAGAGATACCCTACACCTGGAGCACAGGGTACAATTCTGAGCAGAGGTACCCTAACCTGGAGCACTGGGTCCAATTCTGAGCACAGGTACCCTAACCTGGAGCACTGGGTACAATTCTGGGCAGAGGTACCCTACACCTGGAGCACTGGGTACAATCCTGAGCACAGGTACCCTACACCTGGAGCACTGGGTACAATCCTGAGCACAGGTACACTAACCTGGAGCACTGGGTACAATTCCAGGCAGAGGTACCCTAACCTGGAGCACTGGGTAAAATCCTGGGCAGTGGTACCCTAACCTGGTGCACTGGGTACAATCCTGAGCGCAGGTACCCTAGCCTGGTGCACTGGGGACAATCCTGGGCAGAGGTACCCTACACCTGGAGCACTGGGTACAATCCTAGGCACAGGTACCCTAACCTGGAGCACTGGGTACAAGCCTGAGCACAGGTACCCTGCACCTGGAGCACTGGGTACAATTCTGAGCAGAGGTTCCCTAACCTGGAGCACTGGGTACAATCCTGGGCAGAGGTACCCTAACCTTGAGCACTGGGTACAATTCTGAGCAGAGGTACCCTACACCTGGAGCACTGGGTACAATTCTGAGCAGAGGTACCCTAACCTGGAGCACTGGGTACAATCCTGAGCACAGGTACCTTACACCTGGAGCACTGGGTTCAATCCTGAGCACAGGTACCCTAACCTGGAGCACTGGGTACAATTCTGAGCAGAGGTACCCTAACTTGGAGCACTGGGTACAATCCTGAGCACAGGTACTCTACACCTGGAGCACTGGGTACAATCCTAGGCACAAGTACCCTACACCTGGAGCACTGGATACAATCCTGGGCACAGGTACCCTAACCTGGAGCACTGGGTACAATCTTGAGCACAGGTACCCTGCACCTGGAGCACTAGGTACAATTCTGAGCACAGGTACCCTACACCTGGACCACCGGGTACAATTCTGGGTGGAGGTACCCTACACCTGGGGCACTGGGTACAATCCTGAGCACAGGTACCCTAACCTGGAGCACTGGGTACAATTCTGAGCAGAGGTACCCTACACCTGGAGCACTGGGTACAATTCTGAGCAGAGGTACCCTAACCTGGAGCACTGGGTACAATCTTGAGCACAGGTACCCTGCACCTGGAGCACTAGGTACAATTCTGAGCACAGGTACCCTACACCTGGACCACCGGGTACAATTCTGGGTGGAGGTACCCTACACCTGGGGCACTGGGTACAATCCTGAGCACAGGTACCCTAACCTGGAGCACTGGGTACAATTCTGAGCAGAGGTACCCTACACCTGGAGCACTGGGTACAATCCTGGGTAGAGGTACCCTACACCTGGAGCACTGGGTACAATCCTAGGCACAGGTACCCTAACCTGGAGCACTGGGTATAATCCTGAGCTCAGGTACCCTACACCTGGAGCACTGGGTACAATTCTGAGCAGAGGTACCCTACACCTGGAGCACAGGGTACAAATCTGAGCAGAGGTACCCTAACCTGGAGCACTGGGTACAATTCTGGGCAGAGGTACCCTACACCTGGAGCACTGGGTACAATTCTGAGCACAGGTACCCTAACCTGGAGCACTGTTTACACTCCTGGGCACAGGTACCCTAACCTGGAGCACTGGGTACAATCCTGAGCACAGGTACCCTACACCTGGAGCACTGGGTACAATCCTGAGCACAGGTACCCTACACCTGGAGCACTAGGTACAATCCTGGGCACAGGTACCCTAACCTGGAGCACTGGGTACAATTCTGGGCGGAGGTACCCTACACCTGGAGCACTGGGTACAATCCTGAGCACAGGTGCTCTACACCTGGAGCACTAGGTACAATTCTGAGCACAGGTACCCTACACCTGGACCACCGGGTACAATTCTGGGTGGAGGTACCCTACACCTGGGGCACTGGGTACAATCCTGAGCACAGGTACCCTAACCTGGAGCACTGGGTACAATTCTGAGCACAGTTACCCTACACCTTGAGCACTGGGTACAATTCTGAGCAGAGGTACCCTACACTGGAGCACTGGGTACAATTCTGGGTAGAGATACCCTACACCTGGAGCACTGGGTACAATCCTGAGCACAGGGACCCTAACCTGGCGCACTGGGTACAATTCTGGGCAGAGGTACCCTGACCTGGAGCACTGAGTATAATTCTGGGCAGAGGTACCCTACTCCTGGAGCATTGGGTAAAATCCTGGGCAGTGGTACCCTAACCTGGAGCACTGGGTACAATCCTGAGCACAGGTACCCTACACCTGGAGCACTGGGTACAATTCTGAGCATAGATACCCTACACCTGGAGCACTGGGTACAATTCTGGGCGGAGGTACCCTACACCTGGAGCACTGGGTACAATCCTGAGCACAGGTACCCTAACCTGGAGCACTGGGTACAATCCTGAGCACAGGTACCCTAACCTGGAGGACTGGGTACAATCCTAGGCACAGGTACCCTAACCTGGAGCACTGGGTACAATCCTGAGCACAGGTACCCTACACCTGGAGCACTGGGTACAATTCTGAGCAGAGGTACCCTAACCTGGAGCACTGGGTACAATCCTGGGCAGAGTTACTCTACACCTGGAGCACTGGGTACAATTCTGAGCACAGGTACCCTACACCTGGAGCACTGGGTACAATTCTGAGCAGAGGTACCCTACACCTGTAGCACTGGGTACAATCCTAGGCACAGGTACCCTACACCTGGAGCACTGGGTAAAATCCTGGGCAGAGGTACGCTACACCTGGAGCACAGGGTACAATTCTGAGCAGAGGTACCCTAACCTGGAGCACTGGGTACAATTCTGGGCAGAGGTACCCTACACCTGGAGCACTGGGTACAATTCTGAGCAGAGGTACCATAACCTGGGGCACTGGGTACAATCCTGAGCACAGGTACCTTACACCTGGAGCACTGGGTACAATCCAGAGCACAGGTACCCTAACCTGGAGCACTGGGTACAATTCTGAGCAGAGGTACCCTAACCTGGAGCACTGGGTACAATCTTGAGCACAGGTACCCTACACCTGGAGCACTGGGTACAATCCTGAGCACAGGTACCCTACACCTGGAGCACTGGGTACAATCCTGGGCACAGTTACCCTAACCTGGAGCACTGGGTACAATCCTGAGCACAGGTACCCTACACCTGGAGCACTGGGTACAATTCTGAGCACAGGTACCCTTACACCTGGAGCACTGGGTACAATTCTGGGTGGAGGAACCCTACATCTGGAGCACTGGGTACAATCCTGAGCACAGGTACTCTACACCTGGAGCACTGGGTACAATCCTGAGCACAGGTACCCAGACCTGGTGCTCTGGGTACAATCCTGGGCAGAGGTACCCTACACCTGGAGCACTGGTTACAATCCTAGGCACAGGTACCCTAACCTGGAGCACTGGGTACAGTCCTGAGCACAGGTACCCTAACCTGGAGCACTGGATATAATCCTGGGCACAGGTACCCTAACCTGGAGCACTGGGTACAATCCTAGGCACAGGTACACTACACCTGGAGCACTGGGTACAATCCTAGGCACAGGTACCCTAACCTGGAGCACTGGGTACAATTCTGAGCAGAGGTACCCTACACCTGGAGCACTGGGTACAATTCTGAGCAGAGGTACCCTACACCTGGAGCACTGGGTACAATTCTGAGCACAGGTACCCTACACCTGGAGCACTGGGTCCAATTCTGAGCACAGGTACCCTAACCTGGAGCACTGGGTACAATTCTGGGCAGAGGTACCCTACACCTGGAGCACTGGGTAAAATCCTGGGCAGAGATACCCTACACCTGGAGCACAGGGTACAATTCTGAGCAGAGGTACCCTAACCTGGAGCACTGGGTCCAATTCTGAGCACAGGTACCCTAACCTGGAGCACTGGGTACAATTCTGGGCAGAGGTACCCTACACCTGGAGCACTGGGTACAATCCTGAGCACAGGTACCCTACAGCTGGAGCACTGGGTACAATCCTGAGCACAGGTACACTAACCTGGAGCACTGGGTACAATTCTAGGCAGAGGTACCCTAACCTGGAGCACTGGGTAAAATCCTGGGCAGTGGTACCCTAACCTGGTGCACTGGGTACAATCCTGAGCGCAGGTACCCTAGCCTGGTGCACTGGGTACAATCCTGGGCAGATGTACCCTACACCTGGAGCACTGGGTACAATCCTAGGCACAGGTACCCTAACCTGGAGCACTGGGTACAAGCCTGAGCACAGGTACCCTGCACCTGGAGCACTGGGTACAATTCTGAGCAGAGGTTCCCTAACCTGGAGCACTGGGTACAATCCTGGGCAGAGGTACCCTAACCTTGAGCACTGGGTACAATTCTGAGCAGAGGTACCCTACACCTGGAGCACTGGGTACAATTCTGAACAGAGGTACCCTAACCTGGAGCACTGGGTACAATCCTGAGCACAGGTACCTTTCACCTGGAGCACTGGGTTCAATCCTGGGCACAGGTACCCTAACCTGGAGCACTGGGTACAATTCTGAGCAGAGGTACCCTAACTTGGAGCACTGGGTACAATCCTGAGCACAGGTACTCTACACCTGGAGCACTGGGTACAATCCTAGGCACAAGCACCCTACACCTGGAGCACTGGATACAATACTGGGCACAGGTACCCTAACCTGGAGCACTGGGTACAATCTTGAGCACAGGTACCCTACACCTGGAGCACTAGGTACAATTCTGAGCACAGGTACCCTACACCTGGACCACCGGGTACAATTCTGGGTGGAGGTACCCTACACCTGGGGCACTGGGTACAATCCTGAGCACAGGTACCCTAACCTGGAGCACTGGGTACAATTCTGAGCAGAGGTACCCTACACCTGGAGCACTGGGTACAATCCTGGGTAGAGGTACCCTACACCTGGAGCGCTGGGTACAATCCTAGGCACAGGTACCCTAACCTGGAGCACTGGGTACAATCCTGAGCTCAGGTACCCTACACCTGGAGCACTGGGTACAATTCTGAGCAGAGGTACCCTACACCTGGAGCACAGGGTACAAATCTGAGCAGAGGTACCCTAACCTGGAGCACTGGGTACAATTCTGGGCAGAGGTACCCTACACCTGGAGCACTGGGTACAATTCTGAGCACAGGTACCCTAACCTGGAGCACTGTTTACACTCCTGGGCACAGGTACCCTAACCTGGAGCACTGGGTACAATCCTGAGCACAGGTACCCTACACCTGGAGCACTGGGTACAATCCTTAGCACAGGTACCCTACACCTGGAGCACTAGGTACAATCCTGGGCACAGGTACCCTAACCTGGAGCACTGGGTACAATTCTGGGCGGAGGTACCCTACACCTGGAGCACTGGGTACAATCCTGAGCACAGGTGCTCTACACCTGGAGCACTAGGTACAATTCTGAGCACAGGTACCCTACACCTGGACCACCGGGTACAATTCTGGGTGGAGGTACCCTACACCTGGGGCACTGGGTACAATCCCGAGCACAGGTACCCTAACCTGGAGCACTGGGTACAATTCTGAGCACAGTTACCCTACACCTTGAGCACTGGGTACAATTCTGAGCAGAGGTACCCTAAACTGGAGCACTGGGTACAATTCTGGGTAGAGATACCCTACACCTGGAGCACTGGGTACAATCCTGAGCACAGGGACCCTAACCTGGCGCACTGGGTACAATTCTGGGCAGAGGTACCCTGACCTGGAGCACTGAGTATAATTCTGGGCAGAGGTACCCTACTCCTGGAGCATTGGGTAAAATCCTGGGCAGTGGTACCCTAACCTGGAGCACTGGGTACAATCCTGAGCACAGGTACCCTACACCTGGAGCACTGGGTACAATTCTGAGCATAGATACCCTACACCTGGAGCACTGGGTACAATTCTGGGCGGAGGTACCCTACACCTGGAGCACTGGGTACAATCCTGAGCACAGGTGCTCTACACCTGGAGCACTGGGTACAATCCTGAGCACAGGTACCCTAACCTGGTGCACTGGGTACAATCCTGGCCAGAGGTACCCTACACCTGGAGCACTGGGTACAATCCTGAGCACAGGTACCCTAACCTGGAGCACTGGGTACAATCCTGAGCACAGGTACCCTAACCTGGAGCACTGGGTACAATCCTGAGCACAGGTACCCTAACCTGGAGCACTGGGTGCAATCCTAGGCACAGGTTCCCTACACCTGGAGCACTGGGTGCAATCCTAGGCACAGGTACCCTAACCTGGAGCACTGGGTACAATCCTGAGCACAGGTACCCTACACCTGGAGCACTGGGTACAATTCTGAGCAGAGGTACCCTAACCTGGAGCACTGGGTACAATCCTGGGCACAGGTACCCTACACCTGGAGCACTGGGTACAATTCTGAGCAGAGGTACCCTACACCTGGAGCACTGGGTACAATTCTGAGCGGAGGTACCCTACACCTAGAGCACTGGGTACAATCCTAGGCACAGGTACCCTACACCTGGAGCACTGGGTAAAATCCTGGGCAGAGGTACCCTACACCTGGAGCACTGGGTACAATCCTGAGCTCAGGTACCCTACACCTGGAGCACTGGGTACAATTCTGAGCAGAGGTACCCTACACCTGGAGCACAGGGTACAAATCTGAGCAGAGGTACCCTAACCTGGAGCACTGGGTACAATTCTGGGCAGAGGTACCCTACACCTGGAGCACTGGGTACAATTCTGAGCACAGGTACCCTAACCTGGAGCACTGTTTACACTCCTGGGCACAGGTACCCTAACCTGGAGCACTGGGTACAATCCTGAGCACAGGTACCCTACACCTGGAGCACTGGGTACAATCCTGAGCACAGGTACCCTACACCTGGAGCACTAGGTACAATCCTGGGCACAGGTACCCTAACCTGGAGCACTGGGTACAATTCTGGGTAGAGATACCCTACACCTGGAGCACTGGGTACAATCCTGAGCACAGGTGCTCTACACCTGGAGCACTAGGTACAATTCTGAGCACAGGTACCCTACACCTGGACCACCGGGTACAATTCTGGGTGGAGGTACCCTACACCTGGGGCACTGGGTACAATCCCGAGCACAGGTACCCTAACCTGGAGCACTGGGTACAATTCTGAGCACAGTTACCCTACACCTTGAGCACTGGGTACAATTCTGAGCAGAGGTACCCTAAACTGGAGCACTGGGTACAATTCTGGGTAGAGATACCCTACACCTGGAGCACTGGGTACAATCCTGAGCACAGGGACCCTAACCTGGCGCACTGGGTACAATTCTGGGCAGAGGTACCCTGACCTGGAGCACTGAGTATAATTCTGGGCAGAGGTACCCTACTCCTGGAGCATTGGGTAAAATCCTGGGCAGTGGTACCCTAACCTGGAGCACTGGGTACAATCCTGAGCACAGGTACCCTACACCTGGAGCACTGGGTACAATTCTGAGCATAGATACCCTACACCTGGAGCACTGGGTACAATTCTGGGCGGAGGTACCCTACACCTGGAGCACTGGGTACAATCCTGAGCACAGGTGCTCTACACCTGGAGCACTGGGTACAATCCTGAGCACAGGTACCCTAACCTGGTGCACTGGGTACAATCCTGGCCAGAGGTACCCTACACCTGGAGCACTGGGTACAATCCTGAGCACAGGTACCCTAACCTGGAGCACTGGGTACAATCCTGAGCACAGGTACCCTAACCTGGAGCACTGGGTACAATCCTGAGCACAGGTACCCTAACCTGGAGCACTGGGTGCAATCCTAGGCACAGGTTCCCTACACCTGGAGCACTGGGTGCAATCCTAGGCACAGGTACCCTAACCTGGAGCACTGGGTACAATCCTGAGCACAGGTACCCTACACCTGGAGCACTGGGTACAATTCTGAGCAGAGGTACCCTAACCTGGAGCACTGGGTACAATCCTGGGCACAGGTACCCTACACCTGGAGCACTGGGTACAATTCTGAGCAGAGGTACCCTACACCTGGAGCACTGGGTACAATTCTGAGCGGAGGTACCCTACACCTAGAGCACTGGGTACAATCCTAGGCACAGGTACCCTACACCTGGAGCACTGGGTAAAATCCTGGGCAGAGGTACCCTACACCTGGAGCACAGGGTACAATCCTAGGCACAGGTACCCTAACCTGGAGCACTCGGTACAATCCTGAGCACAGGTACCCTAACCTGGAGCACTGGGTACAATCCTGAGCTCAGGTACCCTAACCTGGAGCACTGGGTACAATCCTAGGCACAGGTACCCTAACCTGGAGCACTGGGTACAATCCTGAGCACTGGTACCCTACACCTGGAGCACTGGGTACAATTCTGAGCAGAGGTACCCTAACCTGGAGCACTGGGTACAATGTTGGGCAGAGGTACTCTACACCTGGAGCACTGGGTACAATTCTGAGCACAGGTACCCTACACCTGGAGCACTGGGTACAATGCTGAGCAGAGGTACCCTACACCTGTAGCACTGGGTACAATCCTAGGCACAGGTACCCTACACCTGGAGCACTGGGTAAAATCCTGGGCAGAGGTACGCTACACCTGGAGCACAGGGTACAATTCTGAGCAGAGCTACCCTAACCTGGAGCACTGGGTACAATTCTGGGCAGAGGTACCCTACACCTGGAGCACTGGGTACAATTCTGAGCACAGGTACCCTACACCTGGGGCACTGGGTACAATTCTGGGCGGAGGAACCCTACACCTGGAGCACTGGGTACAATCCTGAGCACAGGTACTCTACACCTGGAGCACTGGGTAAAATCCTGGGCAGTGGTACCCTAACCTGGAGCACTGGGTACAATCCTGAGCACAGGTACCCTACACCTGGAGCACTGGGTACAATTCTGAGCATAGATACCCTACACCTGGAGCACTGGGTACAATTCTGAGCATAGATCCCCTACACCTGGAGCACTGGGTACAATTCTGAGCACAGGTACCCTACACCTGGAGCACTGGGTACAATTCTGAGCATAGATACCCTACAACTGGAGCTCTGGGTACAATCCGAAGCACAGGTACCGTACACCTGGTGCTCTGGGTATAATCCTGGGCACAGGTACTCTACACCTGGAGCTCTGGGTACAATCCTGAGCACAGGTACTCTATTCCTGGAGCACTGGGTACAATCCTGGGCACAGGTACCCTAACCTGGAGCACTGGGTACAATCCTAGGCACAGGTACCCTACACCTGGAATCTTGTTATCTGAGTTCAGGTGAGAGGATGAAGTGTAATTGGTTGCTGTAAAGTGAAGACAGTTGTCTCTAAATTTCTTCTCTTCTGGTGTTCTAAATTCAGCCAATCTGGGTAGGTCCTGAATTTGGTTTTTTTCCTCCCTGTCAGTTGGTCTGTCTAATGCTGGGGTGGAGTTATGCAAATGAAGATTTTACAGCATACTATGTAATTCCTCTTGTATGCACGTTAACAATACTGGGTCCATGGGATTTTTTTGTTGAGTGTTTCCATGGGTGTGTTGGGGATTTAAAATTTAAATCGTTGGGAGTTTCCTTATAGGATGAAAAATCTCAGTACAGAGCCCTTCAGAAAATTGTGACAGCATATCGTCGGACATATGCCACATTGAGTTTCTCACCCACCACCTGAGCTAGACACCATATTATCTGTAAATGATGCCTGCATCTGCTGGTGTTAATGAAATACCAAGTTTGCTGTACAAGGAGGCAGGATTCAGCTGCATGTGTTCAGACAGAAGAAGGTCGTTCCTGCATATGGCAGTGGAAATTCACATTCATATTTCACAGATGTGGGCTTCGCTGGCTCGGCCACCATTTATTGCCTGTCCCTAGCTGCCCTTGAGAAGGTGGTGGTGAGCTGCCTTCTTGAACTGTAGGTACACCCACAGTGCCATTAGGAAAGGAGTTTCAGGATTTTGACTCAGCGACAGTGAAGGAACAGCGATATATTACCAAGTCAGAATGATGAGTTACTTTGAGGGGAACCTTCAGGTGGTGGTGTTCCCATTTATCTGCTGCCCTTGTCTTTCTAGATGGTAGTGGCTGTGAGTTTGGAAGATGCTGTCTAAGAAGCCTTGGTGAATTCCTGCAGTGCATCTTGTAGATGGTACACACTGCTGCTACTGTGCATCAGTGGTGGAGGGAGTGAACGTTTGTGGATGTGGTGCCAATCAAGTGGGCTGCTTTGTGCTGGATGGTGTCCAGCTTCTCCAATGTTGTGGGAGCTGCACTCGTCCAGGCAAGTGGGGAGTATGCCATGACACTTCTGACTTGTGCCTTTTAGTTGGTGGACAGGCATTGGGGAGTCAGGAGGTGAGTTACTTGTCGCACAATTCCTAGCCACAGTATTTATATGGCTAGTTCAGTTCAATTTCTGGTCAATGGTAACCCCCAGGATGTTGATAGTGGGGGATTCAGTGATGGTAATGCCATTGAACATCAAGGGGAAATGGTTGCATTCTCTCTTGTTGGAGATGGTCATTGCCTGACACTAGTGTGGTGTGAATGTTAATTGCTATTAGTCAGCCCAAGCCTGGATATTGTCCAGGTCTCGCTGCATTTGGACATGGACTGCTTCTGTATCTGAGGAGTCGTGAAAGGTGTTGAGCATTGTGCAATCATTAGCGAACATCCCCACTTCTGGCCTTATGATGGAAGGAAGGTCATTGATGAAGCAGCTGAAGATGGTTGGGCTGAGGACACTAACCTGAGGAACTCCTACAGTGGTGTCCTGGAGCTGAGATGATTGATCTCCAACAACCACAACCATCTTCCATTGTTCTAGGTATGACTCCAACCATCTGAGAGTTTTCCCCCTGATTCTCATTGATGCCTTGATGCTACACTCGGTCAAATGCTGCCTTGATGTGAAGGATAGCCGCTCTCACCTCACCTTGGGAGTTCAGCTCTTCTGTCCATGTTTGAACCAAGGCTGTAATGAGGTCAGGAGCTGAGTGGCCCTGGCAGAACACAACCTGGGCGTCAGTGAGCAGGTTATTGCTAAGCAAGTGCGCTTGATAGCACTGTTGATGACCCCTTCCATTACTTTACTGATGATTGAAAGTAGGCTGATGGGGCAGTAATTGGCCTGGTTGGATTTGTCCTGCTTTTTGTGTATAGGACATACATGGGTAATTTTCCACATAGCCGGGTAGATGCCAGTGTTGTATCTATAGTGGAACAGCTTGGCTAGGGGCGTGGCAAGTTCTGGAGCACAAGTCGTCAGCACTATTGCCATAATATTGTCAGGGCCCATAATGTTTGCAGTATCCGGTGCCTTCAGACATTTCTTGATGTCACATGGAGTGAATCAAATTGGCTGAAGACTGGCATCTGTGATGCTGAGGACCTCCGGAGGTTGGATCATCCACTTGGCACTTCTGGCTGGAGATTGTTGCGAATGCTTCAACCTTATATTTTGCACTGATGTGCTGGGCTCCCCTGCCATTGAGGATGGGGATATTTGTGGTGATGGCTCCTCCAGTGAGTTGTTTAATTATCCACCACCATTCACGACTGGATAGGGCAGGACTGCAGAGCTTAGATCTGATCTGTTGGTTGTAGGATCACTTAGCTTTGTCCATCACTTGCTGCTTATGCTGTTCTGATGCAAGTAGTCCTGTATTGTAGCTTCACCAGGTTGACACCTCATTTTTAGGTATGCTTGGTGCTGCTCCTGGCATTCCCTCTAGCCCTCTTCATCGAATCAGGGTTGATCCCCTGGCTTGATGGGAATGGTAGAGTGGGAGTTATGCTGGGCCATGAGGTTACAGATTGTTTTCAAGTACAATTCTGCTGCTACTGGTGGCCCACAGCGCCTCATGGATGTCCAGTCTTGAGTTGCTAGATCTGTTTGAAATCTATCCCATTTAGCACAGTGGTAGTGCCACACCACACGATGGAGGGTATCCTAAATGTGAAGGCGGGGCTTCATCTCCACAAGGACTGTGTGGTGGTCACTCCTACCGATACTGTCATGGACAGATGCACCTGCGGCAGACAGGTTGGTGAGGATGAGGTCAAGTGTGTTTTTCCCTCTTGTTGGTTCGTTCACCACCTGCCACAGATCCAGTCCAGCTGCTATGTCAGTTAGGACTCAGCCAGCTCGGTCAGTAATGGTGCTACCGAGCCACTCTTAGTGATAGACATTGAAGTCCCCCACCCAGAGTACATTCTGTGCCCTTGCCACGCTCAGTGCTTCCCCAAAGTAACGTTCAACATGGAGCAGCACTGATTCATCAGCTGAGGGAGGGCGGTACGTGGTAATCAGCAGGAGGTTTCCTTGCCCATGTTTGACCTGATGCCATGAGACTTCATGGGGTCCAAAGTCTCTGCTGAGGACTCCCAGGGCAACTCCCTCCCGACTGTATACCACTGTGTCACCACCTCTGCTGGGATGGTGATGTTTGGTAGCGTCTGGGACATCATCTGTAAAGTATGATTCCCGTGAGAATGACTATGTCAGGCTTTTGCTTGATTAGTCTGTGAGATATCTCTCCCAATTTTGGCACCAGCCCCCAGATTTTAGTAAGGAGGACTTTGCAGCGTCGATAGGGCTGCGATTGCTGTTGTCATTTCCAGTGTCTCGGTCAATGCTGGGTGGTCCATCTGGTTTCATTCCTTTTTTGTGACTTTGTAGCGGTTTGTTACAATTGAGTGGCTTGCTAGGCTATTTCAGAGGGCAGTTAAGAGTCAACCACATTGTTGTGGGTCTGGAGTCACATGTAGGGCAGTTAAGGATGACAGATTTCCTTCCCTAAAGGGCATTAATGAACCAGATGGGTTTCTACAACAGTCGACAATGTTTTATCATTAATGGTCATCATTAGACTTTTAATTCCAGATTTTTGTTGAATTCAGATTCCACCATCTGCCACGGTAAGATTCAAACCTGGGTCCCCAGAGCATTACCCTGGGTCTCTGGATTACTAGACAATACACTACGTCATCACCATTGTTTCCACCGAGGATATGAAAAGAAATAGGGGAGGAATTGCAGATGCATTAGTCATGATCATCCAAATGCTTAATTCAGAAATTGTCCCCTTGGATTATAAAATTGTCAAAGTCGTTCCATTATTTGAGAAGAAGAGGAGAGATAAATAGGGAAAATTATTGGCCAATTAGTCTAACGTCAGCTGTGGGAAAATTACTTGAATCTGTTAATAGGTGCAGAACGACTGAGCATTTGGATAAATGTTAGAGTGGACCAGAGAGCCGACATGGATATGTAAAGAGTAACTCATGTCTAACAAACATTATTATGCTTTTTGGGAGGTATCTACCATGGTCTACTATTTATCTATCTTGACTTCCAGATTTGATAAAGTTTGATTTGAGACAATTTTAAAAATTAAAAGTGTGTGTGGATTTGGAGACAGCTTATTGACCTGGATAGGAAATTGGTTAGGAAACGGGGGACAGAGAAATGGATAATGAGTATTGTACTCATTATGCAGATTCAGCAGATTGTTAGTTGGGCTCCAAAAGTTAGGTTACGAGGAAAGATCATGTAAATTAGACTTGTATTTCTTGGAATAGAAGGCTATGGTTGATTTGATTGAGAGTTTAGGCTACTGAAATGAATCAATATGGTAGATAGAGAGGAACATTTTCCACTGGGATGTTTACGACAAGGGAACATAACCTTCAGAACCAGGATATTCACCACTACTCTCCTCTGTCTGGCTGAACTTGTTCTCACGCTGAACAATTTCTCCTTCAACTCCTCTCACTTCCTCCAAATAAAAGGTGTTGCTATGGGTACCCGCATGGGCCCCAGCTATGCCTGTCTCTTTATGGGGTATGTGGAACATTCCTTGTTCCAGTCCTACTCCGGCCCCCTTCCACAACTCTTTCTCCGGTACATCGATGATTACTTCGGTGCTACTTCATGCTTTCGTCGGGACTTGGAAAAATTTATTAATTTTGCTTCCAATCTCCACCCCTCCATCATTTTCACGTGGTCCACCTCTGACACTTCCCTTCCTTGACCTCTCTGTCTCAATCTTTGGTGATAGACTGTCCACCAATATCCATTACAAACCTACCGACTCCCACAGCTACCTCGACTACAGCTCCTCACACCCCGCTTCCTGTAAGGACTCCATCCCATTCTCTCAGTTCCTTCGCCTCCGTCGCATCTGTTCCGCTGATGCTACCTTCAAAAACAGTTCCTCTGACATGTCCTCCTTCCTTAACCGAGGTTTTCCACCCACAGTCGTTGACAGGGCCCTCAACTGTGTCCAGCCCATCTCCCGCGCATCCGCCCTCACGCCTTCTCCTCCCTCCCAGAAACATGATGGGATCCCAATTGTCCTCACTTATCACCCCACCAGCCTCCGCATTCAAAGGATCATCCTCCGCCATTTCCGCCAACTCCAGCATGATGCCACCATCAAACACATCTTCCCTTCACCCCCCCCTATCAGCCTTCCGTAGGGATCGTTCCCTTTGGGACACCCTGGTCCACTCCTCCATCACCCCCTACTCCTCAACCCCCTCCTATGGCACCACCCCATGCCCACGCAAAAGATACAACACCTGCCCCTTCACTTCCTCTCTCCTCACCGTCCAAGGGCCCAAACACTCCTTTCAAGTGAAGCAGCATTTCACTTGCATTTCCCCCAACTTGGTCTACTGCATTCGTTGCTCCCAATGTGGTCTCCTCTACATTGGAGAGACCAAACGTAAACTGGGCGACCGCTTTGCAGAACACCTGCGGTCTGTCCGCAAGAATGACCCAAACCTCCCTGTCGCTTGCCATTTTAACACTCCACCCTGCTCTCTTGCCCACATGTCTGTCCTTGGCTTGCTGCATTGTTCCAGTGAAGCCCAACGCAAACTGGAGGAACAACATCTCATCTTCCGACTAGGCACTTCACAGCCTTCCGGACTGAATATTGAATTCAACAGCTTTAGGTTTTGAGCTCCCTCCCCCATCCCCACCCCCTTTCTGTTTCTTCCCCCTTCCTTTTGTTTTTTCCAATAATTTATAAAGATTTTTCTTTTCCCACCTATTTCCATTATTTTTAAATATTTTTAAATATTTTATGCTCCCCCCACCCCCACTAGAGCTATACCTTGAGTGCCCTACCATCCATTCTTAATTAGCACATTCGTTTAGATAATATCACCAACTTCGACACCTATGTGTTCTTTTATTCTGTTGTCTGTGACATCTTTTGATGATCTGCTTCTATTACTGCTTGTTTGTCCCTACAGCTACACCACCCCCCTCCACTTCTCTCTCCCCACCCAAAACGCACCCCCCCCACCACACACCTTAAACCAGCTTATATTTCACCCCTTTCTTGGATTCACTCAAGTTCTGTCGAAGGGTCATGAGGACTCGAAACGTCAACTCTTTTCTTCTCCGCCGATGCTGCCAGACCTGCTGAGTTTTTCCAGGTAATTCTGTTTTTGTTCAGGAGAAAAGTTAGTAAACACTTCTTCAAGCAAAGGGTGATTGAAGTGTGGACCTCTCCCACAAAAAGCAGTAGGTGCTTACTCAATTAATAATTAAGAAACTGAGACTGTTAGATATTTATTGGCCAAGGATATGTTTTTTCTTTATTCTTTCTTGATGTGGGCATTGCTGGCAAAGCCAGCATTTATTGCCCATTCCTAATTTCCCTTGAACCAAGTAACTTGCTAGGCACTTTCAGAGGACGTTTAAGAGTCAACCACATTGCTATGGTCTGGAGTCACATGTAGGCCAGGCCAGGTAAGGACAGCAGATTTCCTTCCTTAAAGGACATTAGTGATCCAGATTGCTCTTTATGACAATTGATGATAGTTTCATGGTCACTATTACTAAGCCTTGCTTTATATTCCAGATTTATGACTCATTGATTGAATTTAAATTCCACCAACTGTCATGTCTCCTGAGCATTAGCCTAGGCTTCTGGATTATTAGTCCAGTGACATTACCACTGTACCACCATCTCCCCCTTAATAAGGGTATTAAGGGACATGGAAACAAGGTAGGTAAATGGAGTTAGGATACAGATCAGTCATGTTTTTATTGAATAGTGGAGCAGTCTCAAGGAACTGAATGACCTCTTGCTGTTCCTATGTACTCAAATTGGGAGGATGTGACAAGTGGTGTTTCCAGAGGCCTGTAGCTCTTCACCTATAAATGATTTGTTTAAAGGATTGGAGATCTTATATCTAAGTTTTCTGATGACACTAAGTTAGTTGCCACAGTAACTAGTGTGGATGGGAGAAGAAAGTTGCAAAGGGACATTGATAATCTAAGTAACAGAACATGACTGTGACATATAGAAATTACATTGGCCTGAATTGGCTGGTCCAAATAGCCTGATCTGTGCTGTATATCCTAATAAAGTAGAACTTAATGGGAAAGCATGAGACCATCCGCCTTGGACCTAAGAAAGGTGGATCAGAGTAATTTCTGAATAGTGAGAAGCTAGGATGGTGGAGTAGACATGAGGGACTGAATAACATACTCTTCTTCCAATGTGCATGTGTATGCACGCATGCACATACACACACACGGGCATGCACACCTTGTATATATTTACGTCCTTGCGTCTGCGCCCTGTTACTTTCTGTGCTTCCTATGTACAGGCTAGGTACCTGGAGAATGTGGGCTGTATGAATGTTTTTAGTCGAGGTACTAACAGGCGTTGATTGGAGCACTCTGAGAATAATGTGAAATATTAAACTGCAGCAAAATCGCACAAATGTGTCCAGAGCGACATTCCAAAAATTGTTACTATCATCAAAAAAAATACAGGTCCTTGTTTTTATTTTAATTGTACCATCTGTATTTGTCACTCCTGAAACTGTCGTTGTTCTGTCTGTTTACAGGAAGGTGAGACTGCATTGCATTTGGCAGCTGAAGGGGGACATTCCGACTGTGTGAAAGTTCTGTTGAATGGTGCCTGTGATGTAAACGCCCAAACAAATGTGAGTGAAACTTCCTGATTTAAAACAATAATGTTTCACAGCAATTTCCTCAGATCTTAGAGGAAAATGAGGCAGAGATGAATGATGCCAGTCTGGTCTGCTGCTCTCTTACTGTGCCTTGGGTCAGTGGAATATTTTGGCCCCTTAGTTTGCAGGATAAAATCTAGGATTCTTGGGGTGGGGGGACACTGACTGCATTTTATGGATAGGTTGGCAGCCCTTGCTACTGATACAGGAACCACTGGTTTGGCCTTAGTTTATGGCAAAAGGCTCTGCTAGGCTGCAGCATGCCATCCATATAACTGACTTGAACCTACAGACCCAGGCATGTCCGGTTCAGGTTTGTGTACTTCTGTGGGACTCTACCAGCTACCAGGTGAGGGGAAACATTTAAGCCTTATTATTAGTAAAGGGTGCTGATACCACGAATATGTTGCCCCTTGCAGACATCACCAAGTGTACGCTGGCAACACCCAGCCCTACCTCACCACCATCTCTCTTGACTGCTCAACTGTTTCTGGTTATAATCAGCTTCACATAGAAAGACGTCATTCAGCCCATTGAGTCCCACCTCTCTCTAGAGAAGTCCAGCCTATTCATTTGGCTCTATCCTTGTAGCCCTGCAAGTTTTTTTTCTTCTAGTGCCCATCCAATTGCCCTTGAAATTATTGATCGTCTCCCCTTCAACCACTCCCATAGATAGCGAGTTCCAAGACATTACCAATCGCTGCATAAAAAAGTTCTTTATAATATTCCCCCTGTGCTTCTTGTCCAAAACCTTTAGGCCCCCTAGTCATTGAACTATTAGATTAGCTATTGGGAATAGCTTTGCTTTGACAATTTTAGTTAAACCTATTATACGTCTCTATCAAACCTCCCATCAGTCTCCTTTTCTTCAAGAATAATAAGCTAAATTGTATCGAAGTTCCATCATTCCTGGAACCATTCTGGCAAATCTCATCTGCACCCACTCAAGGACCTTCACATCTTTCCTAAAGTGTGGTGCCCCAAATTGGATGCATTTCTCTGGTTGTCGCCTAACCAGTGATTTATAAAGGTTCAACATAAGCTCTCTGCTGTTGTACTTAATGCCTCTGTTAATGAAGCCCAAGATCCGATATGCTTTGCTAGTAACCCCCTTGATATGTCCTGTGTTATGATCCTAGACCAGACCCCTAAGTTTTTGGTGAGACCTGGTTAGGGACCAATAACGTTTTTTTACAGTAGACGAAGTTTGAGATTCAAGACACTTGTTAAGAGAATAAAGCCACATACTTCCACGGGTTTTGAACAAATGGTACTGGGTTTGTAACCCCAAGATCAAGAGTTCAAATCTCACAATGGCAAAACTATGTAAAGCTTGGCCTAAATAGCCAAGTGGTTATGGTACTGGGTTTGTAACCCCAAGATCAAGAGTTCAAATCTCACAATGGCAAACTATGAAACAACGTAACTTCATCTGAAACAGATGGAAACGGGTTTGTACTCGAAAGAGTTACAAGGTCAGAAAGATAAAACAATTTCCAATATCTAACAGGTTAATATGAAGTATATGTGAATTAACAGGCAAACTGTGGTCGAACACACCACACTGCACAATAAATGGCAAATGCAACCAAGACAGATTCCACACATTTCTTAACAGCCCACCCAGATGTCAATAAACAGAGTTTACCAACCTCGATAAAATTCTTTCCCTCTTTCTCTGTCTCTCTCACAAGGGATTCCAGTCTTCACCTTCAAAGATCTCAACTTGGATTTGTCTCCAAAGGCCACTCCAACTTGGACAGCCTCGATGAAGGCTCACCCCATAGAGTTTCAAGATTTCATTCCCCTGGATTCCCAAGTCTGCACTCCCACACTAACCCACAAGCACAACTTCAGCTCTTCAACCATGCCAAGCAAAATACTACTGCTCCAAAGGGTTGTCTTTGCCCCAGTGACCCCTATCAGGGTATAATCTACCTTTTGCTGCCTCCTTGGATCTCCAGGGCTTCTCCTGAGTTCTCTTTGATCACCAGAGCTTCTCCAGAATCCCCTCTACTTAAAGTCAGCCAACCACAGCCTTTTTTCTGCTTGGAGCCTCTTTCCTTGTTCCTTAACTGGGTCCTCTCTCTGTTTTGCACGTAAGTAGTCCTGTATTATAACTTCACCAGGTTGACACCTCATTTTTGGGTATGCCTGGTGCTGCTCCTGACATGCCCTCCTGCACTCTTCATTGAACCAGGGTTGATCCCCTGGCTTGATGGTAATGGAAAAGTGGGGGATATGCTGGGCCATGAGGTTACAGATTGTGTTCGAGTACAATTCTGCTGCTGCTGATGGCCCACAGTGCCTCATGGATGCCCAGTCTTGAGTTGCTCGTTTTGTTTGAAATCTATCCCATTTAGCACAGTGGTTGTGCCACACAACACGGTGGAGGGTATCCTCAATGTGAAGACGGGACTTCATTTCCACAAAGGCTGTGCATTGGTCACTCCTACCAATACAGTCATATACAGATGCATCTGCAGCAAGCAAGTTGGTGAGGATGAGGTCAAGTATTTTTTTCCTCTTGTTGGTTCTCTCACCACCTGCTGCAGCCCAGTCGAGGAGCTATGACATTTAGGACTCGGCCATTTCGGTCAGTAGTGGTGCTACCGAGCCACTCTTGGTGATGGACATTGAAGTCCTCCACCTGGAGTACATTCTGAGCCTTGCCACCCTCAGTGCTTCCTCCAAGTGGTGTTCAACATGGAGGAGCACTGATTCAGCAGCTGAGGGAGGGTAATCAGCAGGAGGTTTCCTTGCCCATGTTTGACCTGATGCCATGAGACTTCATGGGATCCAGAGTAGATGTCCAGGGTTCCCTCCTGACTGTATACCACTGTGCCTCCACCTCTGCTGGGTCTGTCCTGCCCGTGGGACAGGACATACCCAGGGATGGTGATGGTGGTGTCTGGGACATTATCTGTAAGGTATGATTCCATGCGTATCACTATGTCAGGCCATTGCTTGACTACTCTGTGAGACAGCTGTCCCAATTTTAGCACTAGCCCCTGGATGTTAGCAGGGTCAACAGGGCTGAGATTGCCATTGTCATTTCCGGTGCCTAGTTCAACAAGACCACCTTAGCTCCTTCGACAGCACCTTCTAAACCAGCGAAGGCCAAGGGCAACAGCTGCATGGGAACACCACCACCACCTGCAAGTTCCCCTCCACCTGCAAGTTCCTATCCTGACTCGAACTCCCTTCCTCCCAGCGCTATGGGTGTACTTCCACCATATGACTACAGCAGTCGAAGAAGATGGCAGATCACCACCTTTTTAAGAGCAATTAAGGATGAGCAGCAAACGCTGGCCTAGCTAGTGACACCCACATCCTGTGAAAAACGAAACAAAAGTGACCATGCCCGGGAACTGAATAGTCCAGGGCATTTGACATTTCAGAAGGACAGAAAGAAAGGAAAAGCAGTCGTGAGAAACTTGGTTCAGAGAATCAAACTGTAGAATCAGTTTGGAAATAAATAGCAACAGAAAGAAGTCGTTGATTGGAGTGGCTTATAGGCCCTCTGACAGTAGCTACACTGTAGGACAGACTGTAAGTCAAGAAATAATAGGAGGATGTAAGAAAGATATTGCAATAGTCGGGAGATTTTAATTTTCATATAGATTGGACAAATCAAATGGGCAAAGGTAGCCTTGAGGATGAGTTCATTGTGTATTTGAGACAGTTTCTTAGAACGGTATGTTCTGGAACCAACGAGGGAACAGACTATTTTAGAGTTGGTAATGTGTAAGGAAACAGGATTAATAAATAACCTCATAGTAAAGGATCTTCTAGGTAATAGTGATCATAAAATAATCAAATTTCATATTCAGTTCCCATTCATGGCTGATCTTGGGCTTCACTCCATTTTCCCATCTGCTCCCCATATCCCTTAATTCCCTGAGACCAAAAACCTTTCTACCCCAGCCTTAAATATATTCAATAATGGAGCATCCTCAACCCTCAACCCTCTGAGGCTGAGAATTCCAAAGATTCATAACCTTTTGAGTGTAGTCATTTCTACTCATCTCAGTCTTAAATGGTCAGCCGTTATCCTGAGATTGTGTCCCCATGTTTTATATTTCCTGACCAACAGAAACAATCTCTTAGTGTCTGCCCTATAAAGCCCCTTCGCAATGTTGTAGGTTTCATTGAAATTGCCTCTCATTCCTCTAAACTCCAGAGAGCCTCTCATCATAGGAGAACTCTTTTATCCCAGGGACCAATTTCGTGAACCTTCGCTGTACAGCCTCTAATGCAAATTCTCTTGACATTTCTTCGCAGATGAAGATTTTTAGGAGTTTGTACTCATTGGTTGCAGGCTTTCTGGCGCCTGGTCAGGCCTTTCTGTGACTGGCAGATTCTTCCATACTGATGCAGCTGAAGGATGACCATAAAATCATTGTCGAATGACAGAAAAACCCACCTGGTTCACTGTCCTTTAGGGAAGGAAACCTGTTGCCCTTACCTGGTCAGGCCTACATGTGACTCTAGACCCACAGCAATGTGGTTAACTCTTTACTGCCCTCTGAAATGGATTGGCAAGCTACTCAGTTGTTTCAAACTGCTAAAAAGTCTAAAAGGAATGAAACCAGACGGACCATCTGGCATAGACCTCAGCACTGGAAACAACAACAGCAAAATCAGCCCTGTTAACCCTGCAAAGTCCTTTGGAACATCTGGAGGCTGTGCCAAATTTGGGAGAGCTGTCTCACAGACTAGTCGAGCAAGAGCCTGACGTAGTCATACTAATGGAATCATACCTTACAGATACTGTCCCAGACACCACCGGCAGGACCAGCCAAGCAGAGGTGGCAGCACAGTGGTATACAGTTGGGAGGGAGTCCTCAATATTGACTCCGGACTGCCCCAGAAGGAAAAACCAGTAAAAATTGGGAAATAATAATATTGGTCTGAACTGGTCTTATATAGCTTAAAATGGAACACCAGTAAAAACTGGGAAATAAGAGGACTGGTCCGAACTGTTTTTTTACTTCTGGGACGTGGGGTCTCATGGCACCAGGTCAAACATGGGCAAGGAAACTGCTGAATCAGTGCTCCTCCATATTGAACACCACTTGGAGGAAGCTCTGAGGGTGGAAAGGGCACAGAATGTACTCTGGGTGGGGGACTTCAATGTCCATCACTAAGAGTGACCCGGTAGTGCCAATAATGGCCGAACTGGCCAAGGCTAAAGGACATAACTGCTAGACTGGGTCTGCAGCAGGTGTTGAGGGAACCAACAAGAGGGAAAAACATACTTGACCTCATTCTCACTAACTTGCCTGCCACAGATGAATCTATCCATGAGAGTATCGGTAGGAATGACCACCACACAGTCCTTGTGGAGAAAAAGTCCTGCCTTCACATTGAGGACACCCTGCATCGTACAATACGTGTGGCAGTACCGCTGTGCTAAATGGGATGGATTTCGAACAGACTTAGCAACTACTGCTAATAGACTTAATACTATCAATAAAATCTTACAATTATTAATAACTTACACACTTTTGAAAGATAAAACTTTTGAAAGATGAATTAGTGCCTCTAGACCTCAGCTCCCAGGTTTCACTGTCTTGTATTCCATCTTTCAGACTGCTCTTTGCTTTTTCAAAATACCAGGATAGCACCTCTTCAGTCATGGCAATGAATTCCCTCACTTACCAATTTCTTGAGTTTAGCACTCTGAAGAAGCAAAACTGTCCTTCGTAGAACGAGACTCCATGCTACTCACTGCATTGCTCTTTCCCCAGATTCCTGCAAATTATTTCCCTTCAAACATTTATCCACTTACCTTCATCCTGTCCCCCTCCAATTTTAGCCACCTCCTCTTACTGGGGTAAGAGACAGCTATTCAGTCATGAAGGGCATCAGGGATCAGCACAATCTCATTTCCACCCAATCTCCACACAATTGCTCACACACAAAGCTGTAATGATATTCACTCCTTCAGAGATATCACTAGACAGCAATTCAGGTGCACACTCAGCACAATTTTCCAAGCCCCGGCAGGAATAGAGGCAGGGGGGGTAGAAAAATGGGGACTCATGTTGGGACAGCTCTTGATGCATTCCAGCTGCTGGGGAAGTTTCCCAATGTGGGCCAGCCTGCGGATTGACAACCAGTTGCATATTAAGGACCCCAGTTGGGGGACATTTCGAGTGGTCAGCAGCAGGTTGCCAGCTGTGAATGGCTCCTTGAACTGTTTTGAAGCTGCCAGCTTTATGGTGGCAGCTCCCTCCAGTAGTCTGGAGGGCCATTGGAGCCAATGGTTCATCCCCCAAAGCAGTTTCCCCTCTGCTTGGATTGACATAACTGCTTAACTCCTCCACAAAATGGATTAATTTACAACCCTCTGCGGGTGCCTTAATTTTCCTCTATCATAAGGTCAGAAGTGGGAATGATCGCTAATGGTTGCATGGTGTTCAGTGTCATTTGTGACTCTTCCGATACTGAAACAGTATGTGCTCATATGTAGGAAGACCTGGACAATATTCAGGCTTGAGCTGATAATTGGCACGTAACATTCATACCACATAATGGCCAGACAATGACTGTTTCTAACAAGAGAGAAACTAACCATCTTCCCTTCACTTTCAAGAGCATGGAGGAGGCAGTGGCGTAGTGGTATTGTCGCTGGACTAGTAATCCAGAGACCCAGGGAAAAGCTCTGGGGACCTAGGTTCAAGTCCCACCACAGCAGATGGTGGAAGTTGAATTCAATTGAAAAAAATTAAATCTGACTTTAAAAATCTATTTGATGATTGTTGTAAAAACCATCTGATCTTTAGACGTCCTTACCTGGTCTGGCCTATATGTGACTCCAGACCCACAGCAATGTGGTTGACTCTTAACTTAGGGATGGGCAATAAATGCTTGCCTAGCCAGTGACACCCACATCCCATGATTGAATTAAAAAAAAATCCCCCATTGTCAACATCCTGGTGGTTGCCATTGACTAGGCTTATAAAAGCTGTGGCTACAAGAGCAGGTCAGAGGCTGAGAATTCCATACCTCTTGACTTCCTTAAACCATCCTGTATGAATGCAGCTCCAACAGCACTCAAGAAACTTAAAACAGTCCATCTGATTGGCACCCCATCCACCACTTTCGACATTCATTCCACCACCGACGCACATTGGCAGCAGCGTGTACACTAAACAGGATGCACTGCAGCAACCTGCCAAGCCCCCTTCAACAGTACTTTCCAAACCTCTACCAACTGGAAGTACAAAGGCAGAAGATATGCGGGAACACCCCCACCTACAAGTTCCCCTCCAAGCCACACAGCGTCTTGACTAGGAACTATATTGCTGTTCCTTCGCTGTTGCTTGGTCAAAATCCTAGAACCTCCCTTCCTAACAGCACTGTAGTGTACCCACATGAACTGTAGTGGTTCAAGAAGAAGGCTCCCCACTCCCCTCAAGTAGGGATGGGCAATAAATGCTGGCTTTGTCTGAAATGCTCATATCCCATGAAAGAATAAAAATAATGTAGTGGGTACAAGTTCAGGCTGGCATAACTGTGCAGTGTGCGAACAGCTCTTTCTGCTTTCTCCTTTTTCCCTCTTCTCTTCTATGTGCCTCAGACCTTCACCAATTACCCAGGAGTCTTAGACCAGAGTCATCTTCGAGAGTTCACCTCCACCGCCTACCTGCACTGACGCCTTTCAAAGTCCCTTACTTTATACTCTTCCTCAGAGGTGGACTTGGGTGTTATTGACAGGATCTTATTGTCCTGTAAAATTTTCCAAAGCCTGGGTTAAACATGACCATTATGTTATGTAGCTGCTATGAGTTTGTGGAGCCTTCTCATGTACCTTCTGTCCATGATCAACCAGGCATTTACATCATGTTCCCTTATCTCATCCCAGACTGTGTGAAACATTACCGGTATGTATCTCCTGACTCCACTTTTGTGTCATTAAGTGTCTCTTTATGTATTCAAGTAACCAACCAATCAACACCGGCCACCCGCATGAACTTAACTTCAATCGATACAATTAGTGGACATATTGGCCGGAATCATCTCAGATTTGCACTGAGTGTGGTAGCGGGTGGATAAAACGATGCTTTTCCCGCCGGCCACAATGGCGGCATTTCGCCATATCGTCCGAGACCCTCCACGTTAATTATGCTTTACCGGGAAACCACTGTTTCCATGGCAGCTGGGCTCTCATTCATTCGCCACGCAATCACCTCACTGCTTCAGCCACATGCACACCTCTCAGCGCTTCCAGCCCAGGACTGCTGCATGGAAGACATGGCCCCAAAAGGCAAAAAGACTGCAGCCCCCAGGTTCAATGACACATCCCTCAAGTTCTTTTTGGATGCAATGGAGGCCCATGATGTCCTGTACCCCTACTCTGGCTGCAGGATGGGCAACCACATCACTGATCCGGCTTGGGAGGCAGTGGCAGCAATGGTCAGTGCCTACGCCCTACATGAGAGTACAGCCGCCCAGTGCAGCAAGTGGATGAATGATCTCTGTTCCGCCAGGTAAGTCATTCTTTTCATCACTTTCAACTCTCACACTCTCAAACCCATCACACAGGGCCCTCACTCATTGCCAGTTCAAGGGACATCACCATTCACTCTTTCACATGGAGACCTTGATACAGGACATTGGTCTTGCACAGCTGCATGGGCTGAACCCCATTGTCAATGCCATCATTGGCCTGCAACAGTGTGTATGCGAGAGGGTTGCAGGGCAGCCCTATCTCACTCTAGCTACCCCTTAGCCAGGGGCCCTTGGGCACCCATAGGGAGGAGGATCAGCTAGTGTACCCCCCAGGGCCATCCATCCAGATGACCCTGGGAGTGTCCGGCCCCGTCTGAATCACCTCTTCCTATGACCTCAGCAGCTCCAGCTCCACAGGCCGAGGAGGGTGCCACTGTCGCACAGCAGGACCCTGAAAGCAGGCCAGGGCCCTCCAGGTCTCAGCCCTCCAGAGGATGACTGCCAAGGTCATCACAGATAGAGTGCAGCAGGCTGCCTCCACCTCCAGTGTGGAGCACCAAGACGTAGCGGCAGGGCTAGGAAGGGGAAGAAGATGTAGTTAACTCCTGTTAATCACTTATACATAATGTTCACTGTTGGAAATAAATTCCCAAGAATGTCTCCTTTCCGCACAAGATAAAGGCAGGTGTCTCAGTCCAGGGCCTCTCCCCTGTACTTTGTGCAGCCTTTAGACCAAAGTGATGGTCCAGCCTCATACTCCCTGGAAACATTACTGATGCCTGCACCTCGACAGTGTTTGTCATTGCTGCCAGAATGTAGTGGGCAGGCATCGCAGAGTTCTGTCATTCTCTCTGTGTGCTCTCAGCATCTTTAAGGTGGGGCTGGCCCCCATCTCTTCAGCATCTTGTGACCAGTGATGCTGTGCTGCTAAAGGGCTCAGGTGCTGAAGGCCGACAAAGGATCAGGTGCTTTTGAAGATTCATGGCTGCGTCTCTATGATATGACCTTGATCACAGAGTGCGAGTGAGCCCTCGGCCAGACAGGAGTCAGACGTTCTCAGAGGCTATGTGAAGATCAGTGGAGTGTCCTCACTGCATGCCATCATCACCCCCCTGCATTCGAGTGACTATTAGGGCCTCCACTGCATCTTCATGACAGGAGCATTATCAGAGGGTATGTGTGCTACCATAAGCCAGACTGGAATCAAACGTCCATGGATGCATTGTGAGGATCTATGGTGTCTCGTCATTGCATGTCCTCATCATCCTCCACAACTCTAGCAGCTGTGAGGGCCTCCCGAGTGCACCAGCCTCGACTGGCCAGTGCAAGGGCCTCATCATCATCATTGTCGCCTTCGAGGGCCTACTCACCCTCATCACCGTCAACATCCTCCTCATCGAAGGAAACTTCCAGCTCCTGCATCTCCTCCTCAGCCAGACCCACTCCCTGTTTCAGTGCCAGGTTGTAAAGGGCGCAGCAGGTGATGATGATACGTGATGCCCTGTGGACTGTATTATGGGGCTCCACCAGGCTGGTCCAGGCACCAGAACCTCATTTTCAGCATCCCTATGGTTTGCTCCACAAAATTGCGAGTTGCACCACCAGCCTTGTTATACCTTTGCTCTGCTACAGTCTGAGGCTGCTGCATGGGTGTCACCAGCCACATCCTATGTGCCTAGCACTTGTCCCGAGGAGCCAGCCCTGCAGCCCCTGTGGAACCTGGAAGACGTCAGGGATCTGTGACTGACTGAGAATGTGGGAGTAGTGGACAGTCTCTGGAAACTGTGCACAGAGCTGCAGGATGAGTTTGTGGTGATTGCACACCTGCTGCACCTTCAGCAAATGGAAGCCCTTGTGGTTGACCTAATTGACCTCTTGTTGTGATAGAGATCCAAGCGCCACATGAGTGCAGTTGATGACACCCTGCACCTGTGGGAAACTCGAGATCTGGGAAAATCTAAACACTCTTGCATCCTGGCTCTCCTGATCATGGACGAAATGTACAAATTTGTGTGCCCTTGCGAAAGTGGCATCCATGACCTCATGGATGCATTTGTGGGTAGAGGATCGTGATATCCCACAGAGATCACCTGTGGAGCCCTGAAAGGAGCCACTGGTGTAAAAATTGAGCACCACGGTCACTTTCACAGCTCCTGGCAGTGGATCTGCTCCATGTCCCCTTGGTGCCAAATTCTGCAGCAGCTGGCAGGTGCAACTGACCAGTTCACTAGACATGCAGTCTTCAACAACACTGGTTCTCAGTCATCTGCAGGAATGAAAGGCGGCGGCTGTAGACGCTGAGTCTAGCTAGGCACCGACCAGCGATGGCTCGCTGTGGCTCTTCAGCAGCATGTGTAGGAGCACCAGCTGTCCCTTCTTCGTGAAGGTGCTCCTACTCCCTCTGCTCATCCAGGTGCCTTAGTCGCTCTTTTCACACCACAAGGCACACAGCTAGTTCACCATGATCCTGATGTACTCCTCCTGCAGGATGAAAGAAAGAGACGCATGGGTTAGCTTGTGTGTTCTAAGAATCTCTCTTGGTTAAGTCTGAAGGCCTAATGCATCCCGGAGAGTGCAGGTCACCACTTGGATGGCCAGAGTTTAGTGGCTGCCCAAAACCCCACCCACCTCCACCCCACTCCACCTGACCGATTAACAGCAGCTTTGCCCATTGGACTGTAGGCTGTGCTGTCAGCTCAGGCACAGGCATTCTCCTAACCCACACTGCAAGGCTGCACTGTTAGCTTGAACCATGGGGGAGACTGGTCCAAACCTGCATGATGACATTGCAAGAGGCTGTGTGCACCTCCACCATTGACTGCTCAATGGTCAGCTTTAGCAAGAAGGGTGTACAACATACCCAGTCATTCAACTGTTCTGCAGACCACTGAAACGTCCATTAATTTGCAGTCTGTGCCCAAGGGGTGAAAAGTTGTGGAGCACTTGGTGGCACTTCCATGTCTCTGCGTTTTTTGAGTGGGCAGATAAGCCAAAGACCTGATTCTATGAATGTCAATGTGGCTGCACCTGAACTGCCTTAGCTGTGGATGAATGGTCACTTTATACAAGGTTTCCCTAATGCATGGCCACTTCCCTCCCCCACAACCTGAACGTGCTTGCACACTTCCTTCAACCACAGGGCAGCCCTTGCCCCAACTACCCCCACCGCCCCCCAAACAAGTCGCCTCAACCTCAGGGCAGCCCTTGCCTCTTGCTCCCATGCCTCCAATGCATCTCAACCTTGAAGTCCAACAGGCAACGCAGGTGAGTGCTGCACAACGTTACTGTGTGCTCACCTCTGAGTTTCCCTCAAAATGCAGCCCAACAAGTGCATGCATTATATATGCTGTTGTGAAACACATCGGTGTGGGTGGGGAAGGGGGCATTGATTCTGGTGGGCTAGGTTTATAATGATATGCAGATGTGTTGCAATGTGGTTCCTGATGTCCGACGGCAGGAAACATGGCCTGTCATCGACGGGCAGAGCAGACAATCGCAGAGTGGTTTCACTACGCCATGAAACCGATTTTTGGCCTTCTCGCTATATTATGTACTCACTGCCGAGCACGCCCAACACCAGTGGGCACAGACAATTCCACCCGTTGTTAAGTTGCAACATCAGGCTGTGGACCCCCATTTGGTCCCAATGTCGAGATTCTGAAGTCCGCAGGAAAGTGCTGCATTTTTGTCTGACCTTCCCTCGCCATGGCTCATGGGGTCTTTGCTCTTTCCGACTAGACCTGGTACACTGAGCGCAGACATAGGGCTTCTTGGTTAACAACTCGCCATTTCAGGCCAAGCAAAGGATGCCATCCCGGATCCCTGTGCCCCCTCCCCTGGCCCCCCTCTCCAACACCCCCTGTCCTCACAACCCCCTGTATATATGGTCTATGTATTTATCCAAATCAAGGTGGGGGGAGATGGTGCTGTTGTGGTAATGTCGCTGGGCTAATCATCCAGAGATCCAGCAAATGATATGGGATCATGGGTTCAAATCCCACCAAGGATAAAACTAGTCTCAGTAATGGTGACCATGAAACTATTCATCGATTGTTGTTAAAACTCATCTGCCATCCTTACCCGGTCTGGCCTACATGTGAATCCAGTCCACAGTTTATGGCCTGGCAAGCCACTCAGTTCAAGGGAAATTAGGGATGGGCAACAAATGCTGGCCTAGCCGGTGACACCCACATCCCAGGAATGAATAAAGAAAAAACGTGGAAGACTAATTGATATGTGATTCTTCCTGGGGTTACCTCCATTAACCACTTCACCTTTCAAAAACCTTCTGAATCTTCACCTTTAACCAAACTTGTTTTCCTAACTCACATGAAAGCGTGTGGTGTACTTAATTTATTTTACCTTTTTTTCCCCTTCCCTCCTCATAGGATGGTTTTTGGACATTTAACATCCCATACAAATTTGAATTGCATTGTTATAAAGATCCTGCATGATGAAGTGCTGAAATACTTAGATCAGATTCCCAGCTCAGGCCTTTGTCATTCTGACCAGTCAGCATTTAGAGCACCACAACTGGCCTCAGAATCCCTGGGTTAGAGAGAGAAAGAGAAAAAAACTCACCCACAATTCCAGTTCCTACTTATTATGCAGTAACACCTCCTGGAAGCTAAGAACATCAATATGTTGGTTGGTAATAAAATCCAGCTCGGATATGAAGGACCATAATGTGTAATAGCTGACACATGAAGAATGGGCACTTGGACAAGTTACGCTGAGGCTGCCACTGCCAAACATGGAATGAGGCACTGCCATCAGGAGAGGGAAGCAAACCTGGGAGAATATCCAGAGAGACAGTGACATCAGCCTGCAGCTCTCCCCTCCCCTCCAGCTAGCTCAAGAGCTGCGGTCCCCAGTGAGGTCACTCATGCCCTTGGCAGCAGTCACCTAGCTCTCTTACGGCTCCATCTCTCTCTCTATTTCTGTTCCCAGGCCTCCATCTTACCCACAAGCTCTTGTATCGGGCTGTCACCAGTTTCCACAGCCAGCATCACCTGACCTTCCAGCAATCGTGGGCAGAAAAATCCTGAGATTTCAGAGTCCTCTCACAAGATTGCAATTGTTGGTGTGTCTGTGCCTACATCCCATGAATGAATAAACAATAAACCGCAGAAAGTTATCACATAATCCACTTAGTCACAAGGCCAACCTGCCCCCGAAGGTATATTTAATGATGCAATCAGTTGGCCCAGCAGGCAGCTATTGCAAATGAGTCATGTGGGGCCTTGAATTATTTACTCTCCTACATCTAAAACCTGAGGCCACTTAACCCAAAGAGAGTTCCTCTTTGTTTGGCGACATCACCTGCTGTTGTTTGTAGCAAATAGCATCTGTCTGCAAACTACACTGCACAGTATATAAAGACAGTTCGACAGTTCATCAGTTTGTTGTGCTGTTTTTTCCTATTATTTAAATTTGTCTTGGTTTACACATAATGCACAAGGAACGTTCTTTGCCCTGGATTGCCAATCACAGTGATGTTACTGCTTCAGGACAAAATTACAGTCACTTGGGAAAAAGGGGGATTAAGTAAGGAAAACCAGCACAGACTCGTTACAGGAAAATCTTGTTTAACTAACGTGCTTGAGTTTTTGATAAGGTAACAGAGAGGGTAAATGAGGGCAAGGCTGTTGATGTTTCATCCACTGGACTTTCAAAAGTCATTTGATAATATGCCGCACGACAGACTTAGAATAAAGTTGAAGCTCATGAATAAAAAGAACAGTAGCAACATGGATACGAAATTGGCTGAGTGACAGGAAACAGAGTGCTGATTAATGGATGTTTTTTCGGACTTGAGGAAGGCTAAAAGCGGAGTTCACCAGGGGTCAATGTTAGGGCCCCTGCTCTTCCTCCAATGCACTAATGACTTAGCTTTTGTTGTACAGGGAACACTTTCAAAATTTGTTGAAGACAACAAGCTTGCAGCACATGTGAGCAGCAAGTTAATCTGTTAATTACCACTGAAACCTAAGTGACGATGTTGAATAGTCTCTGAGAGGTTGTGTATGTAAGTGGTCAGCACTGGCATCCTATGCAAGCGTTAAGAGCAATAGGAGTTACTTTATTAGTGTTAAAAATCTTCTCCACAAATTAAAATATTATCTGTACTTGGGGTGTTGCCCCCTGTGAATAGTAAACATGAGCACAACCTTTCTGTTTGAAGATTTTAAGTTCATTTTGTGTTTTTCCAACAGAAGGGCATGAACGCTCTCCATTACGCAGCACTACATGGCTGGGTGAAGGTGTCAGAGCTGCTGATTGAAGCTCAAATAAACCTGAATGCAGTTAACCATGTGAGTCTAACAAGTTGTATCTGTAAGGGAGCAATTTCTGACTTAGTGAGAGTAAAGTCTATTCCAGTCAAATTTCAATGGAGTTTACCCGGCTAACGTTCTTCACCCGCACACAACCCAACACATCTTGACCTCGGTATGGGGCCATATTTAGGGCCTTTCCCAGATACAACACTATATTAATTATGTAATGTGAGGGTATTAAGGAATATGGAACCATAGAAAACTTATGGTGAAGAAAGTGGCCATTCAGCCCATCATGTCTGCATTGGCCAAAAAAAAAGAGAAAAAAAGAAACCAGCCGCTCATTATCCCACTTTCCAGTACCTGGTCATTAGTCTTGCAGGTTACAGTACTTCAGGTGCCAATCCCAGTACCTTTTAAATAAGTTGAGTGTTTCAATGTCAACCATCAATTCAGGCAGTGAATTCCAGATGCTCACCACCCTCTAGTTTTTCCTCATTTCCCATCTAATCCTTCTAAAAATCACCTTAAATCTATGCCCCCGCCAATACACTCAGCTTGGGGAAACAGGTCTTTCCTGTCTACCCTGTCTAGGCCCGTTATAATTTTGTACTCCTCGATTAAATCATCCCTCAGCCTCCTCTGTTCTAAGGAAAACAACCCCAGCCAATCCAATCTTTCCTGATAACTGCAATTTTCCTGTAACATTTACAGGCAACATTCCTGTAAATCTCCTCTGTACTCTCTCCAGAGCAATTATATCTCTCCTGTAATTTGGTGACCAGAACTGTAGACAAAATTCCAGCTGTAGCCTAATCAGCGTTTTATACCGTTCCATCATTACATCCCTGCGTATGTACTCAATACCTCATCGATTAAAGGAAAGCATTCCATTTGTTTCTTTACCATCTTATCCACCTGTCCTGCCACTTTCAGGGACCTGTGGACATGCACTCCAAAGTCTCTCACTTCCTCAGCCCCTCTTAATATCCTCCTGTTTGTTGAGTATTCCCTTGCTTTATGTGCCCTCCACAAATGCGTTACCTTATGCAGTAAAGGAAGATAAATGGTGTTAAGGTATGGATCAGCCTTAATCTGATTGAATTGAGAATCAGACAAGGGGCTGAATGGCTTCCTGCTTCACCTATGCGAGGTCCAGGGTTTTCTTACCCCACAGGAAGCAGATCAAGGTACTGATCTGATTTAAGGGGATTAAATTAATAATTATTTCAATGATGCTCTCCACTAATAGAGAGGAGAGAGATGCACAAGGGGCTGGTAGAGAGGTGTGTGCCCATGCATACTCCTGCCCTGTTACATTTCAGACAGGCCGATGGTGGGGATGCATTGGAGCTGCAGTTCTCACCACTTCAACTCCACTGAGGAGCTTCTGCATTCTTGTTTCCATTATACTAAATTTTAGATGCAAAGTCTTGTTTGCTGCTATGTTACACAATGGAAGTGAAAGGGGTTGGAGTTTTATTTCAGTTCGACAGGAGCCAGCTGAAAAAGCTGTGATTTGTCATGAGCACTTTAGATTTCAACTTCTGTTCTCTTCCTGAATGTGAGTCATTCCATTACTGTGAAACAGAGCAATATTCACTAAAGTCAACATCAAATCAGGCAAAGATATAATGCAAATCTCTTTGCATACTGTGTCTTCAAATGCTCCCAGGAACTTGGGCTAGTGCCCAGCTTACTGTACTGTACTGGCCATTTTCCTGGGCACTTTGGACTATTTTTGATAGAATAAATAAGAAGAAACTGTTTCCAGTGGCAGGAAGGTCAGCAACCAGAGGACACAGATTTAAGATAATTGACAAAAGAACCAGAAGGAGAGAGGAAGATAAAAAAGAATTGCATTGCCTGAAAGGATGGTGGAAGCAGACTCAATAGGAATTTTCCAATGGAAATTAGATAAATACTTGAAAGGAGAAATTTGCAGGGCTCTGGGGGAAGAATAGGGGAGTGGGAGAGCTGGCATGGTGAGCTGAATGGCCTCCTATTGTGCTGTGTCATTCTGGGATTGGATTGCCTGTCTTACTGTGCTGCATTCATTGTTCAAGAGCATTCCTCGTTTCCACTTTTCCCTGCTGCTTGTCTTTTCTACCTCTGGTGAAGGTTTTTATCATGCAGCTGAATTATTGGAGCAGTTCCCAGTAGCTGCAATGTACTGAGGCCTCGATCTGGTTACTTCAAAGTCTGAGACTGGAAATGTGGAGCATTCTGCCAGAGAGTCAGAATCAGTTGAACCTTTGAAGGGCAAAAGACATCTATCAGGAATTAAAAGAGGGGCCAGAATCTTCGGGTCGGCGAGCGGTGGCAGACCCTGCTTGCTAACGTGTAAAATGACACGCGGTGACATCAGGTGTGTATCCCGATGTCACCGCGTGTCATTCAGATTCTCAGCTCGGTGGGCATGCAGCGAAGTCAGCTGTGCAGCCGCTGAACTGTCAAAGGCCTGTTAAGGCCATTTAAAACCTAATTAAAGTAATGAATTGAGCTGTCTGTCCAGCCTTAAGATTGGCGGGGGGGCAGGCGAAGAGCCCAGGCAGCTTTTGCATTTATCATGAAACCTCATCCACGGGCGGGATGAGGTTTCATGAAGGGTTTATTAATAAAAAAATTTATTTAATTTAAGTTCATTGACATGCCGCAGCTCATGTGACACTGTCACATGAGGGGACGTCTTTAAAATTTTATTTTTTTCTTTATTAAAATGTTTTAAAAATCACAAATCTGCGCTCTTTGGCGCATGCGATTCAGCTACTCGCCCTGCCCGCACAGGGAGCGCTTAGCGCTTCCAGGTACGCGTCAAGCTGGTGGGCCTTAGGCCTTAATTGGCCCACCCTCGCAAAATGGCAGCGCGCAGCTGATCATGGGCAGTGATTGGCTGCGCCCGCTCCCGTCCAATCCCCCCCCAATGGAGAGAATATTCTCCCCAAAGAATGGGATTGCAAATATCAAGAAGCGCAACAATTAGTGAAGTGTAGAGCAGATTCAGTGGACTTACTGCCTACTCCCATATCTAGTATGATCTGACTGGTTGCAGTTACAACTCCAGTGCAGTTAAGGGAGACTCCAGCCTCCCTTCCTGAATTATGCTGCTGTACCCATGGCTTATATCCGGAATGTTTAAGTGAAGAGTAGAAAGATAGATTGTTGGACTTCCTTCATTCTTCAAGTAACTTACATCCTCTACATCACATGATCCCACCGAATCGTTCCTGAGGCTCTGCAGATATGTTGATTTAGGAGCCAAGCTGTTCCAGTACAGCTACAACACTAGCATCTACCCGGCTATGTCTAAAATTGCCCAAGTATGTCCTGTATACAAAAAGCAGAACAAATCCAACCTGGCCAGTTACCGCCCCATCAGTCTACTCTCCATCATCTGTAAAGTAATGGAAGGGTCATCAACAGTGCTATCAAGCAGCACCTGCTTAGTGTCAGGACTCACTGGGGATAGTGCACTGCAATATCAAGCCCCAGTGCTCTCCAAGCTGCAACAAATGCAAAAAGTTTGATCAACCCACCTAATTGTTTAATTTAGGTTAACAGAATACGAGCACCAGGTCTGTAAACTTAATAAGTAAATAACTTTATTGAACAAATTGTCTTTAACCAGTGGCAAAAGGAAGAAATATGAACTGCTAATTTCTAACTCTATAACCTAAACTCTATCTTAAATCCCTACACACATACACACACATACAAGACACACAAAAACATGGATTTTAAGGGTGGGATAAAACAGTTCAATAGCACCAATTCTGGATTTGATTTGTTGATTTTGATCAATGTCTACCAAATTCCTTTCAGTTCTTGTTGGTGACGAGAGGTGGTCTTCCCAATACTTCCAGTCATTAGTTCACTGGTTGAGCACTTGCTTTTCAATGTCTCTAATGGTGATTTTCCATTTTGCCTCTTAACAGGGGTTTTCAGAGAGAGAGAGAGAGCAGGTTATAGAGATATGAGGAGAAAAAGCCAACTAGCTATTATTGTAGAATAATTGGAATCTTATACACACAGGAGCAAGGGGTTTTAGGCTTTTCAGGTTAGGAGCTTTTCTTTTTCTGCTTCACTGCTCTCACACAAATCCTGGTCACCTGGTCAGGAGCCAATTAAAATGTTGTTGCCAAGCAGTTCCCTGTTAGGCGGGTACTTCCTCGGCACCATACCGTCTTTCATGGCACACTCTGTTCCAGGACACCAACATTGTATATATCCTCACACTGTTCCAATAGACATGTCTTCCAAACTACAGCCATTGTAATTTTAATCCACAGTACAACAGAAATAAAAAAGATATGTTCTTTACACTTAGCAAACTGCTCACTGACGCTCAGTTTGGGTTCCGCCAGGGCCACTCAGCTCCCGACCTCATTACAGCCTTGGTTCAAACATGGACTAAAGAGCTAAACTCCTGACGTGAGGTGAGAGTGACTGTCCTTGACATCAAGGCCGCATTTGATCGAATATGGCATCAAGGAACCCTAGCAAAACTGGAGTCAATGGGAATCAGGGGGAAAACTCTCCACTGGTTGGAGTCATATCTAGCACAAAGGAAGATGGTTGTGGTTATTGGAGGTCAGTCATCTCAGTTTCAGGACATCACTGCAGGAGTTCCTCAGGGTAGTGTCTTCGGTCCAGCCATCTTCAGCTGCTTCATCAATGAAATTCTTTCCATCATAAGGCCAGAAGTGGGGATGTTCGCTGATGATTGCACAATGTTCAGCACCATTCACGACTCCTCAGATACAGAAGCAGCCCATGTCCAAATGCAGCAAGACCTGGACAATACCCAGGCTTGGGCTGACAAGTGGCAAGTAACATTCGCACCACACAAGTTCCAGGCAATGACCATCTAAATATCGTCCCTTGATGTTCAATCGCATTACCATCACTAAATCCCCCATTATCAACATCCTGGGGGTTACCATTGACCAGAACCTGAACTGGACTGGCCATATAAATACTGTGGCTACAAGAGCAGATCAGAGAAATCCTGTGATGAGTAACTCACCTCCTGACTCCCCAAAGCCTGTCCACCATCTACAAGGCACAAGTCAGGAGTGTGTTGGAATATCCCCCACTTGCCTGGATGAGTGCAGCTTCAGCAACACTCAAGAAGCTTGACACCATCCAGGACAAAGCAGCCTCCTTGATTGGCACCACATCCACAAACATTCACTCCCTCCTGACACACTGTAGCAGCAGTGTGTACCATCTACAAGATGCACTGCAGGAATTCACCAAGGCTCCTTAGACAGCACCTTCCAAGCCCACGACCACTACCATCTAGAAGGACAAGGGCAACAGATAGATGGGAACACCACCACCTGGAAGTTCCCCTCCAAGTCACTCACCATCCTGACTTGGAAATATATCGCCGTTCCTTCACTGTCGCTGGGTCAAAATCCTGGAACTCCCTAACAGCACTATGGGTGTACCTACACCACATGGACTGCAGCGGTTCAAGAAGGCCATTCACCACCACCTTCTCGAGGGAAACTAGGATGGGCAATAAATGCTGGCCCAGCCAACGAAGCCCACATCCCCTGAATGAATTTTTTAAAAAGACAAATTAATCAGATTCAGATTTTGCTTCAGGTCGAAGCAAAGACGGATGAAAGGCGCTGGTCCTGGGCTACTGAAGTGTGATGGGAACAGGGAACAACATTGAGGTGACATTTCCATGTAGTCTGAAGCTGGTGTTAGTTCCACAGTGTGTGGAACATGCATGCCATGCAAATAATAAAGCAGAGTTTATAAGATGGGGAATCTAGAAACAGCTGCAGGCTTATCTGAAATCAGAATTTTACCTAAACTGCCTCTGTATTTATTCAGACTGAGAATATAGTTTTGACAGAGTTGAGACAGTGAGACGGCCAAAACCTGCTTGGGTGCCAACGTAGTCAACAGAAATGAGAAAGGGATGCAATGTACAATGGACGTCCAACACAATAGCACCCATTTTACTCAATTGCCCAAAATCAAAGCAATCCACAAGAGTTGGAATATTGTCACCGGACAATCATATCATCATAGGGTAAAACAGTGATAAGAGCCCCGAAATCAACACAGGGTTAAACAGTGATCAGAGCCCCAAAATCAATACAGGATAAAACAGTGATCAGAGCCAGAAATCAACACAGGGTAAAACAGTGATTAGTGCCCTGAAATCAACACAGGGTAAAACAGTGATCAGAGCCCCGAAATCAACACAGGTAAAACAGTGATCAGAGCCCCGAATTCAACACAGGGTAAAACAGTGATCAGAGCCAGAAATCAACACTGGGTAAAGCAGTGATCACAGCATCGAAATCAACACAGGGTAAAACAGAGATCAGAGCCCGGAAATCAACACAGGGTGAAACAGTGATCACAGCATCGAAATCAACACATGGTGAAAGTGATCAGAGCCCCGAAATCAACACAGGGTAAAACAGTGATCAGAGCCCCGAAATCAACACAGGGTGAAAGAGTGATCAGAGCCCCGAAATCAACACTGGGTAAAACAGTGATCAGAGCCCCGAAATCAACACAGGGTAAAACAGTGATCAGAGCCATGAAATCAACACCGGGTAAAACAGTGATCAGAGCATCGAAATCAACACAGGATAAATCAGTGATCAGAGCCATGAAATCAACACAGGGTAAAACAGTGATCAGAGCCATGAAATCACTACAGGGTAAAACAGTGATCAGAGCCCTGAAATCTGCACAGGGTAAAACAGTGATCAGAGCCCCGAAATCAACACTGGGTAAAACAGTGATCAGAGCCCTGAAATCAACACTGGGTAAAACAGTGACCAGAGCCATGAAATCAACACAGGGTAAAACAGTGATCAGAGCCCCGAAATCGACACAAGGTAAAACAGTGATCAGAGCCCTGAAATCAACACAAGGTAAAACAGTGATCAGAGCCCTGAAATCAACACTGGGTAAAACAGTGACCAGAGCCCCGAAATCAACACTGGGTAAAACAGTGACCAGAGCCCCGAAATCAACACAGGGTAAAACAGTGATCAGAGCCCTGAAATCAACACAAGGTAAAACAGTGATCAGAGCCCCGAAATCAACACAGGATAAATCAGTGATCAGAGCATCGAAATCAACACAGGGTAAAACAGTGATCAGAGCATTGAAATCAACACAGGGTAAAACAGTGATCAGAGCATTGAAATCAACACAGGGTAAAACAGTGATCAGAGCATTGAAATCAACACAGGGTAAAACAGTGATCAGAGCCCCGAAATCAACACAGGGTAAAACAGTGATCAGAGCCCCGAAATCAACACTGGGTAAAACAGTGATCAGAGTCCCGAAATCGACACAGGGTAAAACAGTGACCGGAGCCCCGAAATCGACACAGGGTAAAACAGTGACCGGAGCCCCGAAATCGACACAGGGTAAAACAGTGACCAGAGCCCCGAAATCAACACAGGGTAAAACAGTGATCAGAGCCACAAAATCAACACAGGGTAAAACAGTGATCAGTGCCCTGAAATCAACACTGGGTAAAATGGTGATCAGAGCCCCAATATCAACACAAGTAAAACAGTGATCAGAGCCCTGAAATCAACACAGGGTAAAACAGTGATCAGAGCCCCGAAATCAACACAGGGTAAAACAGTGATCAGAGCCCCGAAATCAACACAGGGTAAAACAGTGATCAGAGCATTGAAATCTACACAGGGTAAAACAGTGATCAGAGCCACAAAATCAACACAGGGTAAAACAGTGATCAGTGCCCTGAAATCAACACTGGGTAAAACGGTGATCAGAGCCCCAATATCAACACAAGTAAAACAGTGATCAGAGCCCTGAAATCAACACAGGGTAAAACAGTGATCAGAGCCCCGAAATCAACACAGGGTAAAACAGTGATCAGAGCATTGAAATCTACACAGGGTAGAACAGTGATCAGAGCATCAAAATCAACACAGGATAAAACAGTGATCAGAGCCCCGAAATCAACACACAGTAAAACAGTGATCAGAGCATTGAAATCAACACAAGGTAAAACAGTGATCAGAGCATTGAAATCAACACAGGGTGAAACAGTGATCAGACCATTGAAATCAACACAGGGTAAAACAATGATCAGAGCATTGAAATCAACACATGGTAAAAGAGTGATCAGAGCATTGAAATCAACACAGGGTAAAACAGTGATCAGAGCATTGAAATCAACACAGGGTAAAACAGTGATCAGAGCATTGAAATCAACACAGGGTAAAACAGTGATCAGAGCATTGAAATCAACGCAGGGTAAAACAGTGATCAGAGCATCGAAATCAACAGACAGTAAAGCAGTAGAAGGCAGACCGGTATGAGTGCATGGTAAAATTGGGACTCCACCAATATCATCACATGGTAAAACAGCGATCTGACCTCCGTTATTGACACACCATAAAACAGTGGCTAAACTCAATTTTCACATGCAGTGAAACAGTGACCGACCCGTTATCAACACACAGTAAAACTGCGATCAGAATCGTAACCAGTCCAAGGCAAAACTGCGATTAGAACCAATATTAATGCAAGGTAAAACTGATAACTGCACATGGTAAAACTGCGATCAGTCTCCCTGACACCATCGCATGTTAGTACAGTGATCCACTGGAAATCAATTCACAGTCAGACCTCCACTATCCACACGGTGAAACAGTACTGCCCGATATCAACACGCGGTATAAAAGTGACCGGACCCAGTATCGAAGCACAGCAAAACAGTGATTGAACCTGGTTTCATGGGAAGAACATGTTCCTTGCACATAAATTTGCTGTTTATTGTGATATGATATGATTTGGCCAGAGTGAACTGGGAGCAGCCACTTTTAGGTAGATCTGCTTCAGAGCAGTGCGACTCATTCAAGAAGGAAATAGGGAGAGTACAGGGCCAACATATTCCAGTTAAGATAAAGGATGGGACCAACAAATCCAGGGAAACCTGGATGTCGAGGGATGTACAGGGTTGGATAAAGAGAAAAAGGGAGACTTATGGCAGATATTGAGGGCTCAAAACAGCGGAAGCCCTAAAGGAGAATAGAATGTGTAGGGGGGAACTTAAAAAGGAAATTAGGAGAGCAAGAAGGGGTCATGAAAAAACATTGGTAGGTAAAATAAAGGAAAATCCAAAGTTATTTTACCTCGACCATTACCCTCTGCTTCCTGCCACTCAGCCAATTCTGGATCCAATTTTCCAAATTGCCTTGGATCCCACAGGCTCTTACCTTCGTTATCAGTCTCCCATGCGGGACCTTATCAAAAGCCTTGCTGAAGTCCAAGTAGAGTAAGAGGATAACTAGGGAAAGAGTAGGGCCCATTAAGGACCATAGTGGTAATTTTTGTGTGGTGAGGGTACTAAATGAATACTTTGTGTCACTGTTCACAAGTGGGAGGGATGACGTGGGTATGGAAATCAGGCAGGTGGGCTGTGATATAATTAAAGAAATTAGCATAGAAAGGGAGGAGGTTCTAAGTGGTGTGGCAGGCTTAAAAGTAGCTAAATCTCCAGGCCCGGATGAAATGTATCCCAGGCTATTGAGTGAGGCAAGGGAGGAGATAGCAGGGGTGCTGGCAATAATTTTCAATACCTCTCTGGCCACAGGAGAGGTGCCAGAGGACTGGAGGACAGCCAATGTGGTACCGTTATTCAAGAAGGGAGGAAGGGATAAACCGGGGAACTACAGGCCAGTCAGTGGCAGGGAAACTATTGGAAGCAATTCTGATGGAATGAATTAATCTACACTTGGAGAGGCAGGGATTAATCAAGGACAGTCAGCATGGTTTCGTTAAGGGGATGTCATGTCTGACCAATTTGATTGAATTTTTTGAAGAGGTGACCAGGTGTGTAGATGGGGGCAATGCATTTGACATAGTCTACTTGGACTTCAGCAAGGCTTTTGATAAGGTCCCGCATGGGAAACTGATAACAAAGGTAAGAGCCCATGGGATCCAAGGCAATTTGGCAAATTGGATCCAGAATTGGCTGAGTGGCAGGAAGCAGAGGGTGATGGTCGAGGGGTGTTTTAGTGACTGGTTGCCTGTGTCCAGTGGGGTTCCACAGGGATTGGTGTTGGGTCCCTTGCTGTTTGTGGTATATATAAACTATTTAGACTTGAATGTAGGAGGGTTGATCAGTAAGTTTGCAGATGACACGAAAATTGGTGGGGTGGTAAGTAGTGAGGAGGATAGCCTTAGATTACAGGAGGATATAGATGGGCTGGTCAGATGGGCTGATCAGTGGCAAATGGAATTTAATCTGTATAAGTGTGAGGTGATAAACTTGGGCAGGACAAACAAGGTACGGGAATGCACGATGAATGGTAGGACCCTGGGAAGTACCGAGGATCAGAGAGACCTTGGTGTACATGTTCACCGATCCCTAAAGGTAGCGGGACAGGTAGATAAGGTGGTTAAGAAGGCATATGGGATACTTGCCTTTATTAGCTGAGACATAGAATATAAGAGCAGGGAGGTTATGCTGGAACTGTATAAAACACTGGTTAGGCCACAGCTAAAGTACTGCATGTAGTTCTGGAATCCACATTATAGGAAGGATGTGATTGTACTAGAGAGAGCACAGAGGAGATTTACCAGGATGTTGCCTGGACTGGAGAGTTTTAGTTATGAGGAGAGATTGGATAGGCTGGGGTTATTTTCCCTGGAGCAGAGGAGATTGAGGGGGTACATGATTGACATGTATAAAATTATGAGAGGTATGGATAGGGTAGACAGGAAGGAACTTTTCCCCTTGGTGGAGGGATCAATAACCAGAGGCGATAGATTCAAGGTAAGGGGCAGGAGGTTTAGAGGAATGTGAGGAAGAATTTTTTCACCCAGAGGGTGGTGTGAATCTGGAACTCACTGCCTGAAAGGGTGGTAGAAGCAGATGCCCTCATAACATTTAAGTATTTGGATGTGCACTTGCGATGCCATGGCATATAAAGCGATGGGCCTAATGATGGAAAGTGGGATTAGAATCGTTTGGTACTTGTTTGACTGGCGCAGACTCGATGGACCGAAGGGCCTTTTTCTGTGCTGTAGACCTCTAGGACTCTGTTTATTACTGATTGCTGCTGAGTATTAGAAAGAATCACATAACCACTGTCAAAAAGCTGTGTACTTGTTAAGAAGCTGGTTGAATTCAGTGAACGTTTTTTTCTGATATTTGAATAGCAATTTGCTTCAAGTGATATCAGTAATCTTTCACAATGCTTGTCCTGATTACTGTCAATTTCCTCCCTGTCTTTTCCAGCAAGGGGCCAGTCCAATACACCTAGCAGTGCTGCGCAATAATGAGTCCATTGTCAAGCTGCTAATCGATGCAGAATGTGAGCTGGATATTGTTGATCACGTAAGAATTTATTCCACATGATTCCTTGGGATTATTAGCTTGTGCTTGAATATACTACTGGAATGCTTGTGTCAAATTTCCTAATTTTAACAAACATGTTCACCTAAGAGAAAAATGTAACAGGAGTATGTAAATCATGTGTAGTAACATCAGCATTATGGTAGGAGAGTCTGGGGGTCTGCTGCTGGATCAGAAAGCCACATGTGATGAATTCAGATCGCATCATGCTGTTCTGTGAAGCTGATTTTAATAAAGCTGGGAATAGGTGGACTGGCATCAGAAAACTGACAAGAGAACCCTCTGGATTGTTGTCAAAAACCTAACTAATGTCCCTCAGGCAGGAATCTGTCACACCAACCAGGTCCCCTTTAAAACAGGTGACACCACTCCCACATTTCCTGGAGACTCTTAATGCCCTCAGGGTAAGAAGGGATGGGCATTAAATACTGCTTAACCACTGTCACCAGGAACAAATTTATAAAAATAGTAATATTTTCATCCCTTTTTGTCAGTTTTAAAGATTAGATGAGATTAATTTCATAACTCCCCTGAACTTCAAAAATGCAAATTTAAGCTTTTAACGGTGGTCATTGTTGGATAATTCACCTGTTCCAATGTTCAGGGCTTAGTGGTTTTGTCCGAGTATTAGATATAAATTGATTCATTCACCTGAAGGTATTTGGATGGTGTCCTAATATTTGTAAACTAGGGTAGAAATTTATGATTTCTCGTTATGCTGGTAAAACAGCAATGATCCTGTACTACAAATAGAACAAAATCAAGATAAATATAATAGAATCGTTAAATAGTTACAACACAGAGGAAAGCTACACCCCCAAATTTTCTCCCATCGCCCATGTAATTTTTTTTTCTTCAGATAATTAACCAATTCTCTTTTGAAAGCCATGATTGAATCTGCCTTCCCCACACTCTCAGGCAGTGCATTCCAAATCCTAACACTCGCTACTTAAAAAAGTTTTACTTCATGCCGCTGTTGTTTCCTTAAATCAGTGCCCTCTGGTTCTCGATCCTTTCACCAGTGGGAACAGTTTCTCCCTACCTACTCTTACCTGAACCCTCATGATTTTGAACACCTCTATTAAACCTGCTCTTAATTTTCTCATATCCAACGAGAATAGCTCCAGTTTCTCTGATTTATCTTCATAACTGAAGTTTTTCATCCTTGGAACTATTCTTATGAACCTTTTCAGCACCCTCACTTATGCCTTCACATCCTTCCTAAAGTGTGGTGCCCTGAGGCTAAACTGGTGTTTTATACATGTTTAACATAACCTCTTAACAGTTCATAGGTCATATTGGACTCAACATGTTAACTCTGTGGCAAGGATTTCCTGGTCACCGACGAGTAAAATGATGCGGGATGACATCAGGCGGAACTCCCGATGTCACTCCTCCTCATTTCAATTCTCAGGTGGGCAGGGGCTCAGCAGAATCAGCTGTGCACCCACCGACCTGTCAATGGCCAATTGAGGCCATTGACAAAGTCATTAAAGTGCTTATTGGACCTGCCCGTCCAACCTTAAGGTTGGCGGGGAGGCTGGGAGCCCTGGCGGACATTGGAAAGAGCATCAAACCTCATCCATGGGTGGGATGAAGATTCATGTAGGTTTTTAAATTTTTAATAAAAGTGTGAGTGAAAGTGATGGACATGTCCCAACTCACGTGACAGTGTCAGATCAGGGACATGTCAGGGGAATTTTTTTTTCTATTGTTAACATTTTTAAATTTGGAGCCGATCTCCCTGAGGCAGCACTTAGCCTGAGGGAGATCAGTGTGCTCTTCCGTGAAAGAGCGCACTCTCGGCTGAGGGATCCCCCCCACCCCCTGCCCGCACAGGGGGAACATAGCGCTTCCTTGCAGACGTCACGCTGGGCAGGCTTTAATTGACTGCTCCTAAATTTCGCCCCCAATGGAGGGATAATTCTGCCCTGTGTTTCTCTCCAAAGATGCTACCGGACCTGCTGACTTTTTCCCAGCATTTTCTGATTTTATTGAACATCAATTCCTTGTTTTTGTATCATGTGCCATTATTGATACAGCACAGCATCCTGCATGCCTCATTAACTGTGTTCTCATCCTCCCCTGCACCGTCAGTGATCTGTCCACATTTTCCCCCAAGTCTCTTTGCTTCTGCATCCCCTTTAGATTATACCCTCTATTTTTTACATTGTCCCTCCACGTTCTTCTTACCAAAATAAGGGCGGAATTTTCCCACAATTGCACTAAGTGCGGTAGCAGGTGGGTAAAATGGAGTCCTACCCGCCGATGAAAATGGCAGGTTTTCAGACCGTATCTTCCCGAGCCTGCCTTAGATATACACTCCCCTGAAACACGCCGTTTCCATGGTGAGTGGGTTCTCATTCGCCCGCTCACCATCGCCCCGCTGTTACATCACGCTGGCCCCCATCTTTAAAAGGCAGCCACCAGCAAAGTGCTCATCGCCACCAGCTCACCGCCGCTGCCCGGGAGACATGGCCAGCAAAGGCAAACAGATTGCAGCCCCCCACTTCAACAGTGGGCCCCTCGAGCGACTGCTGGATGCCGTGGAGACCCACCAGGATGTGCTGTACCCCCGCTCTGGCCGCAGGATGGGTAGCAATGTCACTAATCCGGCTTGGGAGGCGAGGGCAGTGGTGGTCAGTGCCAACGCCCTGCAGAAGAGGACAGCCACCCAGTGCAGCAAGAGGATGAATGATCTCCTCCATTCCCCCAGGGTAAGTCACTCTTTTCATCACTCCCAACTCACAAATCCATCACACACCCACAGGGCCCTCACTCACTGCCAGTGCAAGAGACATCACCATTCGCTCTCTCACACTCACCATCATTGTCCTCATCCTGTCCATGTGACCACTCACCACCCACACAGGCCAGGTATACTTACCATCTGGCCTGGCAGGCGTCCTGATACCCTCTCCCCATCTCTGTCCAGGCAGGACAAACTGGCCCACAACAGGAGGGAAAGGTCACAGACGGGTGGAGGGAGGCCGGAACTCAAAGTTCTGACAGAATTTGAAAACAGAGCCATCCAGCTGGCCAGCGATGACCGGGACCGGTCCTGTGTTGACAGTGAGGTTGGTGCTGCTCTACCAAGTGAGGATCCAGCAGTGCAACATCCATCAGACAACCATGCTGTGAGTGATGTGTCCTGTTTCACAGGCCCCTGCCATGCACTGATTATCTCTGCTTGCTTCCACAGGCACATCTGGGAAACAGCCGACAGAGTCCATGACCCAGGGCCTCCGATCAAGCCCTGAAGAAACCTCTGAAGGGTAATCTGGAGGCTCCCTCCCTGAAGTCCTGTCACAGCGCTCACCCACACCTCCACCAGACCCACCACAGTGTCACCCACACCCTCCACCAGTGCAGAGACCACACCTCGGTGGGACTGAGCTTTAGAGTAGCCTCAGGATCACAATCTGGTGAGCACATCACACTGTCTGATCCACAGCGAGGCGACCATGTTCCAGACTTTGATCAGGTCCAGGTAAAAGATGGGCAACACCTGCAAGGAGCCCCGAAGGCCCCTCTGCCCTACAAACAGGAGCTGCAGCTCATAATTCAGGCCGTGCACCTGGTGGAAGAAATACGTCGCCAGGGCACATCATCTCAGAGCGGGCTCAACGTAAAGGTATCGCTGCAGGGCCTGAAGGTGGAAGGTCACCACCTGGGTGCATAGGCACACCAGTGCCTGACCACCCTCCGCAAGCAGAGGCAATGACCACCCTGCGACACGAAAGGGGCATCTCCCCGGTTGCAATACCCTCCCCCAGGACTCTTGCATTGCCTCTCCCCAGGACATCCCAGAACGCCCTGAAGAACTCCATGATCAGCCTGTCCAGCCCCACGGATTTGCCCCTGGGAGAGGCTGTCGAGGGCACTGGTCAGTTCCCTCAAACTTAAGGGGGGGGTCAAGCTTTCCGGCATCCTCTGGGCCAACTTGCAGCAGGTCCTCCCACAAAACTCTGCGAGCATCCTCGCTGGACAGATCCGGAGTGAACAGGGCAGTTTTGGTGATGGCCCTGATGCCCTCTGGATCTGAGACAAGGGATCCATCGTTAGCCAGCAGCGTAAGGAGCTGCTGACAGACCCCGTGCCTTTTTCCAGCGAGTAGAAGGAGGAGCCATGGTCCAGGTCCTGGAGGAACCCAATCCTCGACCTCATGGACCCCAGGACCCGACCAGTTGCAGGTGGCGCAGCGCCCCCTTCCTCACATCGTACACTGACCGCAGGGCCGGGTCCTCGTCCGGCTGACGGAGACGTGTCTCCAGGTCCCGCAGTGCGCCCTTCCTCACATTGTACACTGACCGCAGGGCCGGGTCCTCGTCCGGCTGACAGAGACGTGTCTCCAAGTCCCGCAGCGGCCCCTTCCTCACATCGTACACTGACCGCAGGGCCGGGTCCACATCGGGCTAAGGGAGACGTGTCTCCAGATCCCACAGCGCCCCCTTCCTCACATCATACACTGACCACAGGGCCGGGTCTGAGTGGGGCTGAGGGAGACGTGTCTCCAGGTCCCGCAGCACGCCCTTCCTCACATCGTACACTGACCGCAGGGCCGGGTCTGCCTCGGGCTGACAGAGATGTGTAGCCAAGTCCCGCAGCGCCCCCTTCCTCTCATCGTACACTGACCGCAGGGCCGGGTCCTCGTCCGGCTGACGGAGACGTGTCTCCAGGTCCCACAGCGCGCCCTTCCTCACATCGTACACTGACCGCAGGGCCGGGTCCTCGTCCGGCTGACGGAGACGTGTCTCCAGGTCCCACAACGCGCCCTTCCTCACATCGTACACTGACCGCAGGGCCGGGTCTGTGTTGGGCTGAGGGAGACGTGTCTCCAGGTCCCGCAGCGCGCCCTTCCTCACATCGTACACTGACCGCAGGGCCGGTGTCTCCAGGTCCCGCAGTGCGCCCTTCCTCACATCGTACACTGACCACAGGGCCAGGTCCACATCAGGCTGACGGAGACGTGTCTCCAGGTCCCGCAGTGCGCCCTTCCTCACATCGTACACTGACCGCAGGGCAGGTATCAGTAATGTTTCGGAGGGAGTGTGAGGTTGGACCATCACTGTGGTCTGAAGGCTGCACAAAGCACAGGGAAGAGGCCCTGGACTGAGACACCTGCCTTTTATCTTGTGCAGAAAGGTTTCACATCTGAGTGACAAGCACACTGCTGGGGTGGAGGGTGTTGCGTGCAGCAGTCCCTTACAATAGTGGGATGTGTCGGTTCACGGACCCCCAAGATACCTGCCCTTTTGGTCTTGTGGAGTCTGTGGACTATGTTTATGTAGGGTGTTGTGGGCTGCACTCCCTTTTATTAATGTTTTGTTTGCATTTCAGTCCCACGCTCCTGATTTACGGGCACCCGGTGCAGAGGGGGGGGGCCAGGAGGGAGGAGGACCTCCACGTGAACCTGCTCCTGGGCTTGGCCAAGTTGGTCATTAACAGGTCCAGGCAGTGAGCGATCGAGGGGGTTGACTGACCCAGCTGTCTGCCCCCTCATCCACAGCTACGTTCACAGCTGGGTGACCCTGGAGAAGGAGCACGCGGTGTCTGCCAGCACTGTCGAGGCCTTCCATACTCGGTGGGCACTGTGGGGCTTTATCAACCCCCTTAATCACATTTTGATTTGATGTTTGTAAGTTTCCTTTAAAACTTGTCTTTGGTTTTGCAGTTCCCTAATTTAGGGGCTGTATTTGTTTTGCCCCGATTTCATTAATTTAGTTTATTTGGTTGACTCCAAAAGAGTTAATTCTCCTTAGTTGGACAGGAACGCCCGGCGGAGGGTCCATATGTTTCTCTCTGGGCTCCTGAAGGAGAGGAAGGCTTAAAAAGTCCCCTCCTCCTTTTATTTTGGGTGTAGGTAGCACATACTCTGACAATGAAGACTACCATAACCAGCCTCAATATCCACAGGGAGCACAGCGCAGGTTCCAGAACCTCTTGGTCCTCAGGGACAGGGAGTATGCCGTGTGCTTCCTGCAGGAAACCCAGACCCTTCCGGGAGACAAAGCTACGTGGCTCCTAGAGTGGCGAGGGGGGGTCTACATGAGGCATTTGGCCTCCAATTCTGGCGGGGAGGCTATCTTGTTAGCCCGACATTTTCAGCCGGAGATCTTGGGGGTGAAGGAGCCGGTGCCAGGCTGGTTGCTGCACCTGACTGTGCGCCTGGGGGGGGTGCGGTGCTTCACTGTGTGAATGTGTACGCTCCCCTGGGCCCACAGCAACAAGCGAGACTCTCTGAGGAAGTGTCCACTCAACTGGGCTCCATTGACGCGGGCGAGTGCATCGTCCTCGGGAGGATTTCAACTGTACCCTCCAGGCCCGGGACCAACATGGTGCCCAGCACCGCACGGTCAGCAGCACTTGACCTCCCCCCCCCTCAGCAGTTACCTCCGAGGCTGGTCAGCACTTACCCCCAGACACCATCCCACCCCCACCACTCAGCACTTACCCCCAGACACCACCCCACCCCCACCCCTCAGCACTTACCCGCAGACACCACCCCACCCCTACCCCTCAGCACTTACCCCCAGACACCACCCCACCCCCACCCCTCAGCACTTACCCCCAGACACCACCCCACCCCCACCCCTCAGCACTTACCCGCAGACACCACCCCACCCCCACCCCTCAGCACTTACCCCCAGACACCACCCCACCCCCACCCCTCAGCACTTACCCCCAGACACCACCCCACCCCACCCCTCAGCACTTACCCCCAGACACCACCCCACCCCCACCCCTCAGCACTTACCCCCAGACACCACCCCACCCCCACCCCTCAGCACTTACCCCCAGACACCACCCCACCCCCACCCCTCAGCACTTAACCCCAGACACCACCCCACCCCCACCCCTCAGCACTTACCCCCAGACACCACGCCACCCCCACCTCTCAGCACTTACCCCCAGACACCACCCCCACCCCTCAGCACTTACCCCCAGACACCACCCCACCCCCACCTCTCAGCACTTACCCCCAGACACCACCCCACCCCTCAGCAATTACCCCCAGACACCACCCCACCCCCACCCCTCAGCACTTACCCCCAGACACCACCCCACCCCCACCCCTCAGCACTTACCCCCAGACACCACCCCACCCCCACCCCTCAGCACTTACCCCCAGACACCACCCCACCCTCACCCCTCAGCATTTACCCCCAGACACCACGCCACCCCCACCCCTCAGCACTTAACCCCAGACACCACCCCACCCCCACCCCTCAGCACTTACCCCCAGACACCACCCCACCCCCACACCTCAGCACTTACCCCCAGACACCACCCCCACCCCGCAGCACTTACCCCCAGACACCACCCCACCCCCACCACTCAGCACTTACCCCCAGACAGCACCCCCACCCCTCAGCACTTACCCCCAGACACCACCCCACCCCCACCCCTCAGCACTTACCCCCAGACACCACCCCACCCCCACCCCTCAGCACTTACCCCCAGACACCACCCCACCCCTCAGCAATTACCCCCAGACACCACCCCCACCCCTCAGCACTTACCCCCAGACACCACCCCACCCCCACCCCTCAGCACTTACCCCCAGACACCACCCCCACCCCTCAGCACTTACCCCCAGACACCACCCCACCCCCACCCCTCAGCACTTACCCCCAGACACCACCCCCACCCCTCAGCACTTACCCCCAGACACCACCCCACCCCCACCCCTCAGCACTTACCCCCAGACACCACCCCACCCCTCAGCAATTACCCCCAGACACCACCCCCCACCCCTCAGCACTTACCCCCAGACACCACCCCACCCCCACCCCTCAGCACTTACCCCCAGACACCACCCCCACCCCTCAGCACTTACCCCCAGACACCACCCCACCCCCACCCCTCAGCACTTACCCCCAGACACCACCCCACCCCCACCCCTCAGCACTTACCCCCAGACACCACCCCCACCCCTCAGCACTTACCCCCAGACACCACCCCACCCCCACCCCTCAGCACTTACCCCCAGACACCACCCCACCCCCACCCCTCAGCACTTACCCCCAGACACCACCCCACCACCACCCCTCAGCACTTACCCCCAGACACCACCCCACCCCCACCCCTTAGCACTTACCCCCAGACACCACCCCACGCCTCAGCAATTACCCCCAGACACCACCCCACCCCCACCCCTCAGCACCTACCCCCAGACACCACCCCACCCCCACCCCTCAGCACTTACCCCCAGACACCACCCCACCCCCACCCCTCAGCACTTACCCCCAGACACCACCCCACCCCCACCCCTCAGCACTTACCCCCAGACACCAGCCCACCCCCACCCCTCAGCATTTACCCCCAGACACCACCCCACCCCCACCCCTCAGCACTTACCCCCAGACACCAGCCCACCCCCACCCCTCAGCACTTACCCCCAGACACCACCGCACCCCCACCCCTCAGCACTTACCCCCAGACACCACCCCACCCCCACCCCTCAGCACGTACCCCCAGACACCACCCCCAACCCTCAGCACTTACCCCCAGACACCACCCCACCCCCACCCCTCAGCACTTACCCCCAGACACCACCCCACCCCCACCCCTCAGCACTTACCCCCAGACACCACCCCACCCCCACCCCTCAGCACTTACCCCCAGACACCACCCCACCCCTCAGCACTTACCCCCAGACACCAGCCCACTCCCACCCCTCAGCACTTACCCCCAGACACCACCCCACCCCCACCCCTCAGCACTTACCCCCAGACACCACCCCACCCCCACCCCTCAGCACTTACCCCCAGACACCACCCCACCCCCACCCCTCAGCACTTACCCCCAGACACCACCCCACCCCCACCCCTCAGCACTTACCCCCAGACACCACCCCACCCCCACCCCTCAGCACTTACCCCCAGACACCACCCCACCCCCACCCCTCAGCACTTACCCACAGACACCACCCCACCCCCACCCCTCAGCACTTCCCCCCAGACACCACCCCACCCCCACCCCTCAGCACTTACCCCCAGACACCACCCCACCCCCACCCCTCAGCACTTACCCCCAGACACCACCCCACCCCCACCCCTCAGCACTTACCCCCAGACACCACCCCACCCCCACCCCTCAGCACTTACCCCCAGACACCACCCCACCCCCACCCCTCAGCACTTACCCCCAGACACCACCCCACCCCCACCCCTCAGCACTTACCCCCAGACACCACCCCACCCCCACCCCTCAGCACTTACCCCCAGACACCACCCCACCCCCACCCCTCAGCACTTACCCCCAGACACCACCCCACCCCCACCCCTCAGCACTTACCCCCAGACACCACCCCACCCCCACCCCTCAGCACTTACCCCCAGACACCACCCCACCCCCACCCCTCAGCACTTACCCCCAGACACCACCCCACCCCCACCCCTCAGCACTTACCCCCAGACACCACCCCACCCCCACCCCTCAGCACTTACCCCCAGACACCACCCCACCCCCACCCCTCAGCACTTACCCCCAGACACCACCCCCACCCCTCAGCACTTACCCCCAGACACCACCCCACCCCCACCCCTCAGCACTTACCCCCAGACACCACCCCAACCCTCAGCACTTACCCCCAGACACCACCCCACCCCCACCCCTCAGCACTTACCCCCAGACACCACCCCACCCCCACCCCTCAGCACTTACCCCCAGACACCACCCCACCCCCACCCCTCAGCACTTACCCCCAGACACCACCCCACCCCCACCCCTCAGCACTTACCCCCAGACACCACCCCACCCCCACCCCTCAGCACTTACCCCCAGACACCACCCCACCCCCACCCCTCAGCACTTACCCCCAGACACCACCCCACCCCTCAGCACTTACCCCCAGACACCACCCCCACCCCTCAGCACTTACCCCCAGACACCACCCCACCCCCACCCCTCAGCACTTACCCCCAGACACCACCCCACCCCTCAGCACTTACTCCCAGACACCAGCCCACTCCCACCCCTCAGCACTTATCCCCAGACACCAGCCCACCCCCACCCCTCAGCACTTACCCCCAGACACCACCCCACCCCTCAGCACTTACCCCCAGACACCACCCCCACCCCCACCCCTCAGCAGTCGCCTGCGGGGCCAAGGTTCAGTTTGCCCCATCCTGACCTGGTGTCCCTGAGGCCTGTAAACATCAGGCGAGCTGTGGTGAACTCTGCTGTTCACTCACCTCAGTTCCCCCAAAGTGGAGGCCTCAAAGTGCCTGTCACCCGTGTGCTGTTGTGAAACACGTCACTGTGCTTTCCTGCCGATGTGGACGGACGATAGGACGGGGTTCCAAGAGCCTGGCGGGATGACCTCTGAATTATACGCTCATTATTACAATTAGCTCCCCGCCGACTGAGGCAGGAATCACGGCCCTCCATCGGCGCCCTGCGTGGGAGATCACAACGTGCCTTCACACCGTGCTGAAGTGGGTCCCTCCATATTTTCCACACACGCCGCCTGTCACCCCCACCTCCAGCAGGCTCGGAAATTTCCACCCTAAATCCAGTCATGCTTCTCTGCATTAAATTTCATCTGCCACTTCTCTGCCCTTTCCATCAGTCTGTCCCTTTTCAAAGTTTAACTCAATTCTCCTTACAGTTCATAATTCTCAGTTTTGTGTCATCCACAAATTTTGAAGTTGTACCCCATACACCCGAATCTAGGTCATTAATACAGATTGAGAAAAACAGGGGCCCGAACCCTGATCCCTGGGAACTCTACTATGAACCTTGCTCTAACCTTAAAATGGCCTTTCATCATTCCTCTGCTTCCTTTCACTCAGCAAGTTCGTATCCATGCAGCCACTTTCCCTTTTATTCCATATGCTTCAACTTTGTAGACAAGTCTGTTGTGTGACACTTTATCAAGCACCTTTTGGAAGTCCATTTATACCATATCAATCCTCTCTATTAACAGAATTACAGTGCAGAAGAGACCCTTCGGCCCATCGAGTCTGCACCGACACGTGAGAAACACCTGACCTACCGACCTAGTCCCATTTACCAGCACTTGGCCCATAGCCTTGAATGTTATGATGTGCCAAGTGCTCATCCAGGTACTTTTTAAAGGATGTGAGGCAACCCGCCTCCACCACCCTCCCAGGCAGCGCATTCCACACCGTCACCACCCTCTGTGTTAAAAAAAGTTTTTCCTCACATCCCCCCTAAACCTCCTGCCCCTCACCATATCCCCTCACTTATATCCCCTCATGACTGACCCTTCAACTAAGGGGAACAGCTGCTCCTTATCCACCCTGTCCATGCCCCTCATAATCTTGTACACCTCAATCAGATGCCGTTCATTGAATACTTCCTTTGTCAAATTACTCCTTCCAAAGTGTCTCATCTCACTCTTTTCAGGGTTAAATTCCATCTGCCACTTATCTGCCCATTTGACCATCCCGTCTATATCTTCCTGTAGCCCAAGACACTCAACCTCACTGTTAACCACCCGGCCAATCTTTGTGTCATCCGCAAACTTACTAATCCTATCTCTGCCACTTATATAAAATGACAAATAATAGGGGACCGAGCACAGATCCCTGTGGTACGCCACTGGACACTGGCTTCCAGTCACTAAAGCTTCCTTCTGTCATCACCCTTTGCCTCCTACAACTAAGCCAATTTTGAATCCAACTTATCAAATTACCCTGTATCCCATCTGCCTTTGCCTTCTTTATAAGTCTCCCATGTGGGACCTTGTTAAAGGCTTTGCTGAAATCCATATAAACTACATCAACTGCACTGCCGTCATCTACACACCTGGTCACCTCCTCAAAACATCCAATCAAATTTGTTAGGCATGACCTCCCTCTGATAATGTCATGCTGACTATCCCTGATCAAACCTTGCCTATCCACATCAAAAACTTAATTAATTTAGTTAAACACAATTTGCCTTTAAAAAATCCATACTGGTGTTCCGTAATTAATCATCAATTATCCATCTGACAGTTAATTTAGTCTGGATTATCGTTTCTGAAAAGTTTTCCCACCACTCATGTTGCACCAATTGGCCTATAGTTTTTGGGGCATATCCTTAAACCCTTCTTTGAATACATTCACAATCTCCAGCCTTCTGGCATCGCCCCTCTAAGTAGTTCCACAATTTCCATTATTTCTTCTCTTAGCATCCTTGGATTTATCCCATCCAGTCATTGTTGCTTAATTAACTTTAAGCATAGCCCAACTATCTAATGCCCTCTCTTTTTAATTTTTTAGCCCATCTAGATTTCAGTTATCTCTTCTTTCACTCTGACTTTGGTAAAGACAGATGCAAAGTACTCATTTAATATCTCAGCCATGCCTCCTGCCTCCATACATAGATCCTTTTTTTTGGCCTCTAATTAGCTCCATCCCCACTTCCTACTACTATTTTCCTATTAATATGGAAGATATTTGGATTCCATTTTATGTTAACTCCCAGTCTCTTCTCATTCTCTCTCTCTCTCTTTGCCTCCCTAATTTCCTTATTCACGTCCCCTCTGAACTTTCTATATTCAGCCTGGTATTATCGCTTATATTATCAAGCTGACATCTCCGTACACCCCCTTTCCTGCTTCATCTTACTCTCTACCTCTTCAATCATCCAGGGAGCTTGGCCCACCTTTTCCCTCTGACTGTTCCTGAACCATCTCCTCTTTAAAAACAGCCCATTGTTCTGTTACAGTAATGCCTCCCAATCTTTAATTCCAATTTATCTGGGACAGATCTGTTCTCACGCCAGTGAAATTAAAAATTTATATTAAAAAGTAAAGTATTTGTACTTTAGAGTGCCCCTTCTGCTTTTCCATGGCTAACCTAATCCTTATGACACTGGTCCCTAAAGGTTTGCCACTGACACTTGACCCACTTGACCCACCTCAATCCCCAGAACCAAATCCAAAAATGCCTCCTTCGTTATTAAGCTAGAAACATACTGATCAAGAAAATTCTTCTGAATACATTTCAGAAATACCTCCCCCTCTTTGCCCTTTACACTATTACTATCCCAATTTATATTAGGATAATTAAAGTTCCACTATTATAACTACTCCATAGGTTTTGCACATCTCTAATTACCCTGCAAATGTGCTCCTCTATAGCTTTCTCAGGCTGTAGAACACACCCTGTCACGTAATGGTATCTCAATTGTTTCTTTGCTCCAACGAAATAGATTGAGTCCTTGATTCTTCCAGGACAGCCTCTCTCTCCAGCACGGTAGAATTTTCTTTAATCAATAATGTCACTCCACCTCCTTTCATTCCTTCCCTATCTTTCCTGAATACCTTCTATCCAGGTATAGTTAGTACCCAGTCCTGAGCTATTTTGAGCCAGGTCTCAGTTGTTGCCATGGCAACATATTCCCCTGTGCCTAATTGTGGCTGTAGCTCACCAACCTTATTTGCCACACTTTGTACCTTTACATACATGTACTGTTAAACCTAATTTAAACCTCCAGTAGCTCCTTCCCACTATTTGATGACCAATAGCACACCCTCAACAGTGTAATAGCTCCACTATCATTCCATAACTCTAACCAATTAGATTCTGTTTTAAACCCTCAAACGCATTCTTTCACTATAAAAGTTACTTGGATCAATACTGCTCCTGAGCCCCTTCTTTATCCCTTTCCTATCGTTCCTAAATACATTGTAGCCAGGAATATTAAGTGCCATTTCCTCCCCTTGTCTAAGCCTGGTCTCTGTTATTGCCATTATAACTCAATTCCATTTAGGTGCTTGTGATTGCAGTTCACTTACCTTATTGATCATTCTGCACATTTACGCAAGTGCAATCTAAACCTAGCCTAATCAGCCTATGTCTGAACTCTCCAGTTTATAAACCACTCTTTATTCTAACACTGTTTGTCAGTGCCAGTTCTCTGTTCCCTTGTATCTCCTCTCTTGTACTTGCTACCAGTTCCCTTCCTCTACCATAATAAAAATAAAAATAGCTGGAAAAACTCAGCAGGTCTGACAGCATCTGTGGAGAGGAACAAAGTTAACGTTTCGAGTCCGTATGACTCTTCAGCAGAACTCAGGAAAAATAAAAGAGAGGTGAAATATAAGCTGGTTTAAGGGGGGACAGGTAGAGCTGGATAGAGCGCCAGTGATAGTTGGAGATAACCAAAAGATGTCATTGACAAAAGGACAAAGAGGTATTGAAGGTGGTGATATTATCTAAGAAATGTGCTACCATATTAGATTAACTCTCTCTACTTTGAATATTAACCTCCCTGTGGGGTCATTGTTCTCAGCCCTTTTGAGGTGTAATCTATCCATCTTGAACAGGTTCCTCCTGCTCCAGAGCTGAGCCCAATTCCTCAGAAATTTGAAACACTTCCGTATGTTATTGCTTCCCAGTTAGACCACAACTTCTAAATGCTTCCTTTGCCCCCTGAAGAATGTTTGCACCCTCTCAACGTTGTCCTTTACCTGAACACCAGCAAGACAACTCATCATGTGAAGTATACATTGGCAGTTGCAGAAACGCCTATTGATTCCCCTGTTTTGTCCACAAGATATTCCTCCTTCGCCCTCTTGAAAACCATGACCAAATTGCTCCTTAATCTTCTAAATTCTAGAGAATTTAACCCCAGTTTCTGTAATCTCTCCTTGTAATTTAACCTTCATTCTGATATCTACACTGCACTTCATCGAAGGTCAATATATCCTTCATAAGGTGTGGTGTCTAGATCTCCTTTCAGGACTGCAAGTGGAGATAGCCAAAAGATGTCATAGACAAAAGGACAAAGAGGTGTTGACGGTGGTGATAATATCTAAGAAATGTGCTACCGTATTAGATTAACTCTCTCTATGAATATTAACCTCCCTGTCATGCTGCAGCTACACAAAAACCAGGACTTCTAGCTGAGGCATAGTTCATGTTATCTAGAACCCCAAGTCTCTTTGGAACCCCACTGTTTTGAGCTTATCACGATTTAGAAAGTACCCTGTTCTGTTCTTTTTAGAACCAAAATAGATGGCCTCACATTTGCTTCACAATGAAATCCATTTGCCACAGTTTTGCCTATTCACTTAATTATCAGACTGTCTGTAATTTTATGTTTCCATCTACACTGCCCACAGTGCCGCCTATCTTTGTGTCATCGCCAATTTTGGAAATGTTTGCTTTCTATTCCATCACCTCACGTTGTTAATAAATACAAGACTACTTAAGACCCCATCACAGATCCGTCTGGGATTTACTCATCATGTTCTACCAATTAGAGTTTCTCCTGCCAACTACTTTTAAAAAAACCTCTGCAAAAATTCCATGCTGGCTCTCGCTGATCAGCTGAACATTTTCAAGATAAGTTAGCCATCCTTAATTATGGACTAGTAATTTGCTGACAACAGACAACTGTCTATAATTTTCTGGTTTTCCTTTCAACTTTCTTAAATAGCAGAGTAAGATGCTATTTCCAAGCTAAATTTGGTTCCCAAATCAGGAGAACTTGGAAGGTTATAGTTGGGTCATCTGTAATGTTCTCATTTACTTCCTTTAACATTCTGGGATGGAAACTATCTGTCCAGGGGATTTGTCACCCTTTAGTGTAATTATTTGCTTTATTACAGCTAATTTGCACAGGTTAATTTTGGTGAGTCCCTGCTCTGTTTCCTTGGGAAGACTGGCATGCTGACCTCTTCCTATTCTGTAAATACTGATGCAATATAGCTATTCAGCAAATCCTCACTTTCCTTATTCTCATTGACAATATCACCAATGTCATTTCTAAGGGGGCATAGGGGTATTGTCACTGGACTAGTAATCCAGAGACCCAGGGTAATGCTCCGAGGACCTGGATTTGAATCCCACCATAGCAGATGGTGAATTTTGAATTCAATAGAAACCTGGAATAAAAAGTCTGATGATGACTATGAAACCATTGCTGATTGTTGAAAACCCATCTATCTAGTTCACTAATGTCGTTTAGGGAAGGAAATCTGTTGTCCTTAACTGATCTGGTCTACATGTGACTCCAGACCCACAGCAATGTGGTTGACATGTAAATGCCCTCTGAACAAGGGCAGTTTGGGAGGGGTAATAAATGCTGGCCTAACCAGCGATGTCCACACCCCATGAATCAATAAAAAAATTACTCCTGACCACCCTCTCTCCTAATATAATTGTAAAAATTTGTGTTGATTTGATATCCATTGCAATTTTCTTTTCATCCTCCATTTTGTGGCTCCTACTATCTGTTTTGTCACCCATTGCAGTTCTTTGGAATTTTCCCATTTACCAGGATCTATGTTTATTTTGCATTTTTGTATGCTTTTTTAAGATTCATGTCGTCTCTGACCTCCCTAATCATCCATGGCTGTTTTTTTTTTGTCAAGTACTTTTCTGCTCCTTAGGGTTATAACCTGGTCCTCTGTCATATTAAATTATTTTCTGAATACTTCCCACTGATCATCTGTCATATTACTCAATGAGAGATTTACTCAGTTTACTCTGGACATCAGCAATCAACCCCACTTCTGTCCTTATGATGGAAGGAATGAAGCAGCTGAAGATAGTTGGACCAAGGACACTACCCTGAGGAAATTCTGCAGTGATGTCCTGGGACTGAGATGATTGACCTCAAATAACAACAACCATCTTCCTTTGCACCAGGAATGACTCCAACCCCTGATTCCCATTGACTCCTAGCAAATATGGCTCCTTGATGCCACTCTGAGTCAAATGCTGCCCCGATGTCAGGGGCAGTCACTCTCACCTCACCTCGGGAGTTCAGCTCTTTTGCCCATGGTTGGACCAAGGCTGTAATGAGGCCAGGAGCAGAGTGGCCCTTTTGAAACCCAGACTGAACATTAGTGAGTAGATTATTGCTGAGTGAGTGCTGCTTGATAGCGCTGTTGACACACCCTTCATCACTTTGCTGATGATCAAAAGTAGGCTGATGGGGCAGTAATTGGCCAGGTTGGATTTACCCTGCTTTTTGTGGACAGAACATAGTGGAAAATTTTCCTCATACTGGGTAGATGCCAGTGTTCTATCTGTACTGGAACAACTTGGCTAGGGGCGTGGCAAGTTCTGGAGCACAAGTCTTCAATATTATTGCCGGAATATTATCAGGGCCCCAGGTAGCTGAATGCTAAAGGACAAAGCTGGTAGACTGGGTCTGTGGCAGATGGTGAGAGAAACAACAAAAGGGAAAAATATACTTGACCTTGTCCTCAGCAATCTACCTGTCACAGATGCATCTGTCCATGACAGTATCCATAGGAATGACCACCTCACAGTCCTTGTGGAGGCAGTGTCCTGTCTTCAGTATGGAGGATACCCTCCATCGTGTTGTGCAGTAGCCGTTTCTTGATATCACGTGGAGTGAAACAAATTGGCTAAAGGTTGGCATTGTTGATGCTGGGGGCCTCAGTAGGAGGTCGAGATGGATCATCCACTCGGCACTTCGGGCTGAAGGTTGGTTGCAAATGCTTCAGCCTTATCTTTTGCATTGAGGAGCTGGGCTCCTCCATCATTGAAGGTGAAGGCATTTGTGAAACCTCCTCCTCCAGTTAGTTGTTTAACTCACACTAAATGTGGCAGGAATGCAGAGCTTAGATCTGATCCATTGATTGTGGGATCGCTTAGCTCTGTCTATCACTTGCTGCTTAAGCATGCAGCAAGTTTGGCACGCAAGTAGTCCTGTTTTGTAGATTCACCAGGTTGACACCTCATGTTTAGGTATGCCTGGTGCTGCTCTTGGCATGCCCTCCTGCGCTCTTCATTGAACCAGTGTTGATCCCCTGGCTTGATGGTAATGGTAGAGTGGGGGGATATGCTGGGCCATGAGGTTACAGATTGTGGTTGAGTACAATTCTGCTACTGCTGATGGCCCACATGTGTGCCCAATTTCGTGTTGATAGATCTGTTCCAAACCTATCCTATTTGGCACGGTGGTAGTGCCACACAACACAGTGGAGGGTATCCTTAATGTGAAGATGACACATTGTCTCCACTTGCGGTGGTCACTCCAACCGATACTATCATGGACAGATGCAACGGCGACTGGTAGATTAATGAGGACAAGGTCAAGTAGGTTTTTCCCTGTTGTTGGTTCCCTCACCACCTGCCGCAGACTCAGTGTGGCAGTATGTCCTTTAGCATTCAGCCACCTAGGTCAGTGGTGGTGCCACCGAGCCACTTTTGGTGATGGACATTGAAGTCCCCAACCCAGAGTACATTCTGTGCCCTTGCCATCCTCAGTGCTTCTTCCAAGTGGTGTTCAACTGGAGGAGCACTGATTCATCAGCTGAGGAGGTGTCAAGGGGTACATGAAGTCTCATTTCTGTAGCGGTTTTATACAGCTGAGTGTCTTGCTAGGTCATTTCAAAGGGCATTTAAGGGTCAACCATGTTGCTGTTGGTCTGGAGTCACATGTATGGTCAGCAGATTTCCTTCCCTAAAGTGCATTAGTGAACCAGATGGGTTTTTATGACAGGCGATTTGTCACTGAGGCTAGCTTGAAATTCCAGATTTTTTTTTATTCATTGAGTTTAAATTCCACCAACTCATGCCCTCAGAACATTAGCCTAGGCCTCTAAGTTGCTAGTCCAGTGACATTACCACTGTGCCACTGCCTCGCACTGGTTCAATGCTGGGTACTTATTCCAATTTTGATCTTATTTGACTTTTCATGCTGGGCTATTTTACAGTTAATCACATTGCTATGGACCTGAAGCCTGACCAGGTAAGGACTTGTGATCTCCTACACTGAAGGACCTTGGGGAACCAGATGGCTTTTTACAACAATCTGATAGTTTCATGGTCAGTCTTCATGAGATTTATTCTAGATTTGTTATTTAATTAATCCCCCAACTATCATGCTTTGATTTGAACTGATGCCTCTGGAGGATTATCCCAGGCCTCTGGATAGTGCAGTAACATCACCTCTACGCATTGACCCTGTTTCTGATCCTTTGCCACAATTCCTGTTTCAAAGATTTTCTTTTGTGCCTCTTTCAGTGCCCATGGTTTAACAAGGAATTGTCGTTCAGTCCCAGAGTGAACTCTGAACTGGGAAAAGTAATGCTGCTGTGGTACCGCACTATTTACATTTTATTGCCTTGATCTGAGATCAGTCTAACATCACATGAGATAGTTTGCTATGATTTGTATTAACAAGTTGCAAATTATTTTCCCACAGAGACAGCAGACAGCACTTCACATCGCAGCAGAGAATGGAAGGCAGACCATTGCTGACATGATCCTCATAGCAGGTGTAAATTTAAAGCTAGCTGATAAGGTGACTGCATGTCTTATTTTCTTTCAGTATTTTCACTTCTTTGTCCACTTCAATATTCTCAATTTTGATTTAATATCTGTGATTTTACAGAAATATATTCCCTGTTGATTTTCTGAATGCACTCAGGATTGGGGCAGACACTTCAATATGGGGCAGGATTTTTCAAATGGCCGAGCTTCCCGCCCTTCCTGTTGAAGATTCGGCAGGGAATGCATCCTAGCGAACACCGGCTGCTCTGCAGCCATTTAACACTCCCTGGAGCCTTAATTGGCTAGAGACTGGGATTATGCCCCTCACTCAGGAGGAAGTCTCACCTTAGAGAGCTGCTAGCCAATCTGGTTCGCCACCTTCTCCCATCCAGTCCTCGCATGGGGACTTGCTATAGATACTTCCAGGTATGTCCTGATAATGGACACGGAAGAGGAAATGGGAGCTACCTACTCAATAAGGGCTGCACGTAGGATAAGTAGAGCAATTTCAGCTTGAGTCTACAGACTGCATTATCCCCTTGATGTCTCGAGGGGTGTGTGGTTAAGAAGCAATGGTCCAGTAGGAGGTACAGCAGGTGCCTTAAATCCCCAGAGAAATATCACCAGTGATGCCTCTTCAAAAATCCTGCAAGTTCAATAGCAGGATAGGCACTTCGATATCAGTGACCTCTCTCAGACCAACGTCCCCAGGATCAAGGCACTGATTAAGGTTAATCAGCTACATTAGGAGTGCCATCTCATCCACATGCCCTGCACAAGACTCTCAAAACAAGCTCTTTACTCAGAGCTTCATCATGGCAAGCAGCCACCAGGAAGTCAGAGGAAACATTTCAGGACATCCTTGAAGCCTCCCTGAAAAATGCAACATCCTCATTGATTTGTATCTCGAGACCTCCCAAACTGCAGAAGAAGCATCTGCAAAGGTGCCAGTCATTTCAAGCATCTTCAGCAGATCCAGCTGGAGGCCAAATTGAAACAGCGGAAGGGGTGTACCAAAATCCGAGCATCCCACCCACCCACCTCACCAAACACTGCCGGTCCCACCTGGGGCAGGCCGTGTGCAGATTCAGCATTGGACTTTTTCACCAACCCACAACTCCCAGAGTGGAAGAAAGTCACCCTCAGTCCTGAGGGACTGCCTAAGCAGAAGGAGGAGGAGGTAGCAAAGGAGCAATACTTCTCACTGCAAACTGGCCTCCAAACATCCTCTGAAACCAAAAGTACAAATAACTGACATATTTCCTACTGCAAAGATTTTTTTTCTGTGCACATGTTTAGTTACAGCATATGCTTCTTTTCAGCAGCTGCACTTTGTCAAACCTAACCCTGTTGATATGCAACCCAGTGGTGATCAACTGTGCTTTGGTATGGGCCTCTCGGGATTGAGGTGACCCTAATAGTTTCAGGGCTGTCAATTCTAGAAGGATTGTCTAGTAGTTGTATCAACTTTGCAGGTTGGTGAACGGCCTGGGCCTTTTCCTAAGACATAGAGCAGGCGCCAGAGGGGCTTGGGCAGAAAGGGCATGTGAACTGCCACCAGGAGAAAGGACGGGTTGCACTTCAACAGGCCAGGACCAATCTCCTCACAGTGGGTGGGTTGCACGTGCTGTTGGGGATGGGTTAAATTAGCTTGGCAGCAGGATGGGAACCTGAGAATAGAGTCAGAAGGGAAAGCAGAAAATCATGTTTGGAAGGTAGGAGAAACAATGACTGTAAAGTAGAAAACAAGGGAATTCAGAAATGCTTACTGCTATATACTGCAGTGTAAGACGTTTAGGGAATAAGGCAGATGGACTGAGAGCACTGATTCACACATTGATTCACACACTGATTCACACACTGATTCACACACTGATTCACACGTTGATTCACACACTGATTCACACATTGATTCACACATTGATTCACACACTGATTCACACACTGATTCACATATTGATTCACACATTGATTCACACACTGATTCACACATTGATTCACACACTGATTCACACACTGATTCACACACTGATTCACACATTGATTCACACATTGATTCACACACTGATTCACACATTGATTCACACATTGATTCACACACTGATTCACACACTGATTCACACACTGATTCACACATTGATTCACACATTGATTCACACACTGATTCACACATTGATTCACACACTGATTCACACACTGATTCACACACTGATTCACACATTGATTCACACATTGATTCACACACTGATTCACACATTGATTCACACACTGATTCACACACTGATTCACACATTGATTCACACATTGATTCACACAGTTATTCACACATTGAGCACTGATTCACACATTGATTCACACATTGATTCACACAGTTATTCACACATTGAGCACTGATTCACACATTGATTCACACATTGATTCACACACTGATTCACATATTGAGCACTGATTCACACATTGGGCAGGATTTTCCTTTTGTCGGATGGGCGCAGCTTGTGGACCCGGGAGCAGCCGCAAAATGGACCGCTGCCCGCGATCGGGCTCCAAACGCTGACCAATGAATAGCCGGCCAGCATGAAACGCACATGGACAGCCTCAGCGCTGCCAGGATGGGGGAGGGAGGAGCGCTCACTGAAACCTCCCTGAAGGCACAGAGCTGCCTCAGCTGAAGAATTTTAAAATGAAAAATAAAAATTTTACAAATGATGTGAACATGTCCCCACACGTGACTCAGTCACATGAAGAGGGACATGTTAAAATTCATGTTAAAAAAAATGTTATTTTCTTTTGCTTACTATAGAAACCTCATCTGGCCAATGGATGAGGTTTCGTAAGAAATGCAAAGGCCGACTGGACTATTTGCCCACCCACCAACTGAACAGTTGGGCGGGCAGTGAAAAATATACTTAATTACTTGCTGAAGGGCCTTAATAGGCCTCTTAATTATCAGCAGTCGCACTGCCGACTCTCACCCACGCCTTCCAAAAGAAGGGCAGGAATGGCAGCTCAGGGTTTTCAGACAAGAAAGGGGATAAAAAGAAAGGTAGTTGCAATATTGGTTAAAGAAACAATTATAGCTGTGAGAAGGGATAATGTAGTAGAAGGAGCCACCACACTGCTGGGAGAGTATGATAGGCCCCCAAACTGTCAGAGGGAAATAGAAGGGCAAATGTCTAGACAAATCTTTCACAAGTGCAAAAACAATAGGTCAGTAGAAACATAGAAACCAGGAGGAGTAGGCCATTCGGCCCTTCGAGCCTGCTCCGCCATTCATTATGATCATGGCTGATCATCCAACTCAATAACCTGCTCCCGCTTTCTCCCCATACCCTTTGATCCCTTTTGCCCCAAGAGCTATATCTAACTCCTTCTTGAAAACATACAATGTTTTGGTCTCAACTACTTTCTGTGGTAGCGAATTCCACAGGCTCACCACTCTCTGGGTGAAGAAATTTCTCCTCATCTCAGTCCTAAACGGTCTACCCCATATCCTCAGACTGTGACCCCTGGTTCTGAACTCCCCCACCCTCGGGAACATCCTTCCTGCATCTACCCTGTCTAGTCCTGTTAGAATTTTATAGGTTTCTATGGGATTCCCCCTCATTCTTCTGAACTCCAGTGAATATAATCCTAACCGACTCAATCTCTCCTCATATGTCAGTCCTGCCATCCCAGGAATCAGTCGGGTAAACCTTCACTGCACTCCCTCTATAGCAAGTACATCCTTCCTCAGATAAGGAGACCAAAACTGCACACAATATTCCAGGTGTGGTCTCACCAAGTCGCTGTACAATTGCAGCAAGACATCCCTGTTCCTGTATTCGAATCCTCTGGCCATGAAGGCCAACATACCATTTGCCTTTTTTACCGCCTGCTGCACCTGCATGCTTACCTTCAGCGACTGGTGTACAAGGACACCCAGGTCTCGTTGCACATTCCCCTCTCTCAATTTATAGCCATTCAGCTAATAATCTGCCTTCCTGTTTTTGCTACCAAAGTGGATAACCTCACATTTATCCACATTATACTGCATCTGCCATGCATTTGCCCACTCACTCAGCTTGTCCAAATCACACTGAAGCATCTTTGCATCCTCCTCACAGCTCACCCTCCCACCCAGCTTTGTGTCATCTGCAAATTTGGAGATATTACATTTAGTTCCCTCATCTAAATCATTAATATATATTGTGAATAACTGGGGTCCCAGCACCGATCCCTGCAGTACCCCACTAGTCACTGCCTGCCATTCGGAAAAAGACCCATTTATTCCTACTCTTTGTTTCCTGTCTGCCAACCAGTTTTCTTTCCATCTCAATACACTATCCCCAATTTCATATGCTTTAATTTTACAAGCTAATCTCTTATGTGGGACTTTGTCCAAATAAACCACATCCACTGGCTCCCTCTCATCAACTCTACTAGTTACATCCTCAAAAAATTCCAGTAGATTTGTCAAGCATGATTTCCCTTTCATAAATCCATGCAGACTCTGTCCCATTCTGCCACTGTTTTTCACGTGCTCGGCTATTAAATCTTTTAATATGGAGTCTAGAATTTTCCCCACTACTGACATCAGGCTGACTGGTCTATAATTCCCTGTTTTCTCTCTACCTCCCTTTTTAAATAGTGGGGTTACATCAGCTACCCTCCAATCTGTGGGAACTGTTCTAAAGTCTATAGAATCTCGGAAAATGACCACCAATGCATCCTCTATTTCAAGGGCCAGTAATAGTGGCTCTACTTTTAACTGGGATAGGATTAGTGCGAAAGGCTTGGAGGGGACAGAATTCTTTAAATGCATTGAGGAGAACACTTTTAGCCAGTATATAGCAAATCCAACAGGAGAGCTCTGGATAAAAGAAAAGTACTGCCGATGCTGGAAATCTGGATCAAAATCGGAAAATGCCAGAAAAACTCAGCAGGTCTGACAGCATCTTTGGAGAGAGAAACAGAGTTGACATTTCAACTCCATATGACCCTTCTTCAGAGCTATAGAGAAGTAGAAATGAGTTCTGGAATTTTTTTAGGGAATGAAGTTGAGCAAGTGGAAGAGGTATCAGTAGGGGAGCATTTTGGTGGAAGTGATCATAATTCAATTAGATTTAAGGCAGGTATGGAAAAGGACAAAGATAGACCAGGAAAAAAAGGTTCTCAAATGGGCAAGAGCTGATTTTGCTAAGCTGAAAAGTGATTTAGCTAAAGTTGACTAGAAACAGCTACTTGAAAGTAAATCAGTGCCAGATCAGTGGGAGTCATTCAAGAAAGAGATAATGAGGGTTCAGAGCACTTATTTTCTCTTAAAGAAAAAGGGTGGAACTAATAAATCCAGTGTCCCCCTGGATGTCAAGAGGCTTAAAGGAAAGGATAAAGCAAAAAAAGGGGAAACTTATGACAATGACCCAGGGCTCAGTACTGCAGAAAATCTAGAGAAGAATTAAAAGGGAAATTTAAAAGCAAATTAGGAAATCAAAGAAAGGACATGAAAATATTGGCAAGTAAAACCAAAGAAAACCCAAAGTTGTTTATAAATACATAAAGAGGAAATGAATAACTAAAGAATAGAGTGGGGCCAATAAGGGACCCCTATGTGTGGAGGATGTTGACATGGTTTTTAATAAATGATGTTTTTACAAAACAATACATATATTACAATAAGAGAGGAGGCATGTGAAATATTAGATGAAATTAGCATATTGAGATAGGAAGTATTAAGGGGTTTTACATATTTGGAAGTGAACAAACCTCCAGGCCCGGATGAAGTGCTGTTAAGTGAAATCCAGTGGTGCCAGAGGACCGGAGGACAACTAACATTTGTTACAAGGTTGTACTTTGTCTCATGAAGAGGCCTAGAGGCTTGTTTGGCTGAACAATAACCATTTATCAATAATACATCACTATTTACGTATATACAGGATACAGTTATTTACGTATATACAGGATACAGTCCTGACTAGGTGCTATCTTCATGCCAAACTCTCCCACCACTACTCCCATGTAACTCAACTTCATAATTTGGGCGGTAGTTTCTACCAGGTTTCTATAGATATTTGAGAAAGAAAGAGTTAACAAAGTGAGTGTTTGGTTCTATAGAAAGTGAGTCTGGGGAATTAGTAATGGAAAATAAGGAGATGGCAGATGAACTGAACAGGTATTTTGCATCAGTCTTTACTCTAGAGGATACAAGTAACATCCCTGAAATAGTTGTAAATCAGGAAATGGAAGGGAGGGAGGAGCATGGGAAAATTACAATCACTAGGGAAGTAGTACTGAGAAAATTGTTGGAGCTGCAGGCTGACTATTCCCCGGGCCCTTACAGATTCATCTTAGGGTCTTAAAAGAAGTGGCTAGGGAGTTAGTTGATAGATTGATTTTAATTTTCCAAAATTCCCTAGATACAGGGAAAGTTCCATTAGATTAAGAAATAACAAATGTAACTTATTTATTCAAAAAGGGAGGGAGACAGAAAGCAGGAAACCGAAGGCCAGTTAGCTTAACATCTGTCGTAGGGAAAATGTTAGAAGCTATTATTAAAGACGTTATGGCAGGGCACTTAGAAAAATTCGAAGTGATCAGACAGAATCACCATGGTCTTGTGAAAGGGAAATCATGGCTGGGGTATTCCAGCTCCGTCCGCTGCTGGGATCTTCCGATTCTGCTGAAAGTCAGTGGACTTTTTGCTGGTCCCACTGCGTAACCCGGGGGTGGGTCCAGCCATGGCGGGGCCACAAAATCCTGGTCCATGTTAAACTAATTTATTGGAGTTCTTTGAAGAAGTAATGTATGCTGTGGAGTAAGGGGAATTGGCGAATGTACTGTATTTTGATCTCCAGAAGGCATTTGATAAGGTGTTATATGAAAGGTTGTTGCCGAAAATAAATGCTCCTGGTATAGGGGGTAGCATATTGGCATAGATAGAAGATTGGCAAGCTAACAGGAAACAGAGAGTAGGCATAAATGGGTCTTTTTCTTGTTGGCAAGATGTGACAAATGGTGTGCCAGTGGGATCAGTGCTGTGGCCTCAACATTTTACAATGTATGTAAATTACTCGGATAAAGAGACTGAAGGTATGGCTGCTCAGTTTGCTGATGACTCAAAGATGGTTAGGATAGTAAGATATGAAGAGGACACAAGGATGCCACAAAAGGGCGATGGCGAGCGCCGTAGTGATATTTTCACTGGACGAGTAAACCAGAAACCCAGGGTAATGCTCTGGGGTCCTGGCTTCGAATCCCACCACAGCAAATGGTGGAATTTGAATCCAATAAAAAATTTGGAATTAAAAATCTAATCTGCCCATGAAACCATTGTCATAAAAACCTATTTGGTTCATCAATATCCTTTAGGAAAGGAAACCTGCCATCCTTACCTGCTCTGGCCTACATGTGAGTCCAGATCCACAGCAATGTGGTTGACTCTTAAACGGCCTAGCAAGCCACTCAGTTGTATGAAACCACTACAAAGTCTAAAAAGAATGAAACCTGATGGACCACCCGGCATCAACCTAGGCACCGGAAATGACAACGGCAAACAGCCCTGTCGACTCTGAAAAGCCCACCTTATTGGGGGCCGGTGTCAAAATTGGGAGAGCTGTCTCACAGACTAGTCAAGCAACAGCCTGACATAGTCATACTCATGGAATCATAGTTTACAGACAATGTCTCAGACACCACAATCACCATCCCTGGGTATGTCCTGTCCCAAAGGCAGGAAAGACTCAGCAGATGTGGCAGCACAGTTGTATACAGTCAGGAGGGAATTGGCCTGGGAGACTTCAACATTGACTCTGGACCCCATGAAGCCTCATGATATCAGATCAAATACAGGCAAGGAAACATAGAACCATAGAAAAGTTACAGCACAGAAGGAGGCCAATCAGCCCATCTTGTCCATGCCAACCCAAGGACACCCAGGTGCCCTTTCTAATCCCACCTTCCTGCACGCGGCCCATAGCCCTGCGGCTTACAGCACTTAAAGTGCAGATCCAGGTACTTTTTAAAAGAGTTTAGAGTTTCTCCACAAATATTCCCATCCTCAATGCTGGAGGAGCCCAGCACATCAGTGCAAAAGATAAGGTTTAAGCATTTGCTACAACTTTCGCTCAGAAGTGCTGAATGGATGATCCATCTCGGCCTCCTCCGGAGGTCCCCAGCATCACCGATGCCAGTCTTCAGTCAATTCGATTCACTCCACGTGATATCAAGAAAGAGCTGAAAGCACTGAACACTGCAAAGGCTATGGGTCCAGATAATATTCCATTAATAGTACTGAAGACTTGTGCTCCAGAACTTGTCACATCCCCAGCCACGCTGTTCCAGTCCAGTGGCATCCACCCAGCTGTGTGGAAAATTTCCCAGGAATGTCCTACACATAAAAACAAGGACAAAACCAACCCGGCCAATTACCGCCATATCAGTCTACTCTCAATCATCAGTAAAGTAATGGAATGGGTCATCAACAGTGACATCAAGCGGCACTTGCTTAGCAATAACCTGCTCACTGATGCTCAGTTTGGGTTCCACCAGGGCCACTCAGCTCCTCACCTCATTACAGCCTTGGTTCAAACATGGATAGAGGAGCTGAACTCCCAAAGTGAGGTGAGAGTGACTGTCCTTGACATCAAGGCAGCATTTGACAGAGTGTGGTTGTTGGCAGTTAATCATCTCACTTCCAGGACATCGCTGCAGGAGTTCCTCAGGGTAGTGTCCTAGGCCCAACCATCTTTGGCAGTTTCATCAATGACCTTCCTTCCATCATAAGGGCAGAAGTGGGGATGTTCGCTGGTGATTGCACAATGTTCAGCACCATTCATGACTCCTCAGATACTGAAGCAGTCCATATCCAAGTGGCAAATAACATTCACGCCACACAAGTACCAGGCAATTACCATCTCTAACAAGAGAGAATCTAACCATCGCCCCTTGATGTTCAGTGGCATTACCATCACTGAATCCCCCACTGTCAACATCCAGGGGGTTACCATTGACCAGAAACTGAACTGGACAAGTCATATAAATACTGTGGCTACAAGTGCAAGTCAGAGGCTAGGAATTGTGTGGTGGGTAACTCACCTCCTGACTCTGCAAAGCCTGTCCACCATTTATCAGGCACAAGTCAGGAGTGTGATGGAATATTCCCCACTTGGCTGGATGAGTGCAGCTCCTACAACACTCAAGAAGCTGGACAACATCCAGGACAAAGCAGCCTACTTGATTGGCACCACATCCACAAACATTCACTCCCTCCACCACCGACAGTGACAGCAGTGTGTACCATCTACAAGATTTACAGCAGGAACTCACCAAGGCTCCTTAGACAGTACCTTCCAAACCCATGACCACTGCCATCTAGAAGAACAAGGGCAGCAGATAGATGGGAACACCACCAACTGGAAATTCCCCTCCAAGACACTTACCATCCTGACTTGTCTTCAGTACTATTAACGGAAGATTGTCAGGGCTCATAGCCTTTGCAGTGTTCAGTGCTTTCAGCAGTTTCTTGAGATTTTACTGGGTCTAAATCTCAGAACTCGCTCATAACAACACTGTGGGTGTGGCTACACCACATGGACTGTAGCGTTCCAAGAAGGCAGCTCACCACCGCCTTCTGAAGGACAACTAGGGATGGGCAATAAATGCTGGCCTGGCCAGTGATGTCCAGACCCCTTGAATGAATAATTTTAAAAATGTAGGCTAAATGAATGGGCAAAGATCTGGCAAATGAAGTATAATGTGGGAAAGTGTGAAATTGTCCTATTTGGCAGGAAAAATAAAAATGAAGCATATTATCCAAATGGTGAGAGATTGCAGAGCTCTGACGTGCAGAGGGATCGAGGTGTCCTAGTGCATAAATCACAAAAGTCTTGTTTATAGGTACAGCAAGTAATTAGGAAAGCTAATGGAATATTATCATTTATTTCAAGGGGAATTGAATACAATGGGAGGTTATGCTTCAGTTGTACTATGTACAGTATTGGTCCTCTATTTAAGGAAGGATATAAATGCATTGGAAGCAGTCCAGAGAAGGCTTACTAGACAAATAACTGGTTTGGAGGGGTTGTTTTATGAGGAAAATTTGGGCAAGATCAACTTCATGTGTGTGTGAGTTTGAAGTTCCAGCTTCATTGTTGCTGTTTTCCCTTGTTCCATGACTGTTTGACTCTGACTTCCAGGCTTAACCTGCTGCTCCTTCTCCTATGGATCTTCTGTTTTAAGTATGTTGGTGTTCATCTGAAGGTTTGGATGGTCTGACTGATGAAGAGTATTTTCTGTCGTCCGCAAAGGAGCTGGAATAGCTGCCTCTGCAAAGAGTGAGGACAATTCTGAACTGAAGTCCCAGTCTAGATCATCAGTACTGGTGGACCTCTTGGGAATCTCCAATTCAGTGTAGTTGATTATAGTGGTTGTTTTGATGTCTTTTGCCATTTTGAGGAGGTTGGGTGCAATACAGTTATCTCTGCTTAGTAGAGGAAAGGGTTCATTGTGGATGACATACAGAATTTTGATTATTTGCTTGTTGCCATACCAGAACAGCTCTTGAATTGTGCAAATGATGGTAGTTGGATTCCTCCAGGACCATGTAGTCCATACAGTTGTCCGTAGCCAGAAGTCTTTTAGCCACGGTTCCTGATCCGACAGGAACCATCTCCTGTGTCTAACTTGAAATTCATGAGGTGACCATTTACAGATATGTCAGCATTTGAAAATGTGAATCTGGGATCCTTATTTTCTCTCAAGAAACTTGGAGTTTGAAACTTGGACTTCTTTTTGGTGTGGATCATCTATCTCATGGAATCATTTGGGATCCTCTGTCAGTCTAGAGGTTTTGAACATATACATTTTTCCAAAGTGTCCCAGATGGTAGCAGTTAAAGCTCTGCAGTGATCACTGGACCCTGCTTGTGCCTGTGAGGTCTTTAGGTGCCACAGCACTGACGTAGTCTGTCACCACCTTGTGTTTTGCTTGGGTATTGCTTTCCTTGCCCTGGAGTCTCCTTGCCCTTCTGTTGCTTTATTAGCTGGACTGATGAAGTTGCTCTGTACCACGTTTAACTTTACCACGCAAAATGGATAAGTTTTATTGGTGGACTTCCGATGGTCTGACAATTTGGATGGCTTTTTTCCAAAGTCAGACCTTCTTTAGATTGGAATGCATCCAAAATTGGCCACTCCCACTACTATTCAGTCTCTTTGAGACTCAAAGTCACCATAGTCATAGCCTTCAGCCGATCAATATAACGCATTTATGAAAGAGTCAACCAGAGTCAACCAGTTCCCTGGGCTTTTCGATTCTCAATTATGCTTGCTCCAGAATTTTATTGCTTTTTATGTGTCAAAGAACTTAATGACCTCTTCAAAATTATCGGAAAATTCATTTATTCCTTCTCTGGCAGTTATGTTGCCGGCTCTCGGACCTCCTGAATATAATAGTGTACTCACTTGTTCAGCCTCTGTTTACTTAGTCAAGCCTGATACTATCATATATCTTAAAAATCTTCTCCATAACGCCCAATTTTGAACCTGGTCTATCTCTTCCATCTGCCTTAATTGGTCTGGCTATGTTGATTTACCATCCAAGGTTGTTTTCCGCAGAGGGGAGTATTGCTTTCATTTTTTTTTTTAAGTGGCACTGCAGTAGTTGTCATTTTTCCCTCCAACATTTGTCGGGATTCAGCGGGCTCCCCTCATAGTTACCGAGCCATTTTAAACTTCAGCGATTCTGCAGAAAATCTTTTGAGTGAATCGTTTTGGCCAGCTAGTTGCTTTCCTGGGCTTGGAGGATCAAATTGAAGCCAATTTAACCTGCTTATTATTAACACATAACTATATACATATATATGGGATACAGTCCTGAGTAGGTGCTATCTTCATGCTGACTTCGACCAGACTCACTACTACACTCTACCACTCCCATGTGACTCTCTACAGCATAATTACATAGATTACAAAAGTAGGGAGGTCATGTTGGAGTTGTACAGAACCTTGGTGAGGCCACAGCTGGAGTACTGTGTGCAGTTCTGGTCGTCACATTATAGGAAGGATGTGATTGCACTGGAGGGGGTGCAGAGGAGATTCACCAGGATGTTGCCTGGGATGAAACATTTAAGTTATGAAGAGAGGTTGGATGGACTTGGGTTGTTTTCGATGAAGCAGAGAAGACTGAGGGGCGACCTGATCGAGGTGTACAAGATTATGAGGGGCATGGACAGGGTGGATAGGGAGCAGCTGTTACCCTTAGTTGAAGGGTCAGTCACAAGGGGGCATAAGTTCAAGGTGAGGGGCAGGAGGTTTGGGGGGATGTGAGGAAAAGCTTTTTTACCCAGAGGGTGGTGATGGTTTGGAATGCGCTGCCTGGGAGGGTGGTGGAGGTGGGTTGCCTCACATCCTTTAAAAAGTACCTGGATGAGCAGTTGGCACATCATAACATTCAAGGCTATGGGCCAAATGCTGGTAAATGGGGTTAGGTAGGCAGGTCAGGTGTTTCTCATGTGTCGATGCAGACTTGATGGGCCGAAGGGCCTCTTCTGCACTGTGTGATTCTGTGATAATGTAGGCAGTACAGTTTCCCCAGTCCCACATTAACCCTTAGTCCCAAGCAACCTTAAATTACAACATTGTGCCATTATTTAAAAAAGAATAGACAAAGAAATTACAGACCAGTCAGTCTAACTAAGGTGGTGGGAAAATTATTAGGAGAAGTTTTAATTTTTATTCTTTCATGGGATGTGGGTGTCACTGACAAGGTCAGCATCCCTCATTGCCTTTGAATTGAGTGGCCATTTTAGAGGGTAGCTAAGAGTCAACCACATGGATACTATGGATCTGGAATCACATGTAGGCCAGACCCGGTAAGGATGGCAGATTTCCTTCCTTAAAGGATCAGATGGGATTTTACGGCAAACTGAGATGAGCATTCAATTCCAGATTTTATGAGTAAAATTTAAATTCTGCCAGCTGCTGTAATGTTTGAACCCATGCCCCCAGAGCATAAGCCTGGGCCCCTGGATTACTTATCTAGAGACATTGCCACAGCACCACTGTCTCTCCGTAAAAGATTTGAGAAAAATTCCTAAGGGACAGGATAAATCTTCATTTCAAAAAACACAATTAATTAAAGACAGTCAGCACAGATTTGTTAAGGGGAGTTCGTGTCTGACTAACAGGATTGAATTTTTTAAGGAGCTAACAAGAAGGGTTGATGAGGGCAGCGCATTTGATGTCGCCTATATAGATTTTAGCAAGACTTTTGACATGTTCCCACATATGGCAGACTGGCCATGGAAGTAAAAGCCCATGGAATCCAAGGCAAAGTGGCAAGTTGGATCCAAAATTGGCTCAGAGGCAGGAAGCAATAGGTAATAGTTGGTGGATGTTTTTGTGACTGGAAGGCTGTTTCCAAAGGACTCAGTACTAGTGCCCTTGCTTTTTGTGGCATGTATCAATAATTTGGACAGGCATGTAGGGGCATGACTATGAAGTTTGCAGATGACACAAAAATTGGCAATGTGGTTGATAATGAAGAAGAAAGCTGTAAACTGCAGGAAGACATCAAGATATCAGTGAACTTTGTTAAGGACAAATCATGTTTAACTAACTTGCTGGATTTGTTAAGGGAAAATCATGCTTTGCAAGGCTTTTTGATCAGGTAACAGAAAGGGTTGATGAGGCTAAAGCTGTTGATATGGTGTATGTGGACTTCCAAAAGGCATTTGATGCAGTGCCACAGAACAGACTTGTGAGCAAAGAGCTCATGGAATAAAAGGGACAATAGCAACATAGATACAAAATTGGCTGAGTGAATATTTGTTTTTCGGAGTGGAGGAATGTTTAAAGTGGAGCTCCTGCTCTTCCTGGTATATATTAATGACCTAGACCTTGGTATACAGGGCACAATTTCAAAATTCCCAGATGATATGAAACTTGGAAGTATGAGGAGGATAGTGTAGCACTTCAATACGATATATACAGGTTGGTGGAATGGGCAGGTGAAAGTTAATGCAGAGAAGTATAAAGTGATTCATTTTAGTAGGAAGAACACGAAGAGGCAATAAAGAGCACAATTCTAAAGCGGGTGCAGGAACAGAGGGACATGGGTGTATATGTGCATAAATCATTGAATATGGCAGGACAGGTTGAGAGCATGGTTAACAAAGTATGATGGCATCCTGGGTTTTGTCAATAGGGGCATAAAGAACAAAAGCAAGGAAGTTATGTTAAACCTGTATAAAACACTGATTTGGCCTCAGCTGGAGTATTGCACCCAATTTGGTCACCACACTTTAGGAAGGCTGTGAAGGGATTAGAGAGGGTGCAGAAAAGACTTTCGAGGATGGTTCTTGGGTGAGGAACTTTAGATACGTAAATAAGCTGGAGTTGTTCTCCTTGGAGAAGGTTGAGAGGAGATTTGATATAGGTAGATAGGGAGAAACTGTTCCTATTAGTGAAAGGATTGAAAACCAGAGAGCACAGATACATGTGAACAAGGTGCAGGAGTAGGTCATTCAGCCCCTCAAGCCTAATCCACCATTTAATGAAATCGTGGCTGATATGATAGTAACCTGAAATCTGCATCCCAGCTGTCACCTCCTTGTTTACCAAGAATCTATCTACCTCTGCCTTAAAATTATTCAAAGACTCTGCTTCCACCACCTTTTCAGGAAGAGAGTTCCAAAGACTCATGAGCCTCTGAGTGAACAAGTTTCACCTCATCTCTGTTTTAAATGGGCGACCCCTTATTTTTAAACAGTGACCCCTAGTTCTAGATTCATCCACAAGAGGAAACATCCTCTCCACATCCACTCTGTCAAGACCTCTCAGGACCTTATAGGTTTTAATTAAGTCACCTCTTACTCATCTAAACTCCAGTGGATACATGCCTAGTCTGTCTAACCTTACCTCATAATGCAACCCACCCATTCCAGGTATTAGTCTGGTGAGTCTTCTCTGAAATGCTTCCAAGGCATTTACATCCTTTCTTAATAAGGTGACCAATACTGTGCACAATACTCCAAATGTGGTCTCATTAGCATCTTGTACAACTGAAGCATAACCTCCCTACTTTTGTATTCAATTCCCCTCACAATAAATGATAACATTCTATTAGCTTTCCTAATTACTTGCTGTACCTGCATGCTAGCCTTTTGTGATTCATGCACTAGGACACCCAGATCCCTCTGAATCTCAGAGCTCTGCAGTTTCTCACCATTTAGATAATATGCTTCTCTTTTATCCCTTTTGCCAAAATGGACAAATTCACACTTTCCCATCTGCCAGATCTTTGCCCACTCACTTAACCTATATATATATCAGTTTGTAGCCTCCTTATGTTCTCCACAACTTATTTTCCTACTTGTCTTTGTATCATCAGCAAATTTGGCAACCATCCCTTAAATCCCTTCACCCAAGTCATTTATATAAATTGTGAACAGTTTAGGTCCCAGCACTAATCCCTGTGGCATGCTACTCGTTATATCTTGCCAACCTGAAAAAGACACATTTATGCCTACTCTCTGTTTCCTGTTAGCCAGTCAATCTTCTATCCATGCCAGTATTGCCCTCTATACCATGAGCTTTTATTTTCCACAATAACTATCAAATGCCTTCTGGAAATCTAAGTACAGTACATCCATCGGTTCCCTTTAATCCACATGATACTTCCTCAAAGAACTCCAATAAGTTGGTTAAACATGATTTCCCTTTCACAAAACCCTGATGACCTTGAGCTTATCCAAATGTCCTGCTATAACTTATTTAAAAACAGTCTCTAACATTTTCCCTACGACAGATGTTAAGTTAACTGGCCTGTAGTTTCCCACTTTCTGTCTCCCTCCTTTTTTGAATAGTGGAGTTACATTTGCTATCTTCAAATCTAATGGGACCTTCCCCGAATCTAGGGAGTTTTGGAAAATTAAAATCAATGCATCAACTATCTCAGTAGACACTTCTTTTAAGACCCCAGGATGAAGTCCATCAGGACCCAGGTTCTTGTCAGCCCACAGCTCCAACAATTTACTCAGTACGATTTCTTTGGTGACTGTAATTTTCCTGACTTCCTTCTCCACTTCCATCTCCTGGTTTATAACTGCTTTTGGGATGTTACTTATATCCTCTATAGTGAAAACTGATGCAAAATACCTGTTCAATTGATCTGCTATCTCCTTGTTTTCCATCATCAATTCTCCAGACTCACTTTCTATAGGACCAATGTTCACTTTGTTAACTGTTTTCTTTTTTAAAATATTTATAAAAACACTTACCATCTGTTTTTATATTTCTGACTGGCTTTCTCTCATACTCTAATTTTTCCCTCCTTTTAAATCTTTTAGTCATTCTTTGCTGTTCCTTATATTCTGTCCAATCTTCTGACCTTCCTCCTATCTTTGCACAATTCTATGCTTTTTCTTTAAGTTTGACACTATCTTTAACCTTTCGAGTTAACCACGGATGGTGTGTCCATCCCTTGGACTTTTTCTTACTCGTTGGAATGTATCCGTTCTGTGCATTCTGAAATTTCCCCTTAAATATTCGCCACTGCATCTCTATTGACCTATTCCTTACCTAATTTGCCAGTTCACTTTAGCCAGCTCAGCTTTCCTGCCCCCATTATTGCCCTTACTTAAGTTTAAAAACTTAGTCTCAGACCCACTCCTCTCTCTCTCAATCATATTATGGTCGCTGCTACGTAGGGACACCTTCACTATGAGATCATTAATTACTCCCATCTTATTGCACAATACCAGGTCTAGTATAGCCTTCTCTCTGGTTGGCTCAAGAGCATGCTGTTCTAACAATCTATCCCAAAAACATTCAATGTACTCCTCATGTAGGCTATCTTTGCCCATCTGACTTCTCCAATCTATATGTAAATTAAAATCTCCCGTAATTACCGCCGTGGCTTTATGACAAACTCCAATTATTTCTTCCTTTATGCTCAACCCTACCATGTGGTTACAGTTAGGGGACCTGTGCACAACTCCCACAAGCGACTTCTTGCCTTTACCATTTCTCATCTCTACCCAAACCATTTCCACATCCTAGTTTCCTGATCTTGGGTCATCCCTTTCTAATGTGCAAATACCAACATTAACTTTAACAGAGCCACCCCTCCACCTTTTCCTCGCTTCCTGCCCTTCCTAAAAAGCCTACACCCTTCAATATTCTGGTCCCAATCCATGTCCTCCTGAAGCCATGTCTCCGTAATGGCTATCAAATCGTAATGATTTATTTCTATGTGCGCTCTCAGTTCATCAGTTTTGTTTCAAATGCTTTGTGCATTCAGAGGCAGAATTTTTAGTTTTATCCTTTTATTTTTTTTTTTATAACCTCTAGTTTCATCTGTTGATTCACTGTTAGATTTGTACTCTCTATCCCTTCCTGTCACGGTCTGTTTTTCATTTCCCGTAATAATATCTTTTTCTTTTGTCTTGTCCCTGCTCTTTGATTTTCCACGTCTTCCCAAATTTGATCCCGTGTTCCCACCTCTCTACTTCCCTAATTATGCATTTCACTAGAACAATGGTCCCAGCACCGTTCAGGTGTGGACCATCCCACTTTCCCTAGTACTGGTAATTGGAAAAAGAAGCAGTGGGACATGAGGAAAATCTTTTTCACACTAAGTGTAGCCAGTACCTGGAATGCACTGCCTAAGAATCTGGTAGAGGCAGGGACACTGAAGTTTTCAAAAGGGAATTGGATCACTCTCTAAAAATGAAAAATTTGCAGGATTATTGGGAAAAGGCTGGGGTAAATCCAATTTGGCCAATAACCAGCCGATCAGTCTAACTCTCGATCATCAGCAGAGTGATGGAAGGGGCCGTTGACTGTGCTATCAAGTGGCACTTACTCGGAAATATCCTGCTCACTGATGCTCAGTTTGGGTTTGGCCAGGGCCACTCAGTTCCTGACCTCATTACAGTCTTAGTTCAAACATGGACAAAAGAGCCGAACTCAGGAGGTGAGGTGAGAGTGACTGCCCTTGAGATCAAGGCAGCAGTTGACTAAGTGTGGCATCAAGGAGCCCTAACAAAACTGGAGTCAGTGGGAATCCAGGGAAAACTCTGGTTGGAGTCATACCTAGCACAAAACAAGATGGTTGTGGTTGTTGGAGGTCAAACATCACTCGAGTTCCACAGGGTAGTATCCTAGGCCCAACCATCTTCAGCTGCTTCATCAATGACCCTCCCTCCATCATAAGGCCAGAATTAGAGATGTCCGATTACAATATGTTCAGCACCATTTGCAACTCCTCAGATACTGAAGCAGTCCACGTCCATATGCAGCAAGACCAAGACCCCCATTCAGGTTTGGACTGATAAGTGGCAAACAACATTTGCACCATACAAGTGCCAAACAATGACCATTCGAACAAGAGAGAATCTAACCGTCATCCCATGACATTCAATGGCGTTACCATCACTGAATCCCCCACTATCAACATCCCGGGCTTACAATTGAGCAGAAACTGAACTGGACTAGCCATATAAATACTGTGACTACAAGAGCCGCTCAAAGGTTGGGAATTCTGAGACAAATAACTAACCTCTTGACTCCCTGAAGCTTGTCCACCATCTACTAGGATCAAGTCAGGACTGTGGGTGAATACTCTCCACTTATCTGGATGATTGTGGCTCCAACACTCAAGAAACTTGACACCATCAGGGACAAAATTGCTCGCTTGGTCAGTGCCCCACCCACTGATTTCACCATTCACTTCCTCCACCGCCAACAGCGACAGCAGTGTGTGCCATCTACAAGATGTACCGCAGCAACTCACCAAGCCTCCTTCAACAGCACCTTCCAAACTCACGACCTGTAGCACCTGGAAGGACAAGGCCAACAGATACCTGGGAACACCATCACCTGCAAGTTCCTTTCCAAACCACATACCATCCATACTTGGAATTATATTGTTATTCTTTCTCTGTCGTTGGATCAAAATCCTGGAACTTCCTTCCTAGTAGCATTGCAGCTGTACCTACACCAGATGGCATGCATTCAAGAAGGTGGCTCACCACCAACTTCTCAAGGGTAGTTAGAGATAGGCAGTAAATGCCTTGGCAGCGACACTCAAATACCATGAAAGAATATGAAAATGTGAGCAGAACTTTGGGAAATGGAGTTCAATCTGAGGTAATGTATTTATGGAAGGCTAACAAGGCAAAGGAATACACAAGAATTGGTAGAATACTTAGAAATGTAGAGGAACAGATGAACCTTGGAATGCATGGCCATCCCTGAACATGGCTGGACGGGTGGATAAGATGGTTACAAAGGCATATAGGATGCTTGCTTTTAGTAGCCAAGGTGTAGAATATAAGAGCTTGGAGGTATTGCTACAACTGTAGAAAAAAAACTAGTTAGGCCACAGCTAAAGTACTGCATCTGTCTGGAAAGATGTGTTTGCATTTTGGAGGGTGCAGAAGAGATTTATGAGGATGTTGCCTAGACTGGAGAATTTTAGTTATGAGGAAAGATTCGATAGGCTAGGTTTGTGTATAAAATTAGGAAGGGTCTAAATAGAGTGGATAGAAAGGCCCTGTAAAATGTTAGAGGCTATTATTAAAGACGTTTAGCAGGGCATTTAGAAAAATTCAGGGTAATCAGGCAGAGTCAACTTAGTTTTGTGAAAGGAAAATCATGTGCAGAATTTTATATTCGGCATGCAGGCGTGCCTGACACACCAGAATGTAAAATGACGCGCGATGACATTGGCCGTGCGTCCTGATGTCTTCGCAAAGTCACGCAATATTTTGTTCAGCAGGCGCGCATTGGAGTTGGCTGCCCACCGCTAATTGAAAGGCCTATTAAGGCCATTAACCAGGTAATTCACCTGAATTTTACACTGCCGGTCCAACTTTACGGTTGGCTGGCAGGTGAAAAGGCTAAGTGGCTTTTACGTTTTTTAGGAAACCTCATCCACGAGTGGGATAAGGTTTCCTGAAGCTATCACAAAATAAATAAATTTCATTTGAACTTAAAAACAAGTCCCATCTCATGTGACACAGTCACATGAGGAGACATGTTTCACTGAATTTTTCTGTTCTTCATTAATTTTTTCAAAAAGCACTTCAATCTCCCTGAGGCAGCTCCGTGACTCGGGGAGACTGATGCGCTCTTTCCTGCACTAGGCCCAGCTGTCCCTCCTCCCCCACCTGCACAGTAACGCTACCGCTCATAATCCAAGTTGGGCGGGCTTTAATTGGCCCACCCGCATGAAATTGCGGTGCGGAACTGATCGTGGGTAGCAGTCAGCTCTGGGACCTCCTCCTCACACTCCCACCGAGCCTCCCCGACCTGGCCCATGTTTAACCAATTTATTAGAGTTCATTGAAGAAGTAGCGTGTTCTGTGAATAAAGGGGAACCAGTAGATGTACTGTAGTTAGATTTCCAGAAGGCATTTGAAAAGGTGCCACATCAAAGTTATTGTGAAAGATAAAGCTCATGGTGTCGGGGGTAATATATTGGCTGGGATAGAAGATTAGCTAGCTTACAGGAGACAGAGGGTAGGCATAAATGGGTCTGGTTGGCAAGATGTGACGAGTGGTGTGCCACAGGGATCAGTACTGGGGCCTCAACTTTTTACAGTTTATATAATTGACTTGAATGACGGAACCGAAGGTATGTTTGCTAAATTTGCTAATGACACAAATTTAGGAAGGATAGTAAGATGTGAAGAGGATATAAGGCACTTACAAAGGGATGTAAATAGGTTAAGTGAGTGGGCAAAGATCTGGCAAATGAAGTATAATATGGGAAAGTGTGGAATTGTCCATTTTAGCAGGAAAAATAAAAAAGAAGCATATTATTTAAATGGTGAGAGATTGCAAAGCTCTGAGAGGGATCTTGGGGTCCTAGTACATGATTCACAAAAGGTTAGTATGCAGGTACAGCAAGTAATTAGGAAAGCTAATAGAATGTTATCGTTTATTGTGAGGGGGATTGATTACCAAAGTAGGGAGGTTATGCTTCAGTTATATAGGGCACTGGTGAGACCACATCTGGAGTACTGTGTACAGTACTGGTTGCCGTATTTAAGGAAGGATGTAAATGCATTGAAAACAGTTCAGAAAAAGTTGATTAAACTAATAACTGGATTGGGTAATTTGTCTTTTGATGAACGCTTGGACAGGCATGAGTGGTGTCTGCTGGAGATTAGAAGAGTAAGAGGCGACTTCATTGAAACTTCTAAGATCCTGAGGGGTCTTGACAGGATTGATGTGGAGAGGATGTTTCCTCTTGTGGGAGGATCTAGTATCAAGGCAGAGATGAGGGGAATTTTTTTCTATGCTCCTTCACTATGCTCCAACAACATGTGATAAAGACCGTGGACCAAACGCTGATACATAGGACTTAGGAGCAGGAGTAGGCCATTCGGCCCTTCAAGCCTATTCTGCCATTCAATGAGATCAGGGTTGATCTGATTGTGGTCTCAACTCCACCTTCCTATCTGTTCCCCCATAACCCTGGATTCCCTTGTCTATCAAGATTCTGTCTAACTCAGGCTTGAGTAAATGCAATGACCCAGCTTCCACTGCTTTCAGTGGAGGAGACTTCCAAAGGCTAATGACCCTCTGAAAGAAAAATAATTCCTCATCTCTGTCTTAAAAGGGAGACCTCTTATTTTTACATCCATCCTGTACCCATCCTGTCAAATCCCATCAGGATCTTATATGTTCCAATAAAATCACCTCTCATTCTTTCATTATATTCCATTGCCCATGCAATAAATACCAACATTCCATTTGCCTTCTTAATCAATTGCTATACCTGCATACTAACCTCTTGTGATTCATATACCAGGACACCAGATCCCTCTGTACCACTGAGTTTCTGCATTATCTCTCTATTTAAATAGTATACTGCCTTTCTATACTTCCTGTCAAAGTGAACAAGTTCACATTTTTGCACATTATATTCCATCTGCCAATTTTTTTGCCCTCTCACTTAGTCTACCTACACCCCTTTGTAGACTCTTTACCTCCTCTTGACACCTCACTGCCCTCCCTATCTTTGTGTTAAAATTAGGGGTTGCCCTTTTAGGACAGGGATGAGGCAAATTTTTTTTCAGAGAGTTGTGCGCCTTTGGAACTCTCTGCCTCAGAAGACGATGGAGGCAGGATCATTGAATATTTTTAAGGCGGAGATAGATTCTTGTTAGGCATGGGAATCAAAGGTTATTGGGGATAGATGGGAATGTGGAATTTGAAACACAAGCAGATCAGCCATGATCTTAATGAATGATGGACCTGGCTCAAATTGCTGAATGGCCCGCTTCTGCTCCTATTTCTTATGTATCATTGGCAAATTTAACTACCATACCTTCATCCAGGTCATTGATATAGATTGTAAATAGTTGAGGGCCCAACACTGATCCCTGTGACACTTCACTAGTTACAGCTTGCCAATCTGAAAAGGACCCATTCATCCCTACTCCCTACTTCCTGTTAACTAACCAATCCTTTATCAAAGCTAATATGTTACCCCACATCATGAGCTCTTATTTTGTGTAGTAACCTTTGATGTGGCCCTTATTAAATGCCTTTTGGAAATCCAAGTACACCACATCTACAGGTTCTCCTTCATCCTCCTTGCTTGTTAGTTCTTCAAAGAAGTCTAATAAATTAGTTCAACACAATTCCCCATTCACAAAACCAGACTCTGTCTGACCCCCTTATGATTTTCTAAGTATCCTCTCGTGAACCTCCTTAATAATGGATTGTAGCAGTTTCTCTATGACAGATGTTAGGCTAACTGGCATATAGTTTCCTGCTTTCTGTCTTTCTCTTTTTTTGAATAAAGGTGTTACGTTTGCTATTTCCCAATCTGCTGGAATTCTTTCAGAATTTTAAGAAATTTTGGACATTTTTAACTAATGTCTCTACTATCTCTGCAGCCACTTTTTTTAAGACCCTAGGATGCAGGTCAAGTGGTAAGTGGGATGGATGGCTACTTGTCAGCCAGTGCAGACACAATAAACTGAATGGTCTCCTTGCATAATGTAAATTACTAGAATTTCTAAGTCAACCTGAAGTTGGATCCTTGTGTTGGTCACTGGCCAGTGGGAGCTAGATCTGAAGGTGCTAGTTGGACCCTGCAGCAAAGTTCTAAAGAGCCAGACAGTTCACAAATATCTGAAGGCTAATAGTAAAAGCATTCATGTTGGGTGCACTGACTGACTGACTGGAGTCTCCTTGATCTGAGGCAACAGATTCAGATGTTCCTGATGCTATCATTTTTTTGTTATTCACTTACTGGATGTGGCCAGCGTTTATTGACCATCCCCAATCATCCTTAATTGAGTGTTTGCAGGTAGTTAAGAGTCAATCACATTGCTGTGGGTAGATTGGGTAAGGACAGCAGATTTCCTTTCCTAAAGGGCATTAGTGAATCAGATGTTATTTTTAACAACAATCCACTTGTTACTTGGTCACCATTACTGATACTAGCTTGTCATTCCAGATTTTGTTTGCTCTATGAAGTGCTGCACAATCACTATGCTGCAAAAACATGTGCCATCAATATAGACAATTCTGAATTGCCATCACTGTGTACAATCGATATAGACAATCCTAATATTCAAACGCCATATACCTTTGCTATATAACATTTTCTACAATCACTATAGGCATTCACAAATGCCTAAACCAATGAGGGCATTATGCAGCACTTCACGATTGGGTAAAAGTGGCATTGCTGTTGATTGGAACACAAATAAACGTGGATGCAGTTCAACCATGTGAGTCTGGCAAGTTGTGTCTGTAGAAAATTGAGCTCCTTAAAGGGCAGAATGCTGACAGTGAAATTGAGGCGATCACAGTCATTCCAATGGAGCGAGGAGGGCAAGAATGGTTCTCCATCACCCCACCCACCCCATGCACATCCTGACCTCACTATGGGGCTTTCCCAGATACTTCTGTGGTACTTCTGTGACATGAGAGTGTTGAGGTATTTGGAGCAGAGGTGGTAAATGGAGTTCAGATATAAATCAACTGTGATCTATTTAATGGAGAAGCAGGCTTGATGGGCTGAATGGCCTCCTCCTGTGTTTCCTTACTTGATAGAAAGCAGGCCCAGATGCTGCCCTGAACCCCATGTAAAAGAGTTGCAATTGGAATCATTTCTGGGATTGAACTAATGGTTGTCCCAATAACGCTGTCCACCAATGGAAAGAACATTCATTTGGTTCACACATCAGCTCCTTTTTTATTTTAGATATTATCCTTCTAGATGGCAGTAGTCAAGGGTTTGGAAGGTGCTGTTGAAGGAGCCTTGGTGAATTCCTGCAGTGCATCTTGTAGATGGTACACACTGCTGCTACTGTGCGTCGATGGTGGAGGGAGTGAATGTTTGTGGATGGGGTGCCAATCAAGCGGGCTGCTTTGTCCTGGATGGTGTCCAGCTTCTTGAGTGTTATGGGAGCTGCACTCATCCAGGCAAGTGGGCAGTATTCCATCACACTCCTGACTTGTGCCTTGTAGATGGTGGTTTGGCTTTGGGGAGTCAGGAGGTGAGTTATTAATTGCTGGATTCCCAGCTGCTGACCTGCTCTTGTAGCCACAGTATTTATATGGCTAGTCCAGTTCAGTTTCTGGTCAATGGTAACCCCCAGGATGTTGATAGTGAGGGATTCAGTGATGGTAATGCCATTGAACATCAAGGGGCAATGGTTGGATTCTCTCTTGTTGGAGATGGTTATTGCCCGGCACCTGTGTGGTGTGAATGTTACTCGCCACTTGTCAGCCCAAGCCTGGATATGGTTGGGCTGGATTTTCAGCTCAGCGTGCGGGTATGTGCCCAACACTCACAAGCGCAAAATAGTAGGCGATGACATCGGGCGAGCGTCACTTGACAGCCAGCCAGCGTGATATCGTGGCCGGGCCCGATTGCGGGCAGCAGACCATTGCGTGTCCGCTCCCAGGCCCACCTGTCGCGTCCACCCAACGAGGGGAAAACCCTCCCCGTTGAGTTTGGGATAGGCTTACTACTGAATGCGAGTCATGTCACAACTGTGGAACGGAGCAATATTCATTACAGAGCTAAGGTCTCTCTACATTCTGCCATCAAACATGCCTAGGGCAAGTACACCATGTGGTAGATACATAATGAAGCTTCCTCTAACTATGTAATCAAACACTTTCAGGACATTGGGTTAGAGCTCAGCTAACTGTATTGCATTTGCCGTTTGCCAGGTACAAGAAGGTAGGATTAGAAAGAGCACCTGGGTGTTCTCGGGCTGGCTTGGACAAGATGGGTCGAATGGCCTCCTTCTGTGCTGTAACTTTTCCATGGTTCTATAGCCCAAGGGATCTTGGAATAGTTTTGACAGAATAAATGTTTCCAGTGAAGGATGGTCAGTAACCAGGGGTCAGTCTTTTAAGATAATTGGCAGAAGAACAAGAGGAAAGATAAAGATCAAAAATATTATGCAGCAAGTTGTAAACACTGCCTGGGAGGATGGTGTAAGCAGATTCGAAAGTAATTTGCAAAAAGTAATTGCATAAATACTTGAAAGGAGAAATTTGCAGGGCTGCGGAGAAAAAACAAGGGAGTGGGACAAATTGGATAACTCTTTCAAAGAGTTGGCACAGACGTGCTAGGTGAATGAGGTTCTACTGTGCAATATCATTGGCTGGTTGACTGTGCTACATGACTGAGCAAAGGGGAATGGTAGTTAATGGTAATGCTACAAGACTAAAGCTCACAGGACATGAGTTCAAATCCCACTATAACTGCTGGCTGCAGGGGAGGGGGGTGGTGGTGGGTGGCGGGGGGGTTCTAAGATTCAATTCATAAATCTGGAGAAAAAAACCATTGATAAACAAATTGTAAGTAGCTAGAGAAAGGTTAGAGCTGAGGCAGAGGGTCAAATATGAAATGATTATTTTGCTTCATTCTTCACAAAGGAAGCAGATGAAGTGAAGATTACACTAAAAGAACAGAGGGATGTTATGAATAGGATAGTAATAGAGAAGATGTGCTAAAAAGATTATTCTCACCAAAAGTTGATAAGCCCTGGTCCTGGATGGAATACATCCCAGGTTGTTGAAGGAAGGAAAGACTGTAATAGCGGAGTCATTGGTCACAATCTTTCAATCCTCGTTGGTTAGAGGTGTAATAAAGGGGCCTGTAAAATGAGGATTTTTTCACTCTGAGAGCTTTTGGGACCAGGAATGCTCTACCTGAAACAGTAACAAAAGCTGATTACATAAATTTTCAAAGGGAGATGGACAGGTCCTTGAGGATCAAGACCTTACACAATTACAGACTAAAAGCAAGATATGGAGTTAAGTGTAATTGCTTTTTCAAAGAGGCAGCACAAGCATGATTGGCTGTGTGTCCTTCCTTCTGTACTGTAAATTTCAATGGTGATTTATGCAATCACTGCACAATCACTGCACTGTTCAAGGGCAGAGTTTTGAGGTCGGTGCACAGACGCTAACGCTGGGCCAGGGAGTGACCAGGCAACGACCCACTGCCTGCGATTGGCCTATGACTGTGATTTCATGCTGGCAGGCCAATTAAGGCCCGACCAACGTGAAATGCAGCTCCTCACTAGTCAAGAAGGGCCGGGGGAAGGTAAGGGGGTGCCTGTCGGCCACCGGCTTCAATGGTGACCCGGCTGCCGGTTTAAAAATGGCCCAGGCAGCCCCAGGAAGAATGTCTGTTCTACGTTGTCAACATTCAGCTGATGGAGTCAAGTGTGGCTGGAGACGCCAGGTGGGAGGGCAGGTCAGGTGGGCACTTGACCCCCCACTTTTTGGATGAGTGCCTCGCAGTTCTCCTGGACGAGACAGCTACCAGGAGGGACACCCTTGTCCCCAGAGGCGGGAGGAGAAGGAAGCCGCAGCACTTCACAAAGAGGGCATGGGAGGAGGTGGCAGACATGGTAAACAGCCATGACGTGGTGTGGCACCTGGGTCCAGTGCCAGAAGAGGTTCAGTGACCTGCTGCACTCAGGAAGGGTGAGTACCATGTTGGAATGGGTCAGTGTGCAGAAGCGCTAAGGTGTGGCCATCCTCCTTTAGAACTCAGGGGTGCGAGAGTCTGAGTGTCAACTGCCAATCACGCCGGAGCTGGCCAAGTGGATGAGCTATGGCTGCTTGGACTGAGTGTATTTTGGCTCAAGGATCACGACTCGAACATGCCCAGCGAGGTGTTCCTCAGCTGGGGTTTTAAAAATTTATTTTATTCATTCAAGGGATGCTGGCTTCGATAGCTAGGTCAACATTTATTGCCCATTCCTAGTTGCCTTTGGGAGGATAGTGATGAGCTGCCCTCTTGAACTGCTGCAGTCCATGTGGTGTAGGTACACCCACAGTGCTGTTAGGGAGGGAGCTCCAAGGTTTTGACCCAGTGACAGTGAAGGAACAGCGATATATTTCCAAGTCAGGATGGTGAGTGACTTGGAGGGGAACTTCCAGGTGGTGGTGTTCCCATTTATCTGCTGCCCTTGTCCTTCTATTTGGTAGTGGTCATAGGTTTGGAAGGTGCTGTCGAAGGAACCTTGGTGAGTTCCTGCAGAGCATCTTGTAGATGGTAAACACACTGCTGCTACTGTGCGACGGTGGTGGAGGGAGTGAATGTTTCTGGATGTGGTTCCAATCAAGCAGGCTGCTTTGCCCTGGATAGTGTCAAGCTTTTTGAGTGTTGTGGGAGCTGCACTCATCCAGGCAAGTGTGGAGTATTCTATTACACTCCTGACTTGTGCCTTGTAGATGGTGGACAGGCTTTGGGGAGTCAGGAGGTGAGTCACTCGTCTCACGATTTCTAGCCTCCAACCTGTTCTTGTAGCCACAGTATTTATATGGCTAGTCCAGTTCAGTTTCTGGTCAATGGTAACCCTCTAGGATGTTGATAGTGGGAGATTCAATGATGGTAATTCCATTCAACATCAAGGGGCGATGGTTGGATTCTCTCTTATTGGAGATGGTCATTGCCTGACACTTGTGTGGCACAAATGTTACTTGCCACTTGTCAGCCTAAACCTGGATATCGTCCAGGTCTTGTTGCATTTGGACATTGACTGCCAAAGTGTTTGAGGAGTCGTGAACGGTGCTGAACATTGTGCAATCATCAGTGAAAATCCCCACTTCAGACCTTATGATAGAAAGAAGATCATTGATGAAGCAGCTGAAGATGGTTGGGCCGAGGACACTACCCTGAGGAACTCCTGTGATGTCCTGGAGCTGAGCTGACTGACCTCCAACAACCCCAACCATCTTCCTTTGTGCTAGGTATGACTCTAACCAGTGGAGAGCTTTTCCCTGGATTCCCATTGACTCCAGTTTTGCTAGGGCTCCTTGATGCCACACTCTGTCAAATGTTGCCATGATGTCAAGGGCACTCACTCTCACCTCACCTGGAGAGTTCAATTCTTTTGTCCATGTTTGGACCAAGGCTGTAATGAAGTCAGGAGCTAAGTGGAACCGGCAGAACCCAAACTGAGCATCAGCGGGCAGGTTATTGCAAAGTAAGTGCCGCTTGATAGCACTGTTGATGACCCCTTCCATTACTTTACTGATGATGGAGAGTAGACTGACTGGTCAGTAATTGGCCGGGTTGGATTTGTCCTGCTTTTTGTGTACAGGACATACCTGGGCAATTTTCCACATAGCCGGGTAGATGCCAGTGTTGTAGCTGTACTGGAACAGCTTGGCTAGGGGCGCAGCAAGTTCTGGAGCACAAATCTTCAGTACTATTGCTGGAATATTGTCAGGTCCCATAGCATTTGCAGTATCCAGTGCCTTCAGCCACCTCTTGATATCACTTGGAGTGAATTAAATTAGCTGAAGATTGGCATCTGTGATGCTGGGACCTCCGGAGGAGGCCGAGATGGATCATCCACTCGGTACTTCTGGCTGGAGATTGTGGCAAATGCTTCAGCTTTATAGTTTGCACTGATGTGCTGGACTCCCTCATCATTGAGGTTGGGGATTTTTGTGGAGCCTCTTCCTCCAGTGAGTTGTTTAATTGTCCACCACCTTTCATGATTGGATGTGACAGGACTGCAGAGCTTAGATCTGATCCCTTGGTTGTGGAATCACTTGGCCCTGTCTATCACTTGCTGCTTATGCTGTTTGGCACACAAGTAGTCCTGTGTAATAGCTTCACCAGGTTGACACCTTATTTTTAGGTATGCCTGGTGCTGCTCCTGGCATGTCTGCACTCTTCATTGAACCAGGGTTGATCCTCTGGCTTGATGGTAATGGTAGAGTGGGGGATATGCCAGGCCATGAGGTTACAGATTGTGTTTGAGTACAATTCTGCTGCTGCTGATGGTCCACAGTGCCTCATGGATGCCCAGTCTTGAGTTGCTAGAACTGTTTGAAATCTATCCCATTTAGCACGGTGGTAGTGCCACACCACACGATGGAGGATATCCTCAATGTGAAGGCAGGACTGTTCGGTGGTCACTCCTACCGATACTGTCACGGACAGATGCATCTGTGGCAGGCAGTTTGGTGAAGATGAGGTCAAGTATGGTTTTCCCTTGTGTTGGTTCCCTCACCACCTGCCGCAGACCCAGCCTAGCAGCTATGTCCTTTAGGACTCAGCCAGTTTGCTCTGTGGTGGGGCTACCAAGCCACTCTTGGTGATGGACATTGAAGTCCTCCACCTGGAATACATTCTGCACCCTTCCCAACCTCAGTGCTTCCTTTAAGTGTGTTCAACATGGAGGAACACTAATTCATCAGCTGAGGGAGGGTGGTACGTGGTAATCAGCAGGAGATTTCCTTGCCCATGTTTGACCTGATGCCATGAGACTTCATGGGGTCCGAAGTTGATGTTGAAGACTCCCGCCTGTATACCACTGTGCAGCCACCTCTGCTGGGTTTGCCCTGCCGGTGGGACAGGACATACCCAGGGATGGTGATGGTGGAGTCTGGGGACATTACCTGTAAGGTATGATTCCATGAGGATGCCTATGTCAGGCTGTTGCTTAACTAGTCAGTGAGACAATTTCAGCACCAGCCCCCAGATGTTAGTAAGGAGGACTTTGCAGGGTGGACAGGGCTGTGATTGCTGTTGTCATTTCTGGTGCCTAGGTCAATGCTGGGTGGTCTATCCGATTTCATTCCTTTTTTGTGACTTTGTAGCGGTTTGTTATAACTGAGTGGCTTTGCTAGGCCATTTCAGAGGGCAGCTAAGAGTTAACGACTTTGCTGTGGGTCTGGAGCCACATGTAGGCCAGACCAGGTAAGGACAGCAGATTTCCTGCCTTAAATGACATTAGTGAACCAGATGGGTTTTTACAACAATCAACGATGTTTCGTGGTCATCATTAGGCTTTAATTCGAAATTGTTATTGAATTCAAGTTCCACCATCTGCTGTAGCGAGACTCGAACCCAGGTCCCCAGAATATTACCCTGGGTCTCTGGATTACTAGTCCAGTGAGGGGAGTAGACAGACGCTTCTGCGGCCATATACCTGACTCCAGGATGGTGCCAGGGATAAGGATGTCACGGAACGGCTGCAAGGCATTCTGAAGGAGAAGAGTGAACAGCCGGAGGTTGTGGTCCTTGTTGGGACCAACGACATAGGAAGAAAGAGAAATATGATCCTGCAAGCAAACTTTGTGGAGTCAGGTAGGAAATTGAAAAACAGGACTTCAAAGTTAGTAATCTCCGGATTACTCCCAGTGCCACACTGTTGTGACGATAGAATCACAGAATCACACAGTGCAGAAGAGGCCCTTCGTCCCATTGAGTCTGCACCGACACGTGAGAAACACCTGACATAGCTACCTAATCCCATTTACCAGCACTTGGCCCATAGCCTTGAATGTTATGATGTGCCAAGTGCTCATCCAGGTACTTTTTAAAGGATGTGAGGCAACCCGCCTCCACCATCTTCCCAGGCAGCGCATTCCAGACCATCACCACCCTCTGGGTAAAAAAGCTTTTCCTCACATCCCCGCTAAATCTCCTGCCCCTCACCATGAACTTGTGTCCCCTCGTGACTGACCCTTCAACTAAGGGGAACAGCTGCTCCCTATCCACCCTGTCCATGCCCCTCATAATCTTGTACACCTCGATCAGGTCACCCTTCAGTCTTCTCTGCTCCAACCAAAACAACCCAAGTCTATCCAACCTCTCTTCATAACTTAAATGTTTCATCCCAGGCAACAGCCTGGTGAATCTCCTCTGCATCCCCACCAGTGCAATCATATCCTTCCTATAATGTGGTGACCAGAACTGCACACAGTATAGGAACAGAAGGATAGAGCAGATGAATGTGTGGCTGGAGAGGAGGGCTTTAGATTCCTGGGGCATTGGGACTGTTTCTGGGGGAGATGGGATCTGTTCAAGGTGGACGGGTTACGTCTGAACTGGAACCGGACCAACATCCTCACAGGGAGGTTTGTTAATACTGTCGGGGTGGATTTAAACTAAATTGGCAGGGAGATGGGATCCTGGAAAGTAATTCAGAGGGGAGAGAAGCTGAGATGGAATTAGAAGTTAAAACATGAGTGAGTGAGTCTGGAAGGCAGAGGAAACATAGGCTAGGTAAGAAAGAAGTGAATCTAGTAAGGCCAAACGGAATATATTTTAATGCAAGGAGCCTGAGGAATAAGACAGATGAGCTGAGGGCACAGATAGACACCTGGGAATATGATATCATATCTATGACCGAGACTTGGCTAAAGGAAGGGCAGGATTGGCAGTTCAACATTTCCTGGCTAAAGGGTATTCAGACAACATAGTGAGGGGGATAGAAGAGGGGAGGGTTCACATCAACTGTTGAAGAGTCATATGGACTCAAAGCATTTACTGTGTTCCTCTCCGCAGATGCTGTCAGACTTGCTGAGTTTTTCCAGGTATTTTTATTTTTGTTTTTGTTTCAGATGAGAAGGATGCTGACATGGATGGAATAAGGACATGATCCGCAGGGCAGATGAAGGTGTGTGTGCGAGAGTGAATGGTGATGTCTCTTGAACTGGCAGCGAGGGAGATCCCTGTGTATGTGTGATGGGTTTGTGAGTGTGTGAGTTGAGAGCGCTGAGAAGAGTGACTTACCCTTGGCACTGGGTGGCTGTCCTCTTTTGTAGGATGTTGGCACTGACCACCGCTGCCACCATCTCCCACGCTGGATTGGTGATCTTGCTTGCTGGTCTTCGCCCAAAGCGGGAGTAGAGGACTTCACGCCGGGCCCCACTGCATCCAGTAGTCACCCGAGGGAGGCGTCGATAAATTTGGGGGCAGCATGTTTCTTCGCTTTGACAGCCGTGACTTTGCAGCAGCTCCCGATCCCTTAGAGAGAGTTAGCTCCGCGCAGGGACGCCCTTTAAATATGGCACCCAGATTACTGAAGGCCTGAGCTGATGGCGGGGTGGACAAATCAGAGTTCGCCCCGGCAGTGATCCGGTGCGTTTCCTGGGAATGAACCATTAATGCGGTGGGAAGCACCAGGAATGGGGCAATGCAGCACAAAAAGCTGCCATTGCGGCCAGCGGGTAAAACTACTTTTTTCAAGTCCACTACCACACTTGGTGCAAATCTGGGATGATTTCGCCCTTGGTCCACTTGGCCCACTTCATCCCCCAGCGCCAGATCTAGAATTGCTTCTTTCCTAGTTAGACCGAGAACATACTGGTCAAGGAAGCTCTTCTGGACACATTTCAGATGTTTCCTTCATCCCTCCTTTCCTTTTACTGTAACATTATCCCAATCAGTGTTTGAGTAATTAAAGTCTCCCAATGTCACCACTCAGACTTCTTGCACATCTTTCTGATTTCCCTGCAAATTTGCTGCCCTATCTCTTTTTCACTGTTTGGCGGCATATGGAATACCCCAGTAGTGTAATTATACCTTTCTCGCTTCTCAACTCTAACCAAATGTTTTGCCACCTCCAGGACATTTTTTCAGCAATGTCTTCCCTAATTAGTATTGTCACCCCACCTCCTTTTTTTCCTTCCATTTCTCTTCTGAATACTTTGTACCTTGAACATTAAGCCCCTAGTCCTCACTATTTTTAAGCTACTTTCTATTATTGCCGCTACATCATATTCCCACAAGCAGTTTGCGCTTGTAGCTCACCACACTTGGCATGTTTACACGCAATGTAAAATATGTGAGTAGAAGATTAGAGCTGAAGGATAGGTTAGGTTGTGTGGCCTGAATAAGGGTTCTTTACCCAAACATATGGAGTATAAGAAACAAGCTGAATGAATTGCGAGTGCAAATTCAACATAGAGATAATGACAAGGTAGCCACTTCTCAGACAAGGCTGCAAGACAGTCAGGACTGGGAATTAAATATATCATGCCAGCATGGACTTCTGTGCTATTATGACTGACTCAATGACTCCGTGACCAGGTTATAAGGTCTACAGGAAAAACAGGAAAATTATTGAAGTGGAGGTTGAAATCGCATCAGAGGATATTACAGTAAGCAGGCTGTGAAATTTAATAGCTAGAATTAAGAAATAGAAGAGGATTAAAGACAGTAGTTAGAGTTGTATAGGCCCCCTGGCAGCAGCTGTGAAGTAGTAGATTACATAAATGCAGAGACTAGAAAAGCATAGTGCAAAGGCAGATTGGTTTTAATGGATATTTTAACTTTCACATAGATTGGAAGCACTTCAGAAAAGTAGTGAATTCATGGAAGATATCGAAGATAAAGATCTGCAAAGATATGTCCACAACTGGCAAGGGAGCATGTCTTATTAGATTTAGAAAAAGTAATGAATCAGATTTAGAAAAAGTAATGAATCAGATTTAGTTAAAGCCTAATTGAGCCTAATAAAGCTTAATATCACTCCATGTGATGTCAAGAAATGGCTGAAGGCACTGGATATTGCAAAGGCTATGGGCCCTGACAACATTCCAGCAAGAGTATTGAAGACTTGTGCTCCAGAAATAGTCACACGCCTAGCCAAGCTGTTCCAGTACAGCTACAACACTGGTGTCTACCTGGTAATGTGGAAATTTGCCCAGGTATGTCCTGTCCACTAAAAAGAAGACAAATCCGATTTGTCAATCATCAGCAAAGTGATGGAAGGTAATGTTGATAGTGCTATTAGGTGGCATTTACTCAGCAATAGTCTGCGCATTGAGGCTCAGTATCGTTTCCAGCAGTACCACACAGTTTCTGACCTCAGTATAGGCTTGAACACATGGACAAAAGAACTGAACTCAAGAGGTGAAATGAGAGTAACTGCCCTTTGACATCAAAGCAGCCAAGTGTGGCATCAAGAAGCCCTTGCAAAACCAGAGTCAATGGGAATCGTGGGAAAACCCTTGGCTGGTTGGAGTCATATCTAGCACAAAGGAAGATGATTGTGGTTGTTGGAGGTCAGTCATCTCAGTTCCAGGGCATCACTGCAGGAGTTCTTCAGGGTAGTGTCCTCAGCCCAACCATCTTCAGCTGCTTCATCAATGACCTTCCTTCCATCATAAGGTCAGAAGTGGGGATGTTTGCTGATGATTACACAATGTTCAACACCTTTCATGATTCCTCAGATACTGAAGCAGTCTGTGTCCACAAATAGCATGACCTGGAAAATAATTAGGTTCAGGCCGTTAAGTGGCAAATATTTGCGCCACCCAATTACCAAGCAATGGCTATCTCTAACAAGGAGGAATCAAACAATCTCCCCTTGATAAACAGTGGCATTACCATTGTTGAATCCTCCACAATCAACATTCTGGGGGTTACCAGTGACCAGGAACTTAACTGGATAGCTGTGTAAATACTGTGGCTACAAGAGCAGGTCAGAAGCTGTGAATTCTGCGGCAAGTAACTCACCTCCTGACTTGTCAAAGTCTGCCCACCATCTACAAGGCACAAGTTAGGAATGTGATGGAATATTCTCCACTATCCTGGATGTATGCAGCTCCAACAACATTCGAGAAGCTTGACACCACTCAGAACAAAGCAACCCGCTTGATCGGCACTCTATCCACCACCTTAAGTATTCACTCCTTCCACCACCAATGTACAGTGGCAGCAGTGTGTACCGTACACAAGGTACACAGCAGCAACTCCCCAATCCTCCTGAGACAGCTTCCAAACCTGTGATCTCTGGCACCTAGAAGGACAAGGGCAGCATATGCTGGGAACAACATAACCTGTAAGTTTCCCACAAAGCCACATTGACTTGGAACTATATTGCTGTACCTTCACTGTCATTGGGTGAAAATCCTGGAACTCCCATGCAAACAGCACTGTGGGTGTACCTGCACCAGATGAATCGTAGCAATTCATGTAAGCAATTCACCACCAATTTGGCGATGGCACTTAGGGATGGGCAACAGATGCTGGACTTGCCAGCAACACACACACCTCATTAAAAACGAAAACTAAAACTCCAAATATTAAATTACAAAGATATTACACAAACTAGGGTTGTATTCCCTGGAATTTCAAAGTTTAAGTGGTAATTTCACTGATGATTTTAAGATATGAAAAGCAATAGGGTAGATAGAGTGAACTATTTTTGATGGTTGGGCACTCTATAACTAATGAGGCATAACCTTAAAATGAGAGCCAGACCTTTCAGGAGTGAAATTGGAAAACACTTCTACACACGAGTGGTAGAAGTTTGAATTCTCTTCCATAAATGACAATCGATGCTGGATCAATTGTTAATTTTAAATCTGGGGTTGATAGATTTTTATATCCAAAGATAGTTTGGGATGCGGCAAAGGCCATAAGGAGTTAGGTTGCTGAGCAGCCATAATCACATTGAATGGTGGGAGGGGCTTTGGAACTGGCTGGTTAGAAGGGTTAAATGGCTTATAACATTTCCTTTATTCATATATATAACTACACACTACTCCTATGCATCATGACAGCATATCACCAGATTATTTTAGTTGAAGGATCAAAATTTTATACCAAATCACCCAGTGGAATTGGGTGGGTTTGTGGTGGTATCAGTTTATTCACCACCCAATGTCTTCTTTAAGTGAACTGGAAAGAAGTATAAAATGATCGTCAGTCCCAAGCACACTCATTTGCTGCCAGGCAGGTTAGGTTAAATCAGCCTAACAAACCCCTCAAGGAATCTCAGCAGGAACAGATTAACATTTTCGGTATGTAATTATGGGATGTTATTGACCTAGAATTACTGCTGCATTTTCCACATGGCAAGTCATTCCACGAAGAGAATTGATTATGTAAAATACTCTCAGCCACTTTGACGTTAGCTGTAACACAAGTCGGTTTGAATTGATTAAGAATTGTTTTATAGAACTGTTGATTTTTTTTGCACCATTCAAGCATTTTAAATAAGAAATTAAACTGATTTTTCCACTTTTGTTTTAGCATGGAAAAACATCCTTAGAGATAGCTGCCCGTGGGAACCATATCAATCTGGTTGATATGATTATCAAAGCAGACAGATTTTATAAATGGGAAAAGGTGAGTCATCTGCCACAAGAATAAAATTCAATATAATAAATAAATTCCCATTTATATTGGGGTTTATGTCTTTTCTCTTGATATCAGGGATTATGAGCTGAAGTTTCCCACAGGTGTCAGAAATAAAACATCAGGACCATGCGCAGATCCTGAGATAGTGTTTGTCTTCAAGGGGTTTGCTGGGGCAACACGAGTGGGGTTCCAAATTGGCAGTCCCTGTGTTTGGCAGTCCAATGAAGAATGGCGAGTGGATTCCTGAGCTGGGAGGTTCAGTGAGAGACCTGCAGCGCTTGCTGCCCAGTAGCCCCACTGGAAAAGGTGAGCGCTGCTCAGGCAGAAAGGTGAGCGTGAGGGCACCTCAAGATGGAGGCACCCTTCAAACCCTGCTGAAAATTTAAACTTTCACTCCCAACATGCAGCTACCTGAATTTCCCTATGCCCTTCTCCATTACTGCATCCAAACTGCATCTGTCTCTATGGCAAAATTTGGTCCTATGTCTCTGATCTTCGCATCAGGAATTATTTTCATATTATTCCTAGTCCTTGTATGTAACTATCCTAAACTTTATGATAGTGTGATCACTGTTTCCAAAATGCTCCCACAATTGTTAAGTCCCACCACAGGAATGGTTTTGACAGTAGCTGCACCCTTTTCATACTTGTGGCTCATTCATTGTGCCAGTGAGAGGAGACATCAATGATGCTCCAGCTTGATGCCAGGAAGCCATCTATTAACTGCTGTCAAGCTCCAGCTTCTGTGGGGGCCAATCCGATGCTGGGAAACTGTCGGCTGGTTCTGAAAATGGTCCTTAAAGAGGGCCTTAATTGACCTACACAAGCAAGATACGGCAAATTCTGGAAATGGGAAATAAAAACAGACGGTGCTGGAAATACTTAGCAGGTCTGGCAGTATCTGTGGAGAGAGAACAGACAACATTTAAGGTCAATGACTTTTTTTATCAGAAAGTTGATGAAAGATTACAGACCTGAAATGTTAACTCTTGCTCCGTAAAAAAGCTTTTCCTCGCATCCCCCTGCATTTCTTGCCCAAAAACTTAAATATGTGCCCCTTAATCCTTGGACCAGCTAATGGAAACCGCATTGCTTTATCTACCTTATCAAAAACGGTCATAATCTTATACACCGCTATCAACTTTCCCCTCAATCTCCTTTCTTCCAAGGAGATCAACTCAGCTTCTTCAACCTAACCTTGTAGCTGAAATCACTCATCCCTAAAGCTATTGTGGTAAATCCCTGCACTCTCTCAAGGACACTTACATATTCCTAAAGTGAAGTGATCAGCATTGGACTCAATACTCTATTTGTGGCCTAACCAGAACTTCATATAGATTCAATAAAACTTCCATGCTTTAGTATTCAATACCTCTGTTTATGAAGCCCACTGTTTTGACATTTTCACCATTTAAAAAGTACCCATTTCTATCCCTTTTAGGTCCATAGATCTTTGAAGGTGGCAGGACATAATGAGAGCATACGCTTTGCTAACTGCTCTCTCATTATGTCCTGCCACCTTCAAAGATCAATGGACCTAAAAGGGTTAGAACAGGGTACTTTTTAAATGGTGAAAAGGGCAGAATAGTGGAGATCGAAAGAGACTTTGAATTCAGATACACAGACAATTAAAAGGAAATTGGATGGGCACTTGAAAGAAATAAACTTGCAGGGCTACGGGGTTAGAGCGGGGAAATGGGACTGACTGGGATTGTTCCATGGAGAGCTGGCATACAATTGATGGCCTGAATGGCCCCTTTCTATGCTGTAAATGATACAATGACTGTGTAACAGACACAGAAAATACTCAAAAAGTTTAATGGAATGCTGGCCTTTCTAGAATACAAGGAGGTAGAAGTCATGTGATCAATTCTGAGCACCACACCTTAGGAAGGATATATTGGCGTAGGTGGCAGTGGAACATAGATTTAGTAGAATGATGCCTGGATTCCATTAAGCTACAAAGAGAGATTAAGTGTACTAGGTTTGCATTCCCTGCAGTTTAGAAGGTTAAGGGCTGATTAGAGTTAAGTTTTCAAGATATTGAGGGGCACAGATAGGGTAATCAAAAACTATTTCCACTAGTTGGGGAATATAATTCTAGGGGGCATGGTCTAAAAATTGGAGCCAAAATTTTCAGGAGGGAACTTAGGAAACACTCCTTCACCCAAATGGTGGTAGGAGTTTGAAATTCTAATTCTCAAATGGCAATTGATACTAAATCGATTGTTAATTTTAAAACTGCGATTGATAGATTTTTATTAGCAAAACTTGTTAAGGGATATGGGGCAAAGACAGGTATATGGAGTTAGGTTACTTATCGGTCACGATTTCATTATATGGTGAAATGGACTCGGGTGACTGGGTGGCCTACTCTTATTCTTAAATTCATATGCTCCTTTCCTTATGATTTCTACAATTTCATTATTTAGGTTCTAATGCACAGAAATAGCTTCACCTCACAGGTGTTACAATTCACTTTGCACTTTGGGTTCAGAGATGAAATTGTTTTATCTAAAGCTTCTGGAACTTAACAAGCAAAATGGCATTTTACTTTCCAACTGTTTCTAACACTAACTTTAGGACCTGGACAAGATACATTAGAATTTCATTAATAGATTTGTGCTAAGGAATCTCAATCTTTAGGGAGTTGGAGAGAAACACAAAATGAAATGAAACCTTTGTTTCAGGATCACCCAAACATTGATTCAGAGTCCTGTGTTGGAATGCATGTGACCTTCAAACAAGACCACAGACCAGAAACCCAGCACATCCGCTCAGTCATATGGAGACTAGCAACAAAACACCTAAAACCAAATGAGTGGAAGAAACTTGCCCATTTCTGGAAATTTACAGAAGCACACATTAAGGCTATTGAGCAACAATGGGCAGGTAGGGAATATCAACAACTTTCAGGGAATGATGTATATATTTTTGCATCTTTCCATTGGAAACTTTGCATGGTACAAATTTTAACCTTCTTTGCTTATCTAGATACTTAAAATCTCGGGTCTATTTGGCACCATATTACTTATATTGAACAGTTCCCCCTGTGGAATAGCTTTGCATTTTTAACAGATGCATTACTCAAATCGTTTTACATGCCCTCTTCCTTCTATCCATCATTGGTGCCTATGCCTTCAGCTGCCAAGACCCTAAATATTTTGGAGCTCCCTTCCCAATTTCTGATCGGCACCCCATCCACCAGCTTAAACATTCAGTCCCTCCACCACTGACACGCTGTAACACAAGTACAATGTACAAGCTACATTGCTGCAACTCGCCATGACTACTTCAACAGCACCTTCCAAACGCACGACCTCTACCACCTAGAAGGACCAGGGCAGCAGATGCATGGGAACACCACCGCCTGGAAGGTCCCCTCCAAGCCACTCACCATCCTGACTGGGAACTATATCGCCGTTCCTTCACTGTCACTGGGTCAAAATCCTGGAACTCCCTTCCTAACAGCACTCTGGCTGTACCCACACCACATGGACTGCAGCGGTTCAAGAAGGCAGCTCACCACCACCGTCTCAAGGGCAATTAGGGATGGGCCATAAATGCTGGCCCAGCCAGCGACACCCGCATCAATGAAAGAATGAAAAAGTATCTGTCTGCCTCACCAACTTCCTCTACTGCTTTAAGACATTTCTTAAAACCTGCTTCTTTGACTGAGTTTTGGGTCACCAGTCCAAATGTCTCTCTATGTGATGTGGCATCAGATTTGTTTGACAATGCTCCTCTGTAGCGCCTGGGAACATTTTATTATGCTAAAGGCGCTATATAAATGAACGTTGTTGTCTCTTTGTGTTGATGGATTAATATTCAGTGTCTGGTTGCTGCCATGTTGTGGGCTGTGGGCTTCACTGACTGGGCCAGCATTTATTGCCCATCCCTAATTGCCCTTGAGAAGGTGGTGGTGAGCTGCCTTCTTGAACCACTGCAGTCCATGTGGTGTAGGTACACCCACAGTGCTGTTAGCAAGGGAGTTCCAGGATTTTGACCCAGTGACAGTGAAGGAACGGTGATATATTTCCAAGTCAGGATGGTGTGTGGCTTGGAGGGGAGCTTCAAGATAGTGGTGTTCCCATGCATCATCTGCCCTTGTCCTTCTAGGTGGTAGAGGTTGTAGGTTTGGAAGGGACTGTTGAATGGTTTTAATTGTAAACATTTCCTATTAGTTTTCATTAATCATGGAATTATTGCAGTGGAACATTAAAGGCTGCAAAAAGAACATTGACATGAATCTTGATAAAGGAAGTATGTATGGCCATCTGTGATGGTTGGTCAATTTGAGGGATACAGATCATAGACAAAATAAAGCTGTGATCCAGGCCTTAAACTAACCAGGAACATAAGAACATATGAATTAGGAGCAGGAGTAGGCCATTTTGGCCCCTCTGGCCTGCTTCACCACTCAGTAAGACCATGGCTGGTCTGGTCTTGGCCTGATCCTTCTTTCCTGCCTGCATCTCCCCTCCTCCACCCCCCCCCACCCCCTTATCATAGACTCCCCTATAGTTTAAAAATCTGTCAAACTCAGCCTAGAATATAATCAATGACTCAGCCTCCACAGCCCACTGCTAAGAGAATTCTAAATCTTCACAATCTTATGAGAGAGGAGATTCCTTTTCATCTCCATTTTAAATGGATGACCCCTTGTTCTATGCCCCCTGGTTCTCGATACCTCTACAAGGGAAAACAAGCCCCCTGCCAGGTGCCTAGTTGCAGCCTCACCAATGCGCTATACACTTGTAACAACACTTGCTTACTTTTATACACCATCCCCTTTGCAATAAAGGCCAGCATTCTATTTGCCTTTCTAACTACTGGCTGTACCTGCATTCTCACTTTTTGCATTTCATGTACAAGGCCACCCTGATCCCTCTGTAGTGCAACATTCTGTAGTCTCTCTCCATTTAAATAAGATTTTCCTTTTCTCTTCTTCCTACCCAGAAAATTAGAACCTCTACTATCACAATCCATAGCTGCTGGCTACAACATGTATGTAAAAGTGCATGTTATCAAAGCAATTCAAAATCCTTGGGGAGCTGGTTGGTTTAGTTGGCTGGACAGCCAGAGTGGATCATATTGATACCAGTGGCATAGGGGTTTGATCCCCATTCTGGCTGGGGTGAGGTGCCTACCTGTACTGGAGATTGTGGGTTGGACTTGCCCAGGCACAGAACTCAAGAAGGAAAAGAACAATTCTTTCTACCAATGTGGATAACCTCATATTGCACGACATCTGCCAAATTTTTACACACTCATTTAACCTATCTTAACCTCTGCAGGTGTCCTCCACACAACTTGCTTTCCCACCTATCTTCATAACAGTGGGAGATGGTGACATAGTGGTAATAACACAAGAATAGTAAAGCAGAGGCCTAGTCTAAAACTCTGGGATGTGAGATCAGATCCCACCATAGCACCTGGTGAAATTTAAATTCAGTTAATAAAATATGTGGAGTTGAAAGCTAGTTTTCATAATGGTGATTATGAAACAATCATGGATTGTCAGGGACGTCCATCTGGTTCAGTAAAGCCCTTTGGAAAAGGAAATCTGCCAGCTTCACTTGGTCTGGCCAACATGTGACTCCAGATCCACAATAATGTGGTTGACTATTAACTGCCATCTGAAATGCTCTAACAAGCCATTCTGTTCAAGAGAAATTAGGGATGGGCAGGCAACTAAATACCCACACCCCATAAAAGAATAAAATTTTAAAAAATAATCAGCAAATTTGGCTACAATACTTTCAATTAAAAGTGAAAGTTGTTGCGGCTCCAGCACTGATACTTTTCTTAACTGTTAGGAATATGAAGTTTATTAGATTGTTGTGTTTTAAACCATCTTTGCAGGACAGGAATTACAGCACAAATTTGGCAATTTTAAAAGGTATTTATTTAAATGCAAGGAGTGTGGCAAACAAAGCCAATGAGCTGAGGGCACAGGTAGACACATGGCAACATGATATCATCACTATTTGGTGTCATGGCTTAAAGAGGGGCAAAAATAGCAGCCCTGGATATAGCGTTTTCAGGCAGGACACAGAGGGAGCTAAAAGAATTGGGGCGTAGGAGGTCATGTTGAACTTGCATAAGACACTAGTTAGGCTTCATCTGGAGTACTGTGCCCAGTTCTGGGCACCATACTCGAGGAAGGTGTGAAGGCTTTGGAGAGAGGAGGTTCACAAGAATGATTCCAGGATAAAGGACTGTACATATAAGGATAGATTGGAGAGAGGGAGGAGACTTGATAGAGGTAGTCAAGATCCTGAGGGGTATGGACAGGGTAAATAGTGAGAAACTGTTCCCACTCAAGAGAGCATCAAGAACTAGAGGGCACAAATTCAAAATAATTGGCAAAAGGAGTAAAAGTGATGTGAGGAAAAATATTTTCAACCAGAGGGTTGAAAACTTCCTGAGAGGGTGGGGGAAGCAGGTTCAATCAAGATATTCAAAAGGAAAAGGATTGGATAGGCTGGGCTGTTTTTCTTGGAACTGAGGATGTTGAAGGGTGACCTGATTGAAGTGTACAAGATTATGAAGGGCCTAGATAGAGTCAACAGGGATGCCCTGTTTCGCCTAGTGGAGAGGTCGATTACCGAGGGCACAGATTTAAGGTGTTTGGTAGAAGGATCAAAGGGAACACGAGGAAAAACTTATTCACCCAGAAGGTGGTGGGTTTTTGGAATTCACTGCCTGGTTTGGTCATGGAGACAAAAACCCTCAATTCATTTTAGGATCTGTGGCTAAAGTGCTGTAACCTGCAAGGCTACGGACTGGGTACTGGAAGGTGGGATTAGAATGGCCGGCTAATATTTTTTTTTGGCCGGCACAGACATGATGGGCTGAATGGCCTCTTTCAGTGCCATAACTTTTCTATGGTTTTATGGTTTCTTGCCCCACAGCAAACTCGAGAAAGATGGACTCAAAGGGTTAGTTTATTTGCACACACTCGAAATGCAAATGAGGGTTTGCAATGTTCCCCTTGTGTTCAGATAGTAGAGAGAGGGATAGAGAGAAGAAGGATTTACAGTACGGAGACCACAGAGGAAAAAAATATTGTTTCATATGGGTTCCAGAGTCCAGAATAAAAGTCCAATGAGGTATTCCTTCAAAGAGGTCAGTGGGTTGAAAACTGATGCTGGATGATTCACTTTTCTGGTGATGTTGACTTACAGTGATGAGATTGACATGCAGAGATGAATCAGTCTTGTAGATGATGGAACAGAATTTCGTGCAGAAGCAGCATAAATGGGGCCAGGTGTTCAACTGGGACAGAGCTCCTTTTCTGTGAAGCTTCCCATTCGATGGAAAACAGCACAACAAGCTTTGCAGTTCAGCAAGGCAATATTACTGGTTCCACAAGCCAAAGACCCATGTCACCTGACTCTGACCTCTTCAAACAGTCATTGACAAAGGATGTGTATCCCTTGCCTGGGTCCCCGAAATTGTTAAATGCCTCAACCATTAGAATTGAAAGGAAGGTTGTGGGGCCCTTTGTCTTAGCTGACGAGCAGACTTCTGGTGGCCAGCCTGGGTTATGAACTGTAGTTGGTCTATGTATAGCTTTCATTACATTTGACATGTGCAGCCCACAAGGGTGATTAGTGCCTCCCCAGAGATAACCATGTGCAAGTTTCCCTGAGACTGCCAGGCAGTTCCTTTTGTTCGGGGATCACAGACAGACAGAGACTCAGCCATTTTAAGGATCTTTGTTCCATTTTTAACATTTTAGAAATAGCCATGAAGGTAACTAAGTCTATTTTAAAAATATAGAGTGTGACGTCTTAGACCACTGAGAGTGCCCAGGGCCTCAGAGGAAAAAAACACATTCCTTTTCATTTTTCTTTATGTGTTCTTATGAAAGAAGAACAGGAGGAAAAGGAAATATGCATTCATCCTCTCATTCACACTGCTACGTCAGACACACAGCTAGCTGGGACATTCACGCTGGTACGTCAGACACAGCCATCTGGGACATTCACACTGGTACGTCAGACACACAGCTAGCTGGGTCTTTCAGGCTGGTACATCAGACACACAACTAGCTGGGACATTCACACTGGTACGTCAGACACACAGCTAGCTGGGACATTCACACTGGTACGTCAGACACACAGCTAGCTGGTACATTCACACTGGTATGTCAGACACACAGCTAGCTGGGTCATTCACACTGGTACATCAGACACACAGCTAGCTGGGATATTTACACTGGTACGTCAGACACACAGCTAGCTGGGATATTCAGGCCGGTACATCAGACACATAGCAAGCTGGGACATTCACACTGGTATGTCAGACACACAGCTAGCTGGTACATTCACACTGGTACAACAGACACACAGCTAGCTGGGACATTCACACTGGTACGTCAGACACACAGCTAGCTGGGACATTCACACTGGTACGTCAGACACACAGCTAGCTGGGACATTCACACTGGTACGTCAGATACACAGCTAGATGGATCATTCACGCTGGTACATCAGACACACAACTAGCTGGGAGATTCACACTGGTACGTCAGACACACAGCTAGCTGGGGTATTCACACTGGTACGTCAGACACACAGCTAGCTGGGATATTCAGGCCGGTACGTCAGACACATAGCTAGCTGGGACATTCACACTGGTATGTCAGACACACAGCTAGCTGGTACATTCACACTGGTACAACAGACACACAGCTAGCTGGGTCATAAACACAGGTATGTCAGACACACAGTTAGCTGGTACATTCACACTGGTACATCAGACACACAGCTAACTGGGACATTCACACTGGTATGTCAGACACACAGCTAGCTGGGACATTCACACTGGTACGTCAGACACACAACTAGCTGGGACATTAACAGTGGTACGTCAGACACACATCTAGCTGGGACACTTACACTGCTACGTCAGACACACAGCTAGCTGGGACATTCACACTGGTACATCAGACACACAGCTAGCTGGGACATTCACACTGGTACGTCAGACACACAGCTAACTGGGACATTCACACTGGTACGTCAGACACACAGCTAGCTGGGTCATTCACGCTGGTACATCAGACACACAACTAGCTGGGACATTCACACTGGTACGTCAGACACACAGCTAGCTGGTACATTCACACTGGTACGTCAGACACACAGCTAGCTGGTACATTCACACTGGTATGTCAGAAACACAGCCAGCGGGGTCATTCACACTGGTACATCAGACACTCAGCTAGCTGGGATATTTACACTGGTACGTCAGACACACAGCTAGCTGGGATATTCAGGCCGGTACGTCAGACACATAGCTAGCTGGGACATTCACACTGGTATGTCAGACACACAGCTAGCTGGTACATTCACACTGGTACATCAGAAACACAGCTAGCTGGGTCATTCACAAAGGTATGTCAGACATACAGCTAGCTGGTACATTCACACTGGTACATCAAACACACAGCTAGCTGCGACATTCACACTGGTACATCAGACACACAGCTAGCTGGGACATTCACACAGGTATGTCAGACACACAGCTAGCTGGGACATTCACACTGGTACGTCAGACAAACAGCTAGCTGGGACATTCACAGTGGTATGTCAGACACACAGCTAGCTGGGACATTCACACTGGGACGTCAGACACACAGCTAGCTGGGACATTCACACTGGTACGTCAGACAAACAGCTAGCTGGGACATTCACACTGCTACGTCAGACACACAGCTAGCTGGGACATTCACCCTGGTATGTCAGAAACACAGCTAGCTGGGACATGCACTGGTACGTCAGACACACAGCTAGCTGGGATATTCACACTGGTACGTCAGACACACAGCTAGCTGGGATATTCACACTGGTACGTCAGACACAAAGCTAGCTGGGATATTCACACTGGCACGTCAGACACACAACTAGCTGGGACATTCACACTGGTATGTCAGACACACAGCTAGATGGGACATTCACACTGGTACGTCAGACACACAGCTAGCTGGGACATTCACACTGGTACGTCAGACACACAGCTAGCTGGGACATTAACACTGGTACGTCAGACACACAGCTAGCTGGGACATTCACACTGGTACGTCAGACACACAGCTAGCTGGGACATTCACACTGGTAAGTCAGACACACAGCTAGCTAGGACATTAACACTGGTACGTCAGACACACAGCTAGCTGGGACATTCACACTGGTACGTCAGACACACAGCTAGCTGGGACATTAACACTGGTACGTCAGACACACAGCTAGCTGGGACATTCACACTGCTACGTCAGACACACAGCTAGCTGGGATATTCACACAGGTACGTCAGACACACAACTAGCTAGGACATTCACACTGGTACGTCAGACACACAGCTAACTGGGACATTCACACTGGTACGTCAGACACACAGCTAGCTGGGACATTCACACTGGTACGTCAGACACACACCTAGCTGGGACATTCACACAGGTACGTCCGACACAAAGCTAGCTGGGACATTCACACTGGTACGTCAGACACACAGCTAGCTGGAACATTCACACTGGTATGTCAGACACAGAGCTAGCTGGGACATTCACACTGGTACATCAGACACACAGCTAGCTGGGACATTCACACTGGTACGTCAGACAAACAGCTAGCTGGGACATTCACACTGCTGCGTCAGACACACAGCTAGCTGGGACATTCACCCTGGTATGCCAGAAACACAGCTAGCTTGGACATGCACTGGTACGTCAGACACACAGCTAGCTGGGATATTCACACTGGTACGTCAGACACGCAGCTAGCTGGGATATTTACACTGGTACGTCAGACACACAGCTAGCTGGGACATTCACGCTGGTACATCAGACACACAGCTAGCTCGGATATTCACACTGTTACGTCAGACACACAGCTAGCTGGGACATTCACACTGGTACATCAGACACACAGCGAGTTGGGATATTCATGCTGGTACGTCAGACACACAGCTAGCTGGGATATTCACACTGGTACGTCAGACACACAGCTAGCTGGGATATTCACACTGGTACGTCAGACACACAGCTACCTGGGATATTCACAATGGTACGTCAGACAAACAGCTAGCTGGGACATTCACACTGGTATGTCAGACACACAACTAGCTGGGACATTCACACTGGTATGTCAGACACACAGCTAGATGGGACATTCACACTGGTACGTCAGACACACAGCTAGCTGGGACATTCACACTGGTACGTCAGACACACAGCTAGCTGGGACATTAACACTGGTACGTCAGACACACAGCTAGCTGGGACACTCACATTGGTACGTCAGACACACAGCTAACTGGGACATTCACACTGGTACGTCAGACACACAGCTAGCTGGGACATTCACACTGCTACGTCAGACACACAGCTAGCTGTGATATTCACACTGGTACGTCAGACACACAGCTAGCTAGGACATTCACACTGGTACGTCAGACACACAGCTAACTGGGACATTCACACTGGTACGTCAGACACACAGCTAGCTGGGACATTCACACTGGTACGTCAGACACACAACTAGCTGGGACATTCACACAGGTACGTCATACACAAAGCTAGCTGGGACATTCACACTGGTACGTCAGACACACATCTAGCTGGGACATTCACACTGGTATGTCAGACACACAGCTAGCTGGGACATTCACACTGGTACGTCAGACACACAGCTAGCTGGGACATTCACACTGGTACGTCAGACAAACAGCTAGCTGGGACATTCACACTGCTACGTCAGACACACAGCTAGCTGGGACATTCACCCTGGTATGTCAGAAACACAGCTAGCTGGGACATGCGCTGGTACGTCAGACACACAGCTAGCTGGGATATTCACACTGGCAAGTCAGACACACAGCTAGCTGGGATATTCACACTGGTACGTCAGACACACAGCTAGCTGGGACATTCACGCTGGTACATCAGACACACAGCTAGCTCGGATATTCACACAGGTACGTCAGAGACACAGCTAGCTGGGACATTCACACTGGTACCTCAGACACACAGCTAGCTGGCACATTCACGCTGGTATGTCAGACACACAGCTAGCTGGGATATTCACACTGGTACGTCAGTCACACAGCTAGCTGGGACATTCACGCTGGAATGTCAGACACACAGCTAGCTGGGATATTCACACTGGTACGTCAGACACACAGCTAGCTGGGACATTCACGCTGGTATGTCAGACACACAGCTAGCTGGGATATACAAACTGGTACGTCAGACACACAGCTAGCTGGGATATTCTCACTGGTACGTCAGACACACAGCTAGCTGGGACATTCACGCTGCTACATCAGACACACAGCTAGCTCGGATATTCACACAGGTACCTCAGACACACAGCTAGCTGGGACATTCACACTGGTACATCAGACACACAGCCATCTGGGACATTCACACTGGTATGTCAGAAACACACCTAGCTGGTACATTCACACTGGTACATCAGACACACAGCTAGCTGGGACATTCACACAGGTACGTCAGACACACAGCTAGCTGGGACATTCACACTGGTACGTCAGACACAAAGCTAGCTGGGACATTCACAGTGGTATGTCAGACACACAGCTAGCTGGGACATTCACACTGGTACGTCAGACACACAGATAGCTGGGACATTCACACTGGTACGTCAGACACACAGCCAGCTGGGACACTCACACTTTTATGTGAGACACACAGCTAGCTGGAACATGCACTGGTACGTCAGACACACAGCTGGCTGGAACATTTACACTGGTACGTCAGACACACAGCTAGCTGGGACATTCACACTGGTATGTCAGACACACAGTTAGCTGGGATATTAACACTGGTACGTCAGACACACAGCTAGCTGGGACATTCACACTGGTATGACAGACACACAACTAGCTGGGACATTCACACTGGTACGTCAGACACACAGCTAGCTGGGTTATTCACACTGATATGTCAGACACACAGCTAGCTGGGACATTCACACTGGTACGTCAGACACACAGCTAGCTGGGACATTCACACTGGTATTTCAGACACACAGCTAGCTGGGACATTCACTGGTACGTCAGACACACAGCTAGCTGGGACATTCACACTGGTATGTCAGACACACAGCTAGCTGGGACATTCACACTGGTACATCAGACACACAGCTAGCTGGGACATTCACACTGGTACGTCAGACACACAGCTAGCTGGGACATTCACACTGGTATGTCAGACACACAGCTAGCTGGGACATGCACGCTGGTACTTAAGACACACAGCTAGCTGGCATATTCACACTGGTAAGTCAGACACACAGCTAGCTGGGATGTTCTCACTGGTACGTCAGACACACAGCTAGCTGGGACATTCACGCTGGTACATCAGACACACAGCTAGCTCGGATAATCACACAGGTAAGTCAGACACACAGCTAGCTGGGACATTCAAGCTGGTATGTCAGACACACAGCTAGCTGGGATATTCACACTGGTACGTCAGACACACAGCTAGCTGGGACATTCACCCTGGTACGTCAGACACACAGCTAGCTGGGACATTCACGCTGGAATGTCAGACACACAGCTAGCTGGGATATTCACACTGGTACGTCAGACACACAGCTAGCTGGGACATTCACGCTGGTATGTCAGACACACAGCTAGCTGGGATATACACACTGGTACATCATACACCCAGCTAGCTGGGGTATTCACACTGGTACGTCAGACACACAGCTAGCTGGGACATTCACACTGGTACGTCAGACACACAGTGAGCTGGGATATTCACACTGGTACGTCAGACACACTGCTAGCTGGGATATTCACACTGGTACATCAGACACACAGCTAGCTGGGACATTCACACTGTTACGTCAGACACACAGCTAACTGGGACATTCACACTGGTACATCAGACACACAGCGAGTTGGGATATTCATGCTGGTACGTCAGACACACAGCTAGCTGGGATATTCACACTGGTACGTCAGACACAAAGCTAGCTGGGACATGCATGCTGGTAGGTCAGTCACACAGCTAGCAGGGACATGCACGCTGGTACGTAAGTCACACAGCTAGCTGGGATATTCACACTGGTATGTCAGACACACAGCTAGCTGGGATATTCTCACTGGTACGTCAGACACACAGCTAGCTGGGACATTCACGCTGCTACATCAGACACACATATAGCTCGGATATTCACACAGGTATGTCAGCCACACAGCGAGCTGGGACATTCACACTGGTACCTCAGACACACAGCTAGCTGGGACATTCACACTGGTACATCAGACACACAGCCATCTGGGACATTCACACTAGTATGTCAGAAACACACCTAGCTGGTACATTCACACTGGTACATCAGACACACAGCTAGCTGGGACACTCACACAGGTACGTCAGACACACAGCTAGCTGGGACATTCACACTGGTACGTCAGACACAAAGCTAGCTGGGACATTCACAGTGGTATGTCAGACACACAGCTAGCTGGGATATTCAAACTGGTACGTCAGACACACAGCTAGCTGGGACATTCACACTGGTACGTCAGACACACAGCTAGCTGGGACATTCACACTGGTACGTCAGACACACAGCCAGCTGGGACACTCACACTGGTATGTGAGACACACAGCTAGCTGGAACATGCACTGGTACGTCAGACACACAGCTAGCTGGGATATTCACACTGGTACGTCAGACACACAGCTGGCTGGGACATTCACACTGGTACGTCAGACACACAGCTAGCTGGGACATTCACACTGGTATGTCAGACACACAGTTAGCTGGGATATTAACACTGGTACCTCAGACACACAGCTAGCTGGGACATTCACACTGGTATGACAGACACACAACTAGCTGGGACATTCACACTGGTACGTCAGACACACAGCTAGCTGGGATATTCACACTGATATGTCAGACACACAGCTAGCTGGGACATTCACACTGGTACGTCAGACACACAGCTAGCTGGGACATTCACACTGGTATTTCAGACACACAGCTAGCTGGGACATTCACTGGTACGTCAGACACACAGCTAGCTGGGACATTCACACTGGTGTGTCAGACACACAGCTAGCTGGGACATTCACACTGGTACATCAGACACACAGCTAGCTGGGACATTCACACTGGTACGTCAGACACACAGCTAGCTGGGACATTCACACTGGCACTTAAGACACACAGCTAGCTGGCATATTCACACTGGTATGTCAGACACACAGCTAGCTGGGATATTCTCACTGGTACGTCAGACACACAGCTAGCTGGGACATTCACGCTGGTACATCAGACACACAGCTAGCTCGGATAATCACACAGGTAAGTCAGACACACAGCTAGCTGGGACATTCACACTGGTACCTCAGACACACAGCTGGCTGGGACATTCACGCTGGTATGTCAGACACACAGCTAGCTGGGATATTCACACTGGTACGTCAGTCACACAGCTAGCTGGCACATTCACGCTGGAATGTCAGATGCACAGCTAGCTGAGATATTCACACTGGTACGTCAGACACACAGCTAGCTGTGACATTCAAGCTGGTATGTCAGACACACAGCTAGCTGGGATATTCACACTGGTACGTCAGACACACAGCTAGCTGGGACATTCACCCTGGTACGTCAGACACACAGCTAGCTGGGACTTTCACGCTGGTATGTCAGACACACAGCTAGCTGGGATATTCACACTGGTACGTCAGACACACAGCTAGCTGGGATATTCACACAGGTACGTCAGACACACAGCTGGCTGGGACATTCACACTGGTATGTCAGACACACAGCTACCTGGGACATTCACACTGGTATGTCAGACACACAGGTAGCTGGGACGTCAACACTGTTACGTCAGACACACAGCTAGCTGGGACATTCACACTGCTATGTCAGACACACAGCTAGCTGGGATATTCACACTGGTACGTCAGACACACAGCTAGCTGGCACATTCACACTGGTACGTCAGACACAGAGCTAGCTGGTACATTCACACTGGTATGTCAGAAACACAGCCAGCGGGGTTATTCACACTGGTACATCAGACACTCAGCTAGCTGGGATATTTACACTCGTACGTCAGACACACAGCTAGCTGGGATATTCAGGCCAGTACGTCAGACACATAGCTAGTTGGGACATTCACACTGGTATGTCAGACACACAGCTAGCTTGTACATTCACACTGGTACATCAGAAACACAGCTAGCTGGGTCATTCACAAAGGTATGTCAGACATACAGCTAGCTGGTACATTCACACTGGTACATCAAACACACAGCTAGCTGCGACATTCACACTGGTATGTCAGACACACAGCTAGCTGGGACATTCACAGTGGTGCGTCCGACACACAGCTAACTGGGACATTCACACTGTTATGTCAGACACACAGCTAGCTGAGACATTCACACTGGTACATCAGACACACACCTAGCTGGTACATTCACACTGGTACGTCAGACACACAGCTAGCAGGTACATTCACACTGGTATGTCAGAAACACAGCTAGCTGGGATATTCACACTGGTACGTCAGACACACAGCTAGATGGGACATTCACACTGGTACGTCAGACACACAGCTAGCTGGGACATTCACACTGGTATGTCAGACACACAACTAGCTGGGACATTCACACAGGTACGTCAGACACAAACCTAGCTGGGACATGCACGCTGGTACGTCAGACACACAGCTAGCTGGGACATGCACGCTGGTACTTAAGACACACAGCTAGCTGGCATATTCACACTGGTATGTCAGACACACAGCTAGCTGGGATATTCTCACTGGTACGTCAGACACACAGCTAGCTGGGACATTCACGCTGGTACATCAGACACACAGCTAGCTCGGATAATCACACAGGTAAGTAAGACACACAGCTAGCTGGGACATTCACACTGGTACCTCAGACACACAGCTAGCTGGGACATTCACGCTGGTATGTCAGACACACAGCTAGCTGGGATATTCACACTGGTACGTCAGTCACACAGCTAGCTGGCACATTCACGCTGGAATGTCAGATGCACAGCTAGCTGAGATATTCACACTGGTACGTCAGACACACAGCTAGCTGTGACATTCAAGCTGGTATGTCAGACACACAGCTAGCTGGGATATTCACACTGGTACGTCAGACACACAGCTAGCTGGGACATTCACCCTGGTACCTCAGACACACAGCTAGCTGGGACTTTCACGCTGGTATGTCAGACACACAGCTAACTGGGATATTCACACTGGTACGTCAGACACACAGCTAGCTGGGATATTCACACTGGTACGTCAGACACACAGCTGGCTGGGACATTCACACTGGTACGTCAGACACACAGCTACCTGGGACATTCACACTGCTATGTCAGACACACAGGTAGCTCGGACGTCAACACTGGTACGTCAGACACACAGCTAGCTGGGACATTCACACTGCTATGTCAGACACACAGCTAGCTGGGATATTCACACTGGTACGTCAGACACACAGCTAGCTGGCACATTCACACTGGTACGTCAGACACACAGCTAGCTGGTACATTCACACTGGTATGTCAGAAACACAGCCTGCGGGGTTATTCACACTGGTACATCAGACACTCAGCTAGCTGGGATATTTACACTGGTACGTCAGACACACAGCTAGCTGGGATATTCAGGCCAGTACGTCAGACACATAGCTAGCTGGGACATTCACACTGGTATGTTAGACACACAGCTAGCTTGTACATTCACACTGGTACATCAGAAACACAGCTAGCTGGGTCATTCACAAAGGTATGTCAGACATACAGCTAGCTGGTACATTCACACTGGTACATCAAACACACAGCTAGCTGCGACATTCACACTGGTATGTCAGACACACAGCTAGCTGCGACATTCACACTGGTGCGTCAGACACACAGCTAGCTGGGACATTCACACTGTTATGTCAGACACACAGCTAGCTGAGACATTCACACTGGTACATCAGACACACACCTAGCTGGTACATTCACACTGGTACATCATACACACAGCTCGCTGGGACATTCACACTGGTACATCAGACACACAGCTAGCTGGGACATTCACACAGGTACGTCGGACACACATCTAGCTGGGACATTCACACTGGTACGTCAGACAAACAGCTAGCTGGGACATTCACAGTGGTATGTCAGACACACAGCTATTTGGGACATTCACAATGGGACGTCAGACACACAGCTGGCTGGGACATTCACACTGGTACGTCAGACAAACAGCCAGCTGGGACATTCACACTGCTACGTCAGACACACAGCTAGCTGGGACATTCACCCTGGTATGTCAGAAACACAGCTAGCTGGGACATGCACTGGTACGTCAGACACACAGCCAGCTGGGATATTCACACTGGTACGTCAGACACACAGCCAGCTGGGATATTCACACTGGTACGTCAGACACAAAGCTAGCTGGGATATTCACACTGGTACGTCAGACACACAACTAGCTGGGACATTCACACTGGTATGTCAGACACACAGCTAGATGGGACATTCACACTGGTACGTCAGACACACAGCTAGCTGGGACATTCACACTGGTACGTCAGACACACAGCTAGCTGGGACATTAACACTGGTACGTCAGAAACACAGCTAGCTGGGACATTCACACTGGTACGTCAGACACACAGCTAGCTGGGACATTCACACTGGTACGTCAGACACACAGCTAGCTGGGACATTCACACTGGTACGTCAGACACACAGCTTGCTGGGACATTCACACTGCTACGTCAGACACACAGCTAGCTGGGATATTCACACTGGTACGTCAGACACACAACTAGCTAGGACATTCAAACTGGTACGTCAGACACACAGCTAACTGGGACATTCACACTGGTTCGTCAGACACACAGCTAGCTGGGGCATTCACACTGGTACGTCAGACACACAACAAGCCTGGACATTCACACAGGTACGTCAGACACAGAGCTAGCTGGGACATTCACACTGGTACGTCAGACACACAGCTAGCTGGTACATTCACACTGGTATGTCAGACACACAGCTAGCTGGGACATTCGCACTGGTACGTCAGACACACAGCTAGCTGGGACACTCACACTGGTACATCAGACAAACAGCTAGCTGGGACATTCACACTGCTGCGTCAGACACACAGCTAGCTGGGACATTCACCCTGGTATGTCAGAAACACAGCTAGCTGGGACATGCACTGATACGTCAGACACACAGCTAGCTGGGATATTCACACTGTTACGTCAGACACACAGCTAGCTGGGATATTCACGCTGGTACGTCAGACACACAGCTAGCTGGGACATTCACGCTGGTACATCAGGCACACAGCTTCCTCGGATATTCACACTGTTACGTCAGACACACAGCTAGCTGGGACATTCACACTGGTAGATCAGACACACAGCGAGTTGGGATATTCATGCTGGTACGTCAGACACACAGCTAGCTGGGATATTCACACTGGTACGTCAGACACACAGCTAGCTGGGATATTCACACTGGTACGTCAGACACACAGCTAGCTGGGATATTCACAATGGTACGTCAGACAAACAGCTAGCTGGGACATTCACACTGGTATGTCAGACACACAACTAGCTGGGACATTCACATTGGTATGTCAGACACACAGCTAGATGGGACATTCACACTGGTACGTCAGACACACAGCTAGCTGGGACATTCACACTGGTACGTCAGACACACAGCTAGCTGGGACATTAACACTGGTACGTCAGACACACAGCTAGCTGGGACACTCACACTGCTACGTCAGACACACAGCTAGCTGGGACATTCACACTGGTACGTCAGACACACAGCTAGCTGGCACATTCACACTGCTACGTCAGACACACAGCTAGCTGTGATATTCACACTGGTACGTCAGACACACAGCTAACTGGGACATTCACACTGGTACGTCAGACACACAGCTAGCTGGGACATTCACACTGGTACGTCAGACGCACAACTAGCTGGGACATTCACACAGGTACGTCAGACACAAAGCTAGCTGGGACATTCACACTGGTACGTCAGACACACAGCTAGCTGGTACATTCACACTGGTATGTCAGACACACAGCTAGCTGGGACATTCACACTGGTACGTCAGACACACAGCTAGCTGGGACATTCACACTGGTACGTCAGACAAACAGCTAGCTGGGACATTCACACTGCTACGTCAGACACACTGCTAGCTGGGACATTCACCCTGGTATGTCAGAAACACAGCTAGCTGGGACATGCGCTGGTACGTCAGACACACAGCTAGCTGGGATATTCACACTGGCACGTCAGACACACAGCTCGCTGGGATATTCACACTTGTACGTCAGACACACAGCTAGCTGGGACATTCACGCTGGTACATCAGACACACATCTAGCTCGGATATTCACACAGGTACGTCAGAGTCACAGCTAGCTGGGACATTCACACTGGTACCTCAGACACACAGCTAGCTTGGACATTCACGCTGGTATGTCAGACACACAGCTAGCTGGGATATTCACACTGGTACGTCAGTCACACAGCTAGCTGGGAGATTCACGCTGGAATGTCAGACACACAGCTAGCTGGAATATTCATACTGGTACGTCAGACACACAGCTAGCTGGGACATTCATGCTGGAATGTCAGACACACAGCTAGCTGGGATATACACACTGGGACGTCAGACACACAGCTAGCTGGGATATTCACACTGGTACGTCAGACACACAGCTAGCTGGGACATTCACACTGGTACGTCAGACACACAGTGAGCTGGGATATTCACACTGGTAGGTCAGACACACTGCTAGCTGGGATATTCACACTGGTACATCAGACACACAGCTAGCTGGGACATTCACACTGGTACGTCAGACACACAGTGAGCTGGGATATTCATGCTGGTACGTCAGACACACAGCTAGCTGGGATATTCACACTGGTACGTCAGACATAAAGCTAGCTGGGACATGCATGCTGGTAGGTCAGACACACAGCTAGCAGGGACATGCACGCTGGTACGTAAGACACACAGCTAGCTGGGATATTCACACTGGTATGTCAGACACACAGCTAGCTGGGATATTCTCACTGGTACTTCAGACACACAGCTAGCTGGGACATTCACTCTGGTACATCAGACACACAGCTAGCTCGGATATTCACACAGGTACGTCAGCCACACAGCTAGCTGGGACATTCACACTGGTACCTCAGACACACAGCTAGCTGGGACATTCACACTGGTACATCAGACACACAGCCATCTGGGACATTCACACTGGTATGTCAGAAACACACCTAGCTGGTACATTCACACTGATACATCAGACACACAGCTAGCTGGGATATTCACTCTGGTACATCAGACACACAGCTAGCTGGGACATTCACACTGGTACGTCAGACACACAGCTAGCTGGGACATTCACACTGGTACGTCAGACACACAGCCAGCTGGGACACTCACACTGGTATGTGAGACACACAGCTAGCTGGAACATGCACTGGTACGTCAGACACACAGCTAGCCTGGATATTCACACTGGTACGTCAGACGCACAGCTGGCCGGGGCATTCACACTGGTACGTCAGACACACAGCTAGCTGGGACATTCACACTGGTATGACAGACACACAACTAGCTGGGACATTCACACTGGTACGTCAGACACACAGCTAGCTGGGATATTCAAACTGGTATGTCAGACACACAGCTAGATGGGACATTCACACTGGTATGTCAGACACACAGCTAGCTGGGACATTCACACTGGTACGTCAGACACACAGCTAGCTGGGACATTAACACTGGTACGTCAGACACACAGCTAGCTGGGATATTCACACTGGTATGTCAGACACACAGCTAGATGGGACATTCACACTGGTATGTCAGACACACAGCTAGCTGGGACATTCACACTGGTACGTCAGACACACAGCTAGCTGGGACATTAACACTGGTACGTCAGACACACAGCTAGCTGGGATATTCACACTGGTACGTCAGACACACAACTAGCTGGGACATTCACACTGGTATGTCAGACACACAGCTAGATGGGACATTCACACTGGTACGTCAGACACACAGCTAGCTGGGACATTCACACTGGTACGTCAGACACACAGCTAGCTGGGACATTAACACTGGTACGTCAGAAACACAGCTAGCTGGGACATTCACACTGGTACGTCAGACACACAGCTAGCTGGGACATTCACACTGGTACGTCAGACACACAGCTAGCTGGGACATTAACACTGGTACGTCAGACACACAGCTAGCTGGGACATTCACACTGGTACGTCAGACACACAGCTTGCTGGGACATTCACACTGCTACGTCAGACACAAAGCTAGCTGGGATATTCACACTGGTACGTCAGACACACAACTAGCTGGGACATTTGCACTGGTACGTCAGACACACAGCTAGCTGCGACATTCACACTGGTACGTCAGACACACAGCTTGCAGGGACATTCACACTGCTACGTCAGACACACAGCTAACTGGGACATTCACACTGGTACGTCAGACACACAGCTAGCTGGGGCATTCACACTGGTACGTCAGACACACAACAAGCTGGGACATTCACACAGGTACGTCAGACACACAGCTAGCTGGGACATTCACACTGGTACGTCAGACACACTGCTAGCTGGGACGTTCACACTGGTACGTCAGACACACAGCTAGCTGGGACATTCACACTGGTTCATCAGACACACAGCTACCTGGGATATTCACACTGGTACATCAGACAAACATCTAGCTGGGATATTCACACTGGTATGTCAGACACACAGCTAGCTGGGACATTCACACTGGTATGTCAGACACACAGCTAGCTGGGACATTCACTGGTACGTCAGACACACAGCTAGCTGGGATATTCACACTGGTACGTCAGACACACAGCTAGCTGGGATATTCACACTGGTACGTCAGACACACAGCTAGCTGGGACATTCACACTGGTACATCAGACACACAGCTAGCTTGGACATTCACACTGTTACGTCAGACACACAGCTAGCTGGGACATTCACACTGGTATGTCAGACACACAGCTAGCTGGGATATTCACACTGATACGTCAGACACACAGCTAGCTGGGATATTCACACTGGTACGTCAGACACACAGCTAGCTGGGATATTCACACTGGTACGTCAGACACACAGCTAGCTGGGATATTCACACTGGTACGTCAGACACACAGCTAGCTGGGACATTCACACTGGTATGTCAGACACACAGCTAGCTGGGACATTCACACTGGTACGTCAGACACACAGCTAGCTGGGACATTCACACTGGTACGTCAGACACACAGCTAGCTGGGATATTCACACTGGTACGTCAGACACACAGCTAGCTGGGACATTCACACTGGTACGTCAGACACACAGCTAGCTGGGACATTCACACTGGTACGTCAGACACACAGCTAGCTGGGACATTCACACTGGTACGTCAGACACACAGCTAGCTGGGACATTCACACTGGTACGTCAGACACACAGCTAGCTGGGACATTCACACTGGTACGTCAGACACACAGCTAGCTGGGACATTCACACTGGTACGTCAGACACACAGCTAGCTGGGACATTCACACTGGTACGTCAGACACACAGCTAGCTGGGACATTCACACTGGTACGTCAGACACACAGCTAGCTGGGACATTCACACTGGTACGTCAGACACACAGCTAGCTGGGACATTCACACTGGTACGTCAGACACACAGCTAGCTGGGACATTCACACTGCTGCGTCAGACACACAGCTAGCTGGGACATTCACCCTGGTATGTCAGAAACACAGCTAGCTGGGACATGCACTGGTACGTCAGACACACAGCTAGCTGGGACATTCACACAGGTACGTCAGACACAAAGCAAGCTGGGACATGCACGCTGGTACGTCAGACACACAGCTAGCAGGGACATGCACGCTGGTACATCAGACACACAGCTTCCTCGGATATTCACACTGTTACGTCAGACACACAGCTAGCTGGGACATTCACACTGGTACATCAGACACACAGCGAGTTGGGACATTCACACTGGTACATGAGACACACAGCTAGCTGGGATATTCGCACTGGTGCGTCAGACACACAGCTAGCTGGGACATTCACCCTGGTACGTCAGACACACAGCTAGCTGCGATATTCACAATGGTACGTCAGACACACAGCTAGCTGGGTCATTCACACTGGTACGTCAGACACACAGCTAGCTGGGACATTCACACTGGTATGTCAGACACACAGCTAGCTGGGACATTCACACTGGTACGTCAGACACACAGCTAGCTGGGACATTCACACTGGTACGTCAGACACACAGCTAGCTGGGACATTAACACTGGTACGTCAGACACACAGCTAGCTGGGACACTCACACTGCTACGTCAGACACACAGCTAGCTGGGACATTCACACTGGTACGTCAGACACACAGCTAGCTGGCACATTCACACTGCTACGTCAGACACACAGCTAGCTGTGATATTCACACTGGTACGTCAGACACACAGCTAACTGGGACATTCACACTGGTACGTCAGACACACAGCTAGCTGGGACATTCACACTGGTACGTCAGACGCACAACTAGCTGGGACATTCACACAGGTACGTCAGACACAAAGCTAGCTGGGACATTCACACTGGTACGTCAGACACACTGCTAGCTGGTACATTCACACTGGTATGTCAGACACACAGCTAGCTGGGACATTCACACTGGTACGTCAGACACACAGCTAGCTGGGACATTCACACTGGTACGTCAGACAAACAGCTAGCTGGGACATTCACACTGCTACGTCAGACACTCTGCTAGCTGGGACATTCACCCTGGTATGTCAGAAACACAGCTAGCTGGGACATGCGCTGGTACGTCAGACACACAGCTAGCTGGGATATTCACACTGGCACGTCAGACACACAGCTCGCTGGGATATTCACACTTGTACGTCAGACACACAGCTAGCTGGGACATTCACGCTGGTACATCAGACACACATCTAGCTCGGATATTCACTCAGGTACGTCAGAGTCACAGCTAGCTGGGACATTCACACTGGTACCTCAGACACACAGCTAGCTTGGACATTCACGCTGGTATGTCAGACACACAGCTAGCTGGGATATTCACACTGGTACGTCAGTCACACAGCTAGCTGGGAGATTCACGCTGGAATGTCAGACACACAGCTAGCTGGGATATTCATACTGGTACGTCAGACACACAGCTAGCTGGGACATTCATGCTGGAATGTCAGACACACAGCTAGCTGGGATATACACACTGGGACGTCAGACACACAGCTAGCTGGGATATTCACACTGGTACGTCAGACACACAGCTAGCTGGGACATTCACACTGGTACGTCAGACACACAGTGAGCTGGGATATTCACACTGGTACGTCAGACACACTGCTAGCTGGGATATTCACACTGGTACATCAGACACACAGCTAGCTGGGACATTCACACTGGTACGTCAGACACACAGTGAGCTGGGATATTCATGCTGGTACGTCAGACACACAGCTAGCTGGGATATTCACACTGGTACGTCAGACATAAAGCTAGCTGGGACATGCATGCTGGTAGGTCAGACACACAGCTAGCAGGGACATGCACGCTGGTACGTAAGACACACAGCTAGCTGGGATATTCACACTGGTATGTCAGACACACAGCTAGCTGGGATATTCTCACTGGTACTTCAGACACACAGCTAGCTGGGACATTCACTCTGGTACATCAGACACACAGCTAGCTCGGATATTCACACAGGTACGTCAGCCACACAGCTAGCTGCGACATTCACACTGGTACCTCAGACACACAGCTAGCTGGGACATTCACACTGGTACATCAGACACACAGCCATCTGGGACATTCACACTGGTATGTCAGAAACACACCTAGCTGGTACATTCACACTGATACATCAGACACACAGCTAGCTGGGATATTCACACTGGTACATCAGACACACAGCTAGCTGGGACATTCACACTGGTACGTCAGACACACAGCTAGCTGGGACATTCACACTGGTACGTCAGACACACAGCCAGCTGGGACACTCACACTGGTATGTGAGACACACAGCTAGCTGGAACATGCACTGGTACGTCAGACACACAGCTAGCCTGGATATTCACACTGGTACGTCAGACGCACAGCTGGCTGGGACATTCACACTGGTACGTCAGACACACAGCCAGCTGGGTCATTCACACTGGTACCTCAGACACACAGCTAGCTGGGACATTCACACTGGTATGACAGACACACAACTAGCTGGGACATTCACACTGGTACGTCAGACACACAGCTAGCTGGGATATTCACACTGGTATGTCAGACACACAGCTAGATGGGACATTCACACTGGTATGTCAGACACACAGCTAGCTGGGACATTCACACTGGTACGTCAGACACACAGCTAGCTGGGACATTAACACTGGTACGTCAGACACACAGCTAGCGGGGATATTCCCACTGGTATGTCAGACACACAGCTAGATGGGACATTCACACTGGTATGTCAGACACACAGCTAGCTGGGACATTCACACTGGTACGTCAGACACACAGCTAGCTGGGACATTAACACTGGTACGTCAGACACACAGCTAGCTGGGACATTCACACTGGTATGTCAGACACACAGCTAGCTGGGACATTCACACTGGTACGTCAGACACACAGCTAGCTGGGACATTCACACTGGTACGTCAGACACACAGCTAGCTGGGACATTCACACTGGTACGTCAGACACACAGCTTGCTGGAACATTCACACTGCTACGTCAGACACACAGCTAGCTGGGACATTCACACTGGTACGTCAGACACACAACTAGATAGGACATTCACACTGGTACGTCAGACACACAGCTAACTGGGACATTCACACTGGTACGTCAGACACACAGCTAGCTGGGGCATTCACACTGGTACGTCAGACACACAACAAGCTGGGACATTCACACAGGTACGTCAGACACAGAGCTAGCTGGGACATTCACACTGGTACGTCAGACACACAGCTAGCTGGTACATTCACACTGGTACGTCAGACACACAGCTAACTGGAACATTCACACTGGTACGTCAGACAAACAGCTAGCTGGGACATTCACACTGCTGCGTCAGACACACAGCTAGCTGGGACATTCACCCTGGTATGTCAGAAACACAGCTAGCTGGGACATGCACTGATACGTCAGACACACAGCTAGCTGGGATATTCACAATGTTACGTCAGACACACAGCTAGCTGGGATATTCACACTGGTACGTCATACACACAGCTAGCTGGGACATTCACGCTGGTACATCAGACACACAGCTTCCTCGGATATTCACACTGTTACGTCAGACACACAGCTAGCTGGGACATTCACACTGGTACATCAGACACACAGCGAGTTGGGATATTCATGCTGGTACGTCAGACACACAGCTAGCTGGGTTATTCACACTGGTACGTCAGACACACAGCTAGCTGGGATATTCACACTGGTACGTCATACACACAGCTAGCTGGGATATTCACAATGGTATGTCAGACAAACAGCTAGCTGGGACATTCACACTGGTATGTCAGACACACAAGTAGCTGGGACATTCACACTGGTATGTCAGACACACAGCTAGATGGGACATTCACACTGGTACGTCAGACACACAGCTAGCTGGGACATTCACCTGGTACGTCAGACACACAGCTAGCTGGGACATTAACACTGGTACGTCAGACACACAGCTAGCTGGGACACTCACACTGCTACGTCAGACACACAGCTAGCTGGGACATTCACACTGGTACGTCAGACACACAGCTAGCTGGGACATTCACACTGCTACGTCAGACACACAGCTAGCTGTGATATTCACACTGGTACGTCAGACACACAGCTAACTGGGACATTCACACTGGTACGTCAGAAACACAGCTAGCTGGGACATTCACACTGGTACGTCAGACGCACAACTAGCTGGGACATTCACACAGGTACGTCAGACACAAAGCTAGCTGGGACATTCACACTGGTACGTCAGACACACAGCTAGCTGGTACATTCACACTGGTATGTCAGACACACAGCTAGCTGGGACATTCACACTGGTACGTCAGACACACAGCTAGCTGGGACATTCACACTGGTACGTCAGACAAACTGCTAGCTGGGACATTCACACTGCTACGTCAGACACACAGCTAGCTGGGACATTCACCCTGGTATGTCAGACACACAGCTAGCTGGGACATGCGCTGGTACGTCAGACACACAGCTAGCTGGGATATTCACACTGGCACGTCAGACACACAGCTAGCTGGGATATTCACACTGGTACGTCAGACACACAGCTAGCTGGGATATTCACGCTGGTACATCAGACACACAGCTAGCTCGGATATTCACACAGGTACGTCAGAGACACAGCTAGCTGGGACATTCACACTGGTACCTCAGACACACAGCTAGCTGGGACATTCACACTGGTATGTCAGACACACAGCTAGCTGGGATATTCACACTGGTACGTCAGTCACACAGCTAGCTGGGACATTCACGCTGGAATGTCAGACACACAGCTAGCTGGGATATTCATACTGGTACGTCAGACACACAGCTAGCTGGGACATTCACGCTGGTATGTCAGACACACAGCTAGCTGGGATATACACACTGGTACGTCAGACACACAGCTAGCTGGGATATTCACACTGGTACGTCAGACACACAGCTAGCTGGGACATTCACACTGGTACGTCAGACACACAGTGAGCTGGGATATTCACACTGGTACGTCAGACGCACAGCTGGCTGGGACATTCACACTGGTACGTCAGACACACAGCTAGCTGGGTCATTCACACTGGTATGTCAGACACACAGTTAGCTGGGATATTAACACTGGTACCTCAGACACACAGCTAGCTGGGACATTCACACTGGTATGACAGACACACAACTAGCTGGGACATTCACACTGGTACGTCAGACACACAGCTAGCTGGGATATTCACACTGGTATGTCAGACACACAGCTAGATGGGACATTCACACTGGTACGTCAGACACACAGCTAGCTGGGACATTCACACTGGTACGTCAGACACACAGCTAGCTGGGACATTAACACTGGTACGTCAGACACACAGCTAGCTGGGACATTCACACTGGTATGTCAGACACACAGCTAGCTGGGACATTCACACTGGTACGTCAGACACACAGCTAGCTGGGACATTAACACTGGTACGTCAGACACACAGCTAGCTGGGACATTCACACTGGTACGTCAGACACACAGCTTGCTGGAACATTCACACTGCTACGTCAGACACACAGCTAGCTGGGATATTCACACTGGTACGTCAGACACACAACTAGATAGGACATTCACACTGGTACGTCAGACACACAGCTAACTGGGACATTCACACTGGTACGTCAGACACACAGCTAGCTGGGGCATTCACACTGGTACGTCAGACACACAACAAGCTGGGACATTCACACAGGTACGTCAGACACAGAGCTATCTGGGACTTTCACACTGGTACGTCAGACACACAGCTAGCTGGTACATTCACACTGGTATGTCAGACACACAGCTAGCTGGGACATTCGCACTGGTACGTCAGACACACAGCCAGCTGGGACACTCACACTGGTATGTGAGACACACAGCTAGCTGGAACATGCACTGGTACGTCAGACACACAGCTAGCCTGGATATTCACACTGGTACGTCAGACGCACAGCTGGCTGGGACATTCACACTGGTACGTCAGACACACAGCCAGCTGGGTCATTCACACTGGTACCTCAGACACACAGCTAGCTGGGACATTCACACTGGTATGACAGACACACAACTAGCTGGGACATTCACACTGGTACGTCAGACACACAGCTAGCTGGGATATTCACACTGGTATGTCAGACACACAGCTAGATGGGACATTCACACTGGTATGTCAGACACACAGCTAGCTGGGACATTCACACTGGTACGTCAGACACACAGCTAGCTGGGACATTAACACTGGTACGTCAGACACACAGCTAGCGGGGATATTCCCACTGGTATGTCAGACACACAGCTAGATGGGACATTCACACTGGTATGTCAGACACACAGCTAGCTGGGACATTCACACTGGTACGTCAGACACACAGCTAGCTGGGACATTAACACTGGTACGTCAGACACACAGCTAGCTGGGACATTCACACTGGTATGTCAGACACACAGCTAGCTGGGACATTCACACTGGTACGTCAGACACACAGCTAGCTGGGACATTCACACTGGTACGTCAGACACACAGCTAGCTGGGACATTCACACTGGTACGTCAGACACACAGCTTGCTGGAACATTCACACTGCTACGTCAGACACACAGCTAGCTGGGACATTCACACTGGTACGTCAGACACACAACTAGATAGGACATTCACACTGGTACGTCAGACACACAGCTAACTGGGACATTCACACTGGTACGTCAGACACACAGCTAGCTGGGGCATTCACACTGGTACGTCAGACACACAACAAGCTGGGACATTCACACAGGTACGTCAGACACAGAGCTAGCTGGGACATTCACACTGGTACGTCAGACACACAGCTAGCTGGTACATTCACACTGGTACGTCAGACACACAGCTAACTGGAACATTCACACTGGTACGTCAGACAAACAGCTAGCTGGGACATTCACACTGCTGCGTCAGACACACAGCTAGCTGGGACATTCACCCTGGTATGTCAGAAACACAGCTAGCTGGGACATGCACTGATACGTCAGACACACAGCTAGCTGGGATATTCACAATGTTACGTCAGACACACAGCTAGCTGGGATATTCACACTGGTACGTCATACACACAGCTAGCTGGGACATTCACGCTGGTACATCAGACACACAGCTTCCTCGGATATTCACACTGTTACGTCAGACACACAGCTAGCTGGGACATTCACACTGGTACATCAGACACACAGCGAGTTGGGATATTCATGCTGGTACGTCAGACACACAGCTAGCTGGGTTATTCACACTGGTACGTCAGACACACAGCTAGCTGGGATATTCACACTGGTACGTCATACACACAGCTAGCTGGGATATTCACAATGGTATGTCAGACAAACAGCTAGCTGGGACATTCACACTGGTATGTCAGACACACAAGTAGCTGGGACATTCACACTGGTATGTCAGACACACAGCTAGATGGGACATTCACACTGGTACGTCAGACACACAGCTAGCTGGGACATTCACCTGGTACGTCAGACACACAGCTAGCTGGGACATTAACACTGGTACGTCAGACACACAGCTAGCTGGGACACTCACACTGCTACGTCAGACACACAGCTAGCTGGGACATTCACACTGGTACGTCAGACACAAAGCTAGCTGGGATATTCACACTGGTACGTCAGACACACAACTAGCTGGGACATTCACACTGGTATGTCAGACACACAGCTAGATGGGACATTCACACTGGTACGTCAGACACACAGCTAGCTGGGACATTCACACTGGTACGTCAGACACACAGCTAGCTGGGACATTAACACTGGTACGTCAGAAACACAGCTAGCTGGGACATTCACACTGGTACGTCAGACACACAGCTAGCTGGGACATTCACACTGGTACGTCAGACACACAGCTAGCTGGGACATTCACACTGGTACGTCAGACACACAGCTTGCTGGGACATTCACACTGCTACGTCAGACACACAGCTAGCTGGGATATTCACACTGGTACGTCAGACACACAACTAGCTAGGACATTCAAACTGGTACGTCAGACACACAGCTAACTGGGACATTCACTCTGGTTCGTCAGACACACAGCTAGCTGGGGCATTCACACTGGTACGTCAGACACACAACAAGCCTGGACATTCACACAGGTACGTCAGACACAGAGCTAGCTGGGACATTCACACTGGTACGTCAGACACACAGCTAGCTGGTACATTCACACTGGTATGTCAGACACACAGCTAGCTGGGACATTCGCACTGGTACGTCAGACACACAGCTAGCTGGGACACTCACACTGGTACATCAGACAAACAGCTAGCTGGGACATTCACACTGCTGCGTCAGACACACAGCTAGCTGGGACATTCACCCTGGTATGTCAGAAACACAGCTAGCTGGGACATGCACTGATACGTCAGACACACAGCTAGCTGGGATATTCACACTGTTACGTCAGACACACAGCTAGCTGGGATATTCACGCTGGTACGTCAGACACACAGCTAGCTGGGACATTCACGCTGGTACATCAGGCACACAGCTTCCTCGGATATTCACACTGTTACGTCAGACACACAGCTAGCTGGGACATTCACACTGGTAGATCAGACACACAGCGAGTTGGGATATTCATGCTGGTACGTCAGACACACAGCTAGCTGGGATATTCACACTGGTACGTCAGACACACAGCTAGCTGGGATATTCACACTGGTACGTCAGACACACAGCTAGCTGGGATATTCACAATGGTACGTCAGACAAACAGCTAGCTGGGACATTCACACTGGTATGTCAGACACACAACTAGCTGGGACATTCACATTGGTATGTCAGACACACAGCTAGATGGGACATTCACACTGGTACGTCAGACACACAGCTAGCTGGGACATTCACACTGGTACGTCAGACACACAGCTAGCTGGGACATTAACACTGGTACGTCAGACACACAGCTAGCTGGGACACTCACACTGCTACGTCAGACACACAGCTAGCTGGGACATTCACACTGGTACGTCAGACACACAGCTAGCTGGCACATTCACACTGCTACGTCAGACACACAGCTAGCTGTGATATTCACACTGGTACGTCAGACACACAGCTAACTGGGACATTCACACTGGTACGTCAGACACACAGCTAGCTGGGACATTCACACTGGTACGTCAGACGCACAACTAGCTGGGACATTCACACAGGTACGTCAGACACAAAGCTAGCTGGGACATTCACACTGGTACGTCAGACACACAGCTAGCTGGTACATTCACACTGGTATGTCAGACACACAGCTAGCTGGGACATTCACACTGGTACGTCAGACACACAGCTAGCTGGGACATTCACACTGGTACGTCAGACAAACAGCTAGCTGGGACATTCACACTGCTACGTCAGACACACTGCTAGCTGGGACATTCACCCTGGTATGTCAGAAACACAGCTAGCTAGGACATGCGCTGGTACGTCAGACACACAGCTAGCTGGGATATTCACACTGGCACGTCAGACACACAGCTCGCTGGGATATTCACACTTGTACGTCAGACACACAGCTAGCTGGGACATTCACGCTGGTACATCAGACACACATCTAGCTCGGATATTCACACAGGTACGTCAGAGTCACAGCTAGCTGGGACATTCACACTGGTACCTCAGACACACAGCTAGCTTGGACATTCACGCTGGTATGTCAGACACACAGCTAGCTGGGATATTCACACTGGTACGTCAGTCACACAGCTAGCTGGGAGATTCACGCTGGAATGTCAGACACACAGCTAGCTGGAATATTCATACTGGTACGTCAGACACACAGCTAGCTGGGACATTCATGCTGGAATGTCAGACACACAGCTAGCTGGGATATACACACTGGGACGTCAGACACACAGCTAGCTGGGATATTCACACTGGTACGTCAGACACACAGCTAGCTGGGACATTCACACTGGTACGTCAGACACACAGTTAGCTGGGATATTCACACTGGTACGTCAGACACACTGCTAGCTGGGATATTCACACTGGTACATCAGACACACAGCTAGCTGGGACATTCACACTGGTACGTCAGACACACAGTGAGCTGGGATATTCATGCTGGTACGTCAGACACACAGCTAGCTGGGATATTCACACTGGTACGTCAGACATAAAGCTAGCTGGGACATGCATGCTGGTAGGTCAGACACACAGCTAGCAGGGACATGCACGCTGGTACGTAAGACACACAGCTAGCTGGGATATTCACACTGGTATGTCAGACACACAGCTAGCTGGGATATTCTCACTGGTACTTCAGACACACAGCTAGCTGGGACATTCACTCTGGTACATCAGACACACAGCTAGCTCGGATATTCACACAGGTACGTCAGCCACACAGCTAGCTGGGACATTCACACTGGTACCTCAGACACACAGCTAGCTGGGACATTCACACTGGTACATCAGACACACAGCCATCTGGGACATTCACACTGGTATGTCAGAAACACACCTAGCTGGTACATTCACACTGATACATCAGACACACAGCTAGCTGGGATATTCACTCTGGTACATCAGACACACAGCTAGCTGGGACATTCACACTGGTACGTCAGACACACAGCTAGCTGGGACATTCACACTGGTACGTCAGACACACAGCCAGCTGGGACACTCACACTGGTATGTGAGACACACAGCTAGCTGGAACATGCACTGGTACGTCAGACACACAGCTAGCCTGGATATTCACACTGGTACGTCAGACGCACAGCTGGCCGGGGCATTCACACTGGTACGTCAGACACACAGCTAGCTGGGACATTCACACTGGTATGACAGACACACAACTAGCTAGGACATTCAAACTGGTACGTCAGACACACAGCTAACTGGGACATTCACACTGGTTCGTCAGACACACAGCTAGCTGGGGCATTCACACTGGTACGTCAGACACACAACAAGCCTGGACATTCACACAGGTACGTCAGACACAGAGCTAGCTGGGACATTCACACTGGTACGTCAGACACACAGCTAGCTGGTACATTCACACTGGTATGTCAGACACACAGCTAGCTGGGACATTCGCACTGGTACGTCAGACACACAGCTAGCTGGGACACTCACACTGGTACATCAGACAAACAGCTAGCTGGGACATTCACACTGCTGCGTCAGACACACAGCTAGCTGGGACATTCACCCTGGTATGTCAGAAACACAGCTAGCTGGGACATGCACTGATACGTCAGACACACAGCTAGCTGGGATATTCACACTGTTACGTCAGACACACAGCTAGCTGGGATATTCACGCTGGTACGTCAGACACACAGCTAGCTGGGACATTCACGCTGGTACATCAGGCACACAGCTTCCTCGGATATTCACACTGTTACGTCAGACACACAGCTAGCTGGGACATTCACACTGGTAGATCAGACACACAGCGAGTTGGGATATTCATGCTGGTACGTCAGACACACAGCTAGCTGGGATATTCACACTGGTACGTCAGACACACAGCTAGCTGGGATATTCACACTGGTACGTCAGACACACAGCTAGCTGGGATATTCACAATGGTACGTCAGACAAACAGCTAGCTGGGACATTCACACTGGTATGTCAGACACACAACTAGCTGGGACATTCACATTGGTATGTCAGACACACAGCTAGATGGGACATTCACACTGGTACGTCAGACACACAGCTAGCTGGGACATTCACACTGGTACGTCAGACACACAGCTAGCTGGGACATTAACACTGGTACGTCAGACACACAGCTAGCTGGGACACTCACACTGCTACGTCAGACACACAGCTAGCTGGGACATTCACACTGGTACGTCAGACACACAGCTAGCTGGCACATTCACACTGCTACGTCAGACACACAGCTAGCTGTGATATTCACACTGGTACGTCAGACACACAGCTAACTGGGACATTCACACTGGTACGTCAGACACACAGCTAGCTGGGACATTCACACTGGTACGTCAGACGCACAACTAGCTGGGACATTCACACAGGTACGTCAGACACAAAGCTAGCTGGGACATTCACACTGGTACGTCAGACACACAGCTAGCTGGTACATTCACACTGGTATGTCAGACACACAGCTAGCTGGGACATTCACACTGGTACGTCAGACACACAGCTAGCTGGGACATTCACACTGGTACGTCAGACAAACAGCTAGCTGGGACATTCACACTGCTACGTCAGACACACTGCTAGCTGGGACATTCACCCTGGTATGTCAGAAACACAGCTAGCTGGGACATGCGCTGGTACGTCAGACACACAGCTAGCTGGGATATTCACACTGGCACGTCAGACACACAGCTCGCTGGGATATTCACACTTGTACGTCAGACACACAGCTAGCTGGGACATTCACGCTGGTACATCAGACACACATCTAGCTCGGATATTCACACAGGTACGTCAGAGTCACAGCTAGCTGGGACATTCACACTGGTACCTCAGACACACAGCTAGCTTGGACATTCACGCTGGTATGTCAGACACACAGCTAGCTGGGATATTCACACTGGTACGTCAGTCACACAGCTAGCTGGGAGATTCACGCTGGAATGTCAGACACACAGCTAGCTGGAATATTCATACTGGTACGTCAGACACACAGCTAGCTGGGACATTCATGCTGGAATGTCAGACACACAGCTAGCTGGGATATACACACTGGGACGTCAGACACACAGCTAGCTGGGATATTCACACTGGTACGTCAGACACACAGCTAGCTGGGACATTCACACTGGTACGTCAGACACACAGTGAGCTGGGATATTCACACTGGTAGGTCAGACACACTGCTAGCTGGGATATTCACACTGGTACATCAGACACACAGCTAGCTGGGACATTCACACTGGTACGTCAGACACACAGTGAGCTGGGATATTCATGCTGGTACGTCAGACACACAGCTAGCTGGGATATTCACACTGGTACGTCAGACATAAAGCTAGCTGGGACATGCATGCTGGTAGGTCAGACACACAGCTAGCAGGGACATGCACGCTGGTACGTAAGACACACAGCTAGCTGGGATATTCACACTGGTATGTCAGACACACAGCTAGCTGGGATATTCTCACTGGTACTTCAGACACACAGCTAGCTGGGACATTCACTCTGGTACATCAGACACACAGCTAGCTCGGATATTCACACAGGTACGTCAGCCACACAGCTAGCTGGGACATTCACACTGGTACCTCAGACACACAGCTAGCTGGGACATTCACACTGGTACATCAGACACACAGCCATCTGGGACATTCACACTGGTATGTCAGAAACACACCTAGCTGGTACATTCACACTGGTACATCAGACACACAGCTAGCTGGGACATTCACACTGGTACATCAGACACACAGCTAGCTGGGACATTCACACTGGTACGTCAGACACACAGCTAGCTGGGACATTCACACTGGTACGTCAGACACACAGCCAGCTGGGACACTCACACTGGTATGTGAGACACACAGCTAGCTGGAACATGCACTGGTACGTCAGACACACAGCTAGCCTGGATATTCACACTGGTACGTCAGACGCACAGCTGGCCGGGGCATTCACACTGGTACGTCAGACACACAGCTAGCTGGGACATTCACACTGGTATGACAGACACACAACTAGCTGGGACATTCACACTGGTACATCAGACTAACATCTAGTTGGGATATTCAAACTGGTATGTCAGACACACAGCTAGCTGGGACATTCACACTGGTATGTCAGACACACAGCTAGCTGGGACATTCACACTGGTACGTCAGACACACAGCTAGCTGGGACATTCACACTGGTACGTCAGACACACAGCTAGCTGGGATATTCACACTGGTATGTCAGACACACAGCTAGCTGGGACATTCACACTGGTATGTCAGACACACAGCTAGCTGGGACATTCACACTGGTACGTCAGACACACAGCTAGCTGGGACATTCACACTGGTATTCCAGACACACAGCTAGCTGGGATTTTCACACTGGTACGTCAGACACACAACTAGCTGGGACATTCACACTGGTATGTCAGACACACAGCTAGCTGGGACATTCACACTGGTTCATCAGACACACAGCTAGCTGGGACATTCACACTGGTACGTCAGACACACAGCTAGCTGGGACATTAACACTGGTACGTCAGAAACACAGCTAGCTGGGACATTCACACTGGTACGTCAGACACACAGCTAGCTGGGACATTCACACTGGTACGTCAGACACACAGCTAGCTGGGACATTAACACTGGTACGTCAGACACACAGCTAGCTGGGACATTCACACTGGTACGTCAGACACACAGCTTGCTGGGACATTCACACTGCTACGTCAGACACACAGCTAGCTGGGATATTCACACTGGTACGTCAGACACACAACAAGCTGGGACATTCACACTGGTACGTCAGACACACAGCTAGCTGGGACATTCACACTGGTACGTCAGACACACAGCTTGCTGGGACATTCACACTGCTACGTCAGACACACAGCTAACTGGGACATTCACACTGGTACGTCAGACACACAGCTAGCTGGGGCATTCACACTGGTACGTCAGACACACAACAAGCTGGGACATTCACACAGGTACGTCAGACACAGAGCTAGCTGGGACATTCACACTGGTACGTCAGACACACAGCTAGCTGGTACATTCACACTGGTATGTCAGACACACAGCTAGCTGGGACATTCGCACTGGTACGTCAGACACACAGCTAGCTGGGACACTCACACTGGTACATCAGACAAACAGCTAGCTGGGACATTCACACTGCTGCGTCAGACACACAGCTAGCTGGGACATTCACCCTGGTATGTCAGAAACACAGCTAGCTGGGACATGCACTGATACGTCAGACACACAGCTAGCTGGGATATTCACACTGTTACGTCAGACACACAGCTAGCTGGGATATTCACGCTGGTACGTCAGACACACAGCTAGCTGGGACATTCACGCTGGTACATCAGGCACACAGCTTCCTCGGATATTCACACTGTTACGTCAGACACACAGCTAGCTGGGACATTCACACTGGTAGATCAGACACACAGCGAGTTGGGATATTCATGCTGGTACGTCAGACACACAGCTAGCTGGGATATTCACACTGGTACGTCAGACACACAGCTAGCTGGGATATTCACACTGGTACGTCAGACACACAGCTAGCTGGGATATTCACAATGGTACGTCAGACAAACAGCTAGCTGGGACATTCACACTGGTATGTCAGACACACAACTAGCTGGGACATTCACACTGGTATGTCAGACACACAGCTAGATGGGACATTCACACTGGTACGTCAGACACACAGCTAGCTGGGACATTCACACTGGTACGTCAGACACACAGCTAGCTGGGACATTAACACTGGTACGTCAGACACACAGCTAGCTGGGACACTCACACTGCTACGTCAGACACACAGCTAGCTGGGACATTCACACTGGTACGTCAGACACACAGCTAGCTGGCACATTCACACTGCTACGTCAGACACACAGCTAGCTGTGATATTCACACTGGTACGTCAGACACACAGCTAACTGGGACATTCACACTGGTACGTCAGACACACAGCTAGCTGGGACATTCACACTGGTACGTCAGACGCACAACTAGCTGGGACATTCACACAGGTACGTCAGACACAAAGCTAGCTGGGACATTCACACTGGTACGTCAGACACACTGCTAGCTGGTACATTCACACTGGTATGTCAGACACACAGCTAGCTGGGACATTCACACTGGTACGTCAGACACACAGCTAGCTGGGACATTCACACTGGTACGTCAGACAAACAGCTAGCTGGGACATTCACACTGCTACGTCAGACACTCTGCTAGCTGGGACATTCACCCTGGTATGTCAGAAACACAGCTAGCTGGGACATGCGCTGGTACGTCAGACACACAGCTAGCTGGGATATTCACACTGGCACGTCAGACACACAGCTCGCTGGGATATTCACACTTGTACGTCAGACACACAGCTAGCTGGGACATTCACGCTGGTACATCAGACACACATCTAGCTCGGATATTCACTCAGGTACGTCAGAGTCACAGCTAGCTGGGACATTCACACTGGTACCTCAGACACACAGCTAGCTTGGACATTCACGCTGGTATGTCAGACACACAGCTAGCTGGGATATTCACACTGGTACGTCAGTCACACAGCTAGCTGGGAGATTCACGCTGGAATGTCAGACACACAGCTAGCTGGGATATTCATACTGGTACGTCAGACACACAGCTAGCTGGGACATTCATGCTGGAATGTCAGACACACAGCTAGCTGGGATATACACACTGGGACGTCAGACACACAGCTAGCTGGGATATTCACACTGGTACGTCAGACACACAGCTAGCTGGGACATTCACACTGGTACGTCAGACACACAGTGAGCTGGGATATTCACACTGGTACGTCAGACACACTGCTAGCTGGGATATTCACACTGGTACATCAGACACACAGCTAGCTGGGACATTCACACTGGTACGTCAGACACACAGTGAGCTGGGATATTCATGCTGGTACGTCAGACACACAGCTAGCTGGGATATTCACACTGGTACGTCAGACATAAAGCTAGCTGGGACATGCATGCTGGTAGGTCAGACACACAGCTAGCAGGGACATGCACGCTGGTACGTAAGACACACAGCTAGCTGGGATATTCACACTGGTATGTCAGACACACAGCTAGCTGGGATATTCTCACTGGTACTTCAGACACACAGCTAGCTGGGACATTCACTCTGGTACATCAGACACACAGCTAGCTCGGATATTCACACAGGTACGTCAGCCACACAGCTAGCTGCGACATTCACACTGGTACCTCAGACACACAGCTAGCTGGGACATTCACACTGGTACATCAGACACACAGCCATCTGGGACATTCACACTGGTATGTCAGAAACACACCTAGCTGGTACATTCACACTGATACATCAGACACACAGCTAGCTGGGATATTCACACTGGTACATCAGACACACAGCTAGCTGGGACATTCACACTGGTACGTCAGACACACAGCTAGCTGGGACATTCACACTGGTACGTCAGACACACAGCCAGCTGGGACACTCACACTGGTATGTGAGACACACAGCTAGCTGGAACATGCACTGGTACGTCAGACACACAGCTAGCCTGGATATTCACACTGGTACGTCAGACGCACAGCTGGCTGGGACATTCACACTGGTACGTCAGACACACAGCCAGCTGGGTCATTCACACTGGTACCTCAGACACACAGCTAGCTGGGACATTCACACTGGTATGACAGACACACAACTAGCTGGGACATTCACACTGGTACGTCAGACACACAGCTAGCTGGGATATTCACACTGGTATGTCAGACACACAGCTAGATGGGACATTCACACTGGTATGTCAGACACACAGCTAGCTGGGACATTCACACTGGTACGTCAGACACACAGCTAGCTGGGACATTAACACTGGTACGTCAGACACACAGCTAGCGGGGATATTCCCACTGGTATGTCAGACACACAGCTAGATGGGACATTCACACTGGTATGTCAGACACACAGCTAGCTGGGACATTCACACTGGTACGTCAGACACACAGCTAGCTGGGACATTAACACTGGTACGTCAGACACACAGCTAGCTGGGACATTCACACTGGTATGTCAGACACACAGCTAACTGCGACATTCACACTGGTACGTCAGACACACAGCTAGCTGGGACATTCACACTGGTACGTCAGACACACAACTAGCTGGGACATTTACACTGGTACGTCAGACACACAGCTTGCTGGAACATTCACACTGCTACGTCAGACACACAGCTAGCTGGGACATTCACACTGGTACGTCAGACACACAACTAGATAGGACATTCACACTGGTACGTCAGACACACAGCTAACTGGGACATTCACACTGGTACGTCAGACACACAGCTAGCTGGGGCATTCACACTGGTACGTCAGACACACAACAAGCTGGGACATTCACACAGGTACGTCAGACACAGAGCTAGCTGGGACATTCACACTGGTACGTCAGACACACAGCTAGCTGGTACATTCACACTGGTACGTCAGACACACAGCTAACTGGAACATTCACACTGGTACGTCAGACAAACAGCTAGCTGGGACATTCACACTGCTGCGTCAGACACACAGCTAGCTGGGACATTCACCCTGGTATGTCAGAAACACAGCTAGCTGGGACATGCACTGATACGTCAGACACACAGCTAGCTGGGATATTCACAATGTTACGTCAGACACACAGCTAGCTGGGATATTCACACTGGTACGTCATACACACAGCTAGCTGGGACATTCACGCTGGTACATCAGACACACAGCTTCCTCGGATATTCACACTGTTACGTCAGACACACAGCTAGCTGGGACATTCACACTGGTACATCAGACACACAGCGAGTTGGGATATTCATGCTGGTACGTCAGACACACAGCTAGCTGGGTTATTCACACTGGTACGTCAGACACACAGCTAGCTGGGATATTCACACTGGTACGTCATACACACAGCTAGCTGGGATATTCACAATGGTATGTCAGACAAACAGCTAGCTGGGACATTCACACTGGTATGTCAGACACACAAGTAGCTGGGACATTCACACTGGTATGTCAGACACACAGCTAGATGGGACATTCACACTGGTACGTCAGACACACAGCTAGCTGGGACATTCACCTGGTACGTCAGACACACAGCTAGCTGGGACATTAACACTGGTACGTCAGACACACAGCTAGCTGGGACACTCACACTGCTACGTCAGACACACAGCTAGCTGGGACATTCACACTGGTACGTCAGACACACAGCTAGCTGGGACATTCACACTGCTACGTCAGACACACAGCTAGCTGTGATATTCACACTGGTACGTCAGACACACAGCTAACTGGGACATTCACACTGGTACGTCAGAAACACAGCTAGCTGGGACATTCACACTGGTACGTCAGACGCACAACTAGCTGGGACATTCACACAGGTACGTCAGACACAAAGCTAGCTGGGACATTCACACTGGTACGTCAGACACACAGCTAGCTGGTACATTCACACTGGTATGTCAGACACACAGCTAGCTGGGACATTCACACTGGTACGTCAGACACACAGCTAGCTGGGACATTCACACTGGTACGTCAGACAAACTGCTAGCTGGGACATTCACACTGCTACGTCAGACACACAGCTAGCTGGGACATTCACCCTGGTATGTCAGACACACAGCTAGCTGGGACATTCACACTGGTACGTCAGACACACAGCTAGCTGGGATATTCGCACTGGTACATCAGACAAACAGTTAGCTGGGATATTCACACTGGTACGTCAGACGCACATCTAGCTGGGATATTCACGCTGGTACATCAGACATACAGCTAGCTGGGATATTCACACAGGTACGTCAGACGCACAGCTAGCTGGGACATTCACACTGGAACGTCAGACACACAGCTAGCTGGGACATTCACACTGGTATGTCAGACACACAACTAGCTTGGATATTCACACAGGTACGTCAGACACACAGCTAGCTGGGACATTCACGCTGGTACGTCAGACAAACATCTAGCTGGGACATTTACACTGGTACGTCAGACACACAGCTAGCTGGGCCATTTACGCTGGTATGTCAGACACACAGATAGCTGGGACATGCACACTGGTACGTCAGACACACAGCTAGCTGGGGTATTCACACTGGTACGTCAGACACACAGCTAGCTGGGACATTCACACTGGTACGTCAGACACACAGTGAGCTGGGATATTCACACTGGTACGTCAGACGCACAGCTGGCTGGGACATTCACACTGGTACGTCAGACACACAGCTAGCTGGGTCATTCACACTGGTATGTCAGACACACAGTTAGCTGGGATATTAACACTGGTACCTCAGACACACAGCTAGCTGGGACATTCACACTGGTATGACAGACACACAACTAGCTGGGACATTCACACTGGTACGTCAGACACACAGCTAGCTGGGATATTCACACTGGTATGTCAGACATACAGCTAGATGGGACATTCACACTGGTACGTCAGACACACAGCTAGCTGGGACATTCACACTGGTACGTCAGACACACAGCTAGCTGGGACATTAACACTGGTACGTCAGACACACAGCTAGCTGGGACATTCACACTGGTATGTCAGACACACAGCTAGCTGGGACATTCACACTGGTACGTCAGACACACAGCTAGCTGGGACATTAACACTGGTACGTCAGACACACAGCTAGCTGGGACATTCACACTGGTACGTCAGACACACAGCTTGCTGGAACATTCACACTGCTACGTCAGACACACAGCTAGCTGGGATATTCACACTGGTACGTCAGACACACAACTAGATAGGACATTCACACTGGTACGTCAGACACACAGCTAACTGGGACATTCACACTGGTACGTCAGACACACAGCTAGCTGGGGCATTCACACTGGTACGTCAGACACACAACAAGCTGGGACATTCACACAGGTACGTCAGACACAGAGCTATCTGGGACTTTCACACTGGTACGTCAGACACACAGCTAGCTGGTACATTCACACTGGTATGTCAGACACACAGCTAGCTGGGACATTCGCACTGGTACGTCAGACACACAGCCAGCTGGGACACTCACACTGGTATGTGAGACACACAGCTAGCTGGAACATGCACTGGTACGTCAGACACACAGCTAGCCTGGATATTCACACTGGTACGTCAGACGCACAGCTGGCTGGGACATTCACACTGGTACGTCAGACACACAGCCAGCTGGGTCATTCACACTGGTACCTCAGACACACAGCTAGCTGGGACATTCACACTGGTATGACAGACACACAACTAGCTGGGACATTCACACTGGTACGTCAGACACACAGCTAGCTGGGATATTCACACTGGTATGTCAGACACACAGCTAGATGGGACATTCACACTGGTATGTCAGACACACAGCTAGCTGGGACATTCACACTGGTACGTCAGACACACAGCTAGCTGGGACATTAACACTGGTACGTCAGACACACAGCTAGCGGGGATATTCCCACTGGTATGTCAGACACACAGCTAGATGGGACATTCACACTGGTATGTCAGACACACAGCTAGCTGGGTCATTCACACTGGTACGTCAGACACACAGCTAGCTTGGACATTAACACTGTTACGTCAGACACACAGCTAGCTTGGACATTCACACTGGTAAGTTACACACACAGCTAGCTGGGGTATTCACACTGGTACGTCAGACACACAGCTAGCTGGGACATTCACACTGGTACGTCAGACACACAGCTAGCTGGGACATTCACACTGGTACGTCAGACACACAGCTTGCTGGAACATTCACACTGCTACGTCAGACACACAGCTAGCTGGGACATTCACACTGGTACGTCAGACACACAACTAGATAGGACATTCACACTGGTACGTCAGACACACAGCTAACTGGGACATTCACACTGGTACGTCAGACACACAGCTAGCTGGGGCATTCACACTGGTACGTCAGACACACAACAAGCTGGGACATTCACACAGGTACGTCAGACACAGAGCTAGCTGGGACATTCACACTGGTACGTCAGACACACAGCTAGCTGGTACATTCACACTGGTACGTCAGACACACAGCTAACTGGAACATTCACACTGGTACGTCAGACAAACAGCTAGCTGGGACATTCACACTGCTGCGTCAGACACACAGCTAGCTGGGACATTCACCCTGGTATGTCAGAAACACAGCTAGCTGGGACATGCACTGATACGTCAGACACACAGCTAGCTGGGATATTCACAATGTTACGTCAGACACACAGCTAGCTGGGATATTCACACTGGTACGTCATACACACAGCTAGCTGGGACATTCACGCTGGTACATCAGACACACAGCTTCCTCGGATATTCACACTGTTACGTCAGACACACAGCTAGCTGGGACATTCACACTGGTACATCAGACACACAGCGAGTTGGGATATTCATGCTGGTACGTCAGACACACAGCTAGCTGGGTTATTCACACTGGTACGTCAGACACACAGCTAGCTGGGATATTCACACTGGTACGTCATACACACAGCTAGCTGGGATATTCACAATGGTATGTCAGACAAACAGCTAGCTGGGACATTCACACTGGTATGTCAGACACACAAGTAGCTGGGACATTCACACTGGTATGTCAGACACACAGCTAGATGGGACATTCACACTGGTACGTCAGACACACAGCTAGCTGGGACATTCACCTGGTACGTCAGACACACAGCTAGCTGGGACATTAACACTGGTACGTCAGACACACAGCTAGCTGGGACACTCACACTGCTACGTCAGACACACAGCTAGCTGGGACATTCACTCTGGTACGTCAGACACACAGCTAGCTGGGACATTCACACTGGTACGTCAGACACACAGCTAGCTGGGACATTCACACTGGTACGTCAGACACACAGCTAGCTGGGACATTCACACTGGTACGTCAGACACACAGCTAGCTGGGACATTCACACTGGTACGTCAGACACACAGCTAGCTGGGACATTCACACTGGTACGTCAGACACACAGCTAGCTGGGACATTCACACTGCTATGTCAGACACACAGCTAGCTGGGATATTCTACACTGGTACGTCAGACACACAGCTAGCTGGCACTTTCACACTGGTATGTCAGACACACAACTAGCTGGGACATTCACACTGCTACGTCAGACACACAGCTAGCTGGGACATTCACACTGGTACGTCAGACACACAGCTAGCAGGGATATTCACACTGATATGTCAAACACACAGCTAGCTGTGACATTCACGCTGGTACGTCAGACACACAGCTAGCTGGGACATTCACACTGGTACGTCAGACACACAGCTAGCTGGGACATTCACACTGGTACGTCAGACACACAGCTAGCTGGGACATTCACACTGGTACGTCAGACACACAGCTAGCTTGGACATTCACACTGGTACGTCAGACACACAGCTAGCAGGGACATTCACACTGGTACGTCAGACACACAGCTAGCTGGGACATTCACACTGGTACGTCAGACACACAGCTAGCTGGGACATTCACACTGGTACGTCAGACACACAGCTAGCTGGGACATTCACACTGGTACGTCAGACACACAGCTAGCTGGGACATTCACACTGGTACGTCAGACACACAGCTAGCTGGGATATTCACACTGGTACGTCAGACACACAGCTAGCTGGGATATTCACACTGGTACGTCAGACACACAGCTAGCTGGGACATTCACACTGGTACGTCAGACACACAGCTAGCTGGGATATTCACACTGGTACGTCAGACACACAGCTAGCTGGGACATTCACACTGGTACGTCAGACACACAGCTAGCTGGGACATTCACACTGGTACGTCAGACACACAGCTAGCTGGGATATTCACACTGGTACGTCAGACACACAGCTAGCTGGGACATTCACACTGGTACGTCAGACACACAGCTAGCTGGGACATTCACACTGGTACGTCAGACACACAGCTAGCTGGGACATTCACACTGGTATGTCAGACACACAGCTAGCTGGGACATTCACACTGGTACGTCAGACACACAGCTAGCTGGGACATTCACACTGGTACGTCAGACACACAGCTAGCTGGGACATTCACACTGGCACGTCAGACACACAGCTAGCTGGGACATTCACACTGGTACGTCAGACACACAGCTAGCTGGGACATTCACACTGGTACGTCAGACACACAGCTAGCTGGGACATTCACACTGGTACGTCAGACACACAGCTAGCTGGGACATTCACACTGGTACGTCAGACACACAGCTAGCTGGGACATTCACACTGGTACGTCAGACACACAGCTAGCTGGGACATTCACACTGGTACGTCAGACACACAGCTAGCTGGGACATTCACACTGGTACGTCAGACACACAGCTAGCTGGGACATTCACACTGGTACGTCAGACACACAGCTAGCTGGGACATTCACACTGGTACGTCAGACACACAGCTAGCTGGGACATTCACACTGGTACGTCAGACACACAGCTAGCTGGGACATTCACACTGGTACGTCAGACACACAGCTAGCTGGGACATTCACACTGGTACGTCAGACACACAGCTAGCTGGGACATTCACACTGGTACGTCAGACACACAGCTAGCTGGGACATTCACACTGGTACGTCAGACACACAGCTAGCTGGGACATTCACACTGGTACGTCAGACACACAGCTAGCTGGGACATTCACACTGGTACGTCAGACACACAGCTAGCTGGGACATTCACACTGGTACGTCAGACACACAGCTAGCTGGGACATTCACACTGGTACGTCAGACACACAGCTAGCTGGGATATTCACACAGGTACGTCAGACACACAGCTAGCTGGGACATTCACACTGGTACGTCAGACACACAGCTAGCTGGGACATTCACACTGGTACGTCAGACACACAGCTAGCTGGGACATTCACACTGGTACGTCAGACACACAGCTAGCTGGGACATTCACACTGGTACGTCAGACACACAGCTAGCTGGGATATTCACACTGGTACGTCAGACACACAGCTAGCTGGGACATTCACACTGGTACGTCAGACACACAGCTAGCTGGGATATTCACACTGGTACGTCAGACACACAGCTAGCTGGGACATTCACACTGGTACGTCAGACACACAGCTAGCTGGGACATTCACACTGGTACGTCAGACACACAGCTAGCTGGGACATTCACACTGGTACGTCAGACACACAGCTAGCTGGGACATTCACACTGGTACGTCAGACACACAGCTAGCTGGGACATTCACACTGGTACGTCAGACACACAGCTAGCTGGGACATTCACACTGGTACGTCAGACACACAGCTAGCTGGGACATTCACACTGGTACGTCAGACACACAGCTAGCTGGGACATTCACACTGGTACGTCAGACACACAGCTAGCTGGGACATTCACACTGGTACGTCAGACACACAGCTAGCTGGGACATTCACACTGGTACGTCAGACACACAGCTAGCTGGGACATTCACACTGGTACGTCAGACACACAGCTAGCTGGGACATTCACACTGGTACGTCAGACACACAGCTAGCTGGGACATTCACACTGGTACGTCAGACACACAGCTAGCTGGGACATTCACACTGGTACGTCAGACACACAGCTAGCTGGGACATTCACACTGGTACGTCAGACACACAGCTAGCTGGGACATTCACACTGGTACGTCAGACACACAGCTAGCTGGGACATTCACACTGGTACGTCAGACACACAGCTAGCTGGGACATTCACACTGGTACGTCAGACACACAGCTAGCTGGGACATTCACACTGGTACGTCAGACACACAGCTAGCTGGGACATTCACACTGGTACGTCAGACACACAGCTAGCTGGGACATTCACACTGGTACGTCAGACACACAGCTAGCTGGGACATTCACTCTGGTACGTCAGACACACAGCTAGCTGGGATATTCACACTGGTACGTCAGACACACAGCTAGCTGGGACATTCACACTGGTACGTCAGACACACAGCTAGCTGGGACATTCACACTGGTACGTCAGACACACAGCTAGCTGGGACATTCACACTGGTACGTCAGACACACAGCTAGCTGGGACATTCACACTGGTACGTCAGACACACAGCTAGCTGGGACATTCACACTGGTACGTCAGACACACAGCTAGCTGGGACATTCACACTGGTACGTCAGACACACAGCTAGCTGGGACATTCACACTGGTACGTCAGACACACAGCTAGCTGGGACATTCACACTGGTACGTCAGACACACAGCTAGCTGGGACATTCACACTGGTACGTCAGACACACAGCTAGCTGGGACATTCACACTGGTACGTCAGACACACAGCTAGCTGGGACATTCACACTGGTACGTCAGACACACAGCTAGCTGGGACATTCACACTGGTACGTCAGACACACAGCTAGCTGGGACATTCACACTGGTACGTCAGACACACAGCTAGCTGGGACATTCACACTGGTACGTCAGACACACAGCTAGCTGGGATATTCACACTGGTACGTCAGACACACAGCTAGCTGGGACATTCACACTGGTACGTCAGACACACAGCTAGCTGGGACATTCACACTGGTACGTCAGACACACAGCTAGCTGGGACATTCACACTGGTACGTCAGACACACAGCTAGCTGGGACATTCACACTGGTACGTCAGACACACAGCTAGCTGGGACATTCACACTGGTACGTCAGACACACAGCTAGCTGGGATATTCACACTGGTACGTCAGACACACAGCTAGCTGGGACATTCACACTGGTACGTCAGACACACAGCTAGCTGGGACATTCACACTGGTACGTCAGACACACAGCTAGCTGGGACATTCACACTGGTACGTCAGACACACAGCTAGCTGGGACATTCACACTGGTACGTCAGACACACAGCTAGCTGGGACATTCACACTGGTACGTCAGACACACAGCTAGCTGGGACATTCACACTGGTACGTCAGACACACAGCTAGCTGGGACATTCACACTGGTACGTCAGACACACAGCTAGCTGGGACATTCACACTGGTACGTCAGACACACAGCTAGCTGGGACATTCACACTGGTACGTCAGACACACAGCTAGCTGGGACATTCACACTGGTACGTCAGACACACAGCTAGCTGGGACATTCACACTGGTACGTCAGACACACAGCTAGCTGGGACATTCACACTGGTACGTCAGACACACAGCTAGCTGGGACATTCACACTGGTACGTCAGACACACAGCTAGCTGGGACATTCACACTGGTACGTCAGACACACAGCTAGCTGGGACATTCACACTGGTACGTCAGACACACAGCTAGCTGGGACATTCACACTGGTACGTCAGACACACAGCTAGCTGGGACATTCACACTGGTACGTCAGACACACAGCTAGCTGGGACATTCACACTGGTACGTCAGACACACAGCTAGCTGGGACATTCACACTGGTACGTCAGACACACAGCTAGCTGGGACATTCACACTGGTACGTCAGACACACAGCTAGCTGGGACATTCACACTGGTACGTCAGACACACAGCTAGCTGGGACATTCACACTGGTACGTCAGACACACAGCTAGCTGGGACATTCACACTGGTACGTCAGACACACAGCTAGCTGGGACATTCACACTGGTACGTCAGACACACAGCTAGCTGGGATATTCACACTGGTACGTCAGACACACAGCTAGCTGGGACATTCACACTGGTACGTCAGACACACAGCTAGCTGGGACATTCACACTGGTATGTCAGACACACAGCTAGCTGGGACATTCACACTGGTACGTCAGACACACAGCTAGCTGGGACATTCACGCTGGTATGTCAGACACACAGCTAGCTGGGATATTCACACTGGTACGTCAGACACACAGCTAGCTGGGACATTCACACTGGAATGTCAGACACACAGCTAGCTGGGACATTCACACTGGTACGTCAGACACACAGCTAGCTGGGACATTCACACTGGTACGTCAGACACACAGCTAGCTGGGATATTCACACTGGTACGTCAGACACACAGCTAGCTGGGACATTCACACTGGTACGTCAGACACACAGCTAGCTGGGATATTCACACTGGTACGTCAGACACACAGCTAGCTGGGATATTCACACTGGTACGTCAGACACACAGCTAGCTGGGACATTCACTCTGGTACGTCAGACACACAGCTAGCTGGGACATTCACACTGGTACGTCAGACACACAGCTAGCTGGGACATTCACACTGGTATGTCAGACACACAGCTAGCTGGGATATTCACACTGGTACGTCAGACACACAGCTAGCTGGGACATTCACACAGGTACTTCAGACACACAGCTAGCTGGGATATTCACACTGGTATGTCGGACACACAGCTAGCTGGGACATTCACACTGGTACGTCAGACACACAGCTAGCTGGGACATTCACACTGGTACGTCAGACACACAGCTAGCTGGGATATTCACACTGGTACGTCAGACACACAGCTAGCTGGGACATTCACACTGGTACGTCAGACACACAGCTAGCTGGGACATTCACGCTGTTACGTCAGACACACTGCTAGCTGGGACATTCACACTGGTACGTCAGACACACAGCTAGCTGGGACATTCACACTGGTACGTCAGACACACAGCTAGCTGGGACATTCACACTGGTACGTCAGACACACAGCTAGCTGGGACATTCACACTGGTACGTCAGACACACAGCTAGCTGGGACATTCACACTGGTACGTCAGACACACAGCTAGCTGGGACATTCACACTGGTACGTCAGACACACAGCTAGCTGGGACATTCACACTGGTACGTCAGACACACAGCTAGCTGGGACATTCACACTGGTACGTCAGACACACAGCTAGCTGGGACATTCACACTGGTATGTCAGACACACAGCTAGCTGGGACATTCACACTGGTACGTCAGACACACAGCTAGCTGGGACATTCACACTGGTACGTCAGACACACAGCTAGCTGGGACATTCACACTGGTACGTCAGACACACAGCTAGCTGGGACATTCACACTGGTACGTCAGACACACAGCTAGCTGGGACATTCACACTGGTACGTCAGACACACAGCTAGCTGGGACATTCACACTGGTACGTCAGACACACAGCTAGCTGGGACATTCACACTGGTACGTCAGACACACAGCTAGCTGGGACATTCACACTGGTACGTCAGACACACAGCTAGCTGGGACATTCACACTGGTACGTCAGACACACAGCTAGCTGGGACATTCACACTGGTACGTCAGACACACAGCTAGCTGGGACATTCACACTGGTACGTCAGACACACAGCTAGCTGGGACATTCACACTGGTACGTCAGACACACAGCTAGCTGGGACATTCACACTGGTACGTCAGACACACAGCTAGCTGGGACATTCACACTGGTACGTCAGACACACAGCTAGCTGGGACATTCACACTGGTACGTCAGACACACAGCTAGCTGGGACATTCACACTGGTACGTCAGACACACAGCTAGCTGGGACATTCACACTGGTACGTCAGACACACAGCTAGCTGGGACATTCACACTGGTACGTCAGACACACAGCTAGCTGGGACATTCACACTGGTACGTCAGACACACAGCTAGCTGGGACATTCACACTGGTACGTCAGACACACAGCTAGCTGGGACATTCACACTGGTACGTCAGACACACAGCTAGCTGGGACATTCACACTGGTACGTCAGACACACAGCTAGCTGGGACATTCACACTGGTACGTCAGACACACAGCTAGCTGGGACATTCACACTGGTACGTCAGACACACAGCTAGCTGGGACATTCACACTGGTACGTCAGACACACAGCTAGCTGGGACATTCACACTGGTACGTCAGACACACAGCTAGCTGGGACATTCACACTGGTACGTCAGACACACAGCTAGCTGGGACATTCACACTGGTACGTCAGACACACAGCTAGCTGGGACATTCACACTGGTACGTCAGACACACAGCTAGCTGGGACATTCACACTGGTACGTCAGACACACAGCTAGCTGGGACATTCACACTGGTACGTCAGACACACAGCTAGCTGGGACATTCACACTGGTACGTCAGACACACAGCTAGCTGGGACATTCACACTGGTAAGTCAGACACACAGCTAGCTGGGACATTCACACTGGTACGTCAGACACACAGCTTGCTGGGACATTCACACTGGTACGTCAGACACACAGCTATTTGGGACATTCACACTGGTACTTCAGACACACAGCTAGCTGGGATATTCACACTGGTACGTCAGACACACAGCTAGCTGGGACATTCACACTGGTACGTCAGACACACAGCTAGCTGGGACATTCACACTGGTACGTCAGACACACAGCTAGCTGGGATATTCACACTGGTACGTCAGACACACAGCTAGCTGGGACATTCACACTGGTACGTCAGACACACAGCTAGCTGGGACATTCACACTGGTACGTCAGACACACAGCTAGCTGGGACATTCACACTGGTACGTCAGACACACAGCTAGCTGGGACATTCACACTGGTACGTCAGACACACAGCTAGCTGGGACATTCACACTGGTACGTCAGACACACAGCTAGCTGGGACATTCACACTGGTACGTCAGACACACAGCTAGCTGGGACATTCACACTGGTACGTCAGACACACAGCTAGCTGGGACATTCACACTGGTACGTCAGACACACAGCTAGCTGGGACATTCACACTGGTACGTCAGACACACAGCTAGCTGGGACATTCACACTGGTACGTCAGACACACAGCTAGCTGGGACATTCACACTGGTACGTCAGACACACAGCTAGCTGGGACATTCACACTGGTACGTCAGACACACAGCTAGCTGGGACATTCACACTGGTACGTCAGACACACAGCTAGCTGGGACATTCACACTGGTACGTCAGACACACAGCTAGCTGGGACATTCACACTGGTACGTCAGACACACAGCTAGCTGGGACATTCACACTGGTACGTCAGACACACAGCTAGCTGGGACATTCACACTGGTACGTCAGACACACAGCTAGCTGGGACATTCACACTGGTACGTCAGACACACAGCTAGCTGGGACATTCACACTGGTACGTCAGACACACAGCTAGCTGGGACATTCACACTGGTACGTCAGACACACAGCTAGCTGGGACATTCACACTGGTACGTCAGACACACAGCTAGCTGGGACATTCACACTGGTACGTCAGACACACAGCTAGCTGGGATATTCACACTGGTACGTCAGACACACAGCTAGCTGGGACATTCACACTGGTACGTCAGACACACAGCTAGCTGGGACATTCACACTGGTACGTCAGACACACAGCTAGCTGGGACATTCACACTGGTACGTCAGACACACAGCTTGCTGGGATATTCACACTGGTACGTCAGACACACAGCTAGCTGGGACATTCACACTGGTACGTCAGACACACAGCTAGCTGGGACATTCACACTGGTACATCAGACACACAGCTTGCTGGGATATTCGCACTGGTACGTCTGACACACAGCTAGCTGGGACATTCACCCTGGTACGTCAGACACACAGCTTGCTGCGATATTCACACTGGTACGTCAGACACACAGCTAGCTGGGACATTCACACTGGTACGTCAGACACACAGCTAGCTGGGACATTCACACTGTTACGTCAGACACACAGCTAGCTTGGACATTCACACTGGCACGTTACACACACAGCTAGCTGGGACATTCACACTGGGACGTCAGACAAACAACTAGCTGGGCCATTCACACTGGTACGTCTGACACACAGCTAGCTGGGATATTCACATTGGTATATCAGACACACAGCTAGCTGGGATATTCACACTGGTACGTCAGACACACAGCTAGCTGGGACATTCACACTGGTACGTCTGACACACAGCTAGCTGGGACATTCACACTGGCATGTCAAACACACTGCTAGCTGGGATATTCACACTGGTACGTCAGACACACAGCTAGCTGGGATATTCACACTGGTACGTCAGACACACGGCTAGCTGGGACATTCACACTGATACGACGGACACACAGCTAGCTGGGACATTCACACTGGTACGTCAGACACACAGCTAGCTGGGACATTCACACTGGTACGTCAGACACACAGCTAGCTGGGACATTCACACTGGTACGTCAGACACACAGCTAACTGGGACATTCACACTGGTACCTCAGATAGACAGCTAGCTGGGACGTTCACACTGGTACGTCAGACACACAGCTAGCTGGGACATTCACACTGGTACGTCAGACACACAGCTAGCTGGGACATTCACACTGGTACGTCAGACACACAGCTAGCTGGGACATTCACACTGGTACGTCAGACACACAGCTAGCTGGGACATTCACACTGGTACGTCAGACACACAGCTAGCTGGGACATTCACACTGGTACGTCAGACACACAGCTAGCTGGGACATTCACACTGGTATGTCAGACACACAGCTAGCTGGGACATTCACACTGGTACGTCAGACACACAGCTAGCTGGGATATTCACACTGGTACGTCAGACACACAGCTAGCTGGGACATTCACACTGGTACGTCAGACACACAGCTAGCTGGGACATTCACACTGGTACGTCAGACACACAGCTAGCTGGGACATTCACACTGGTACGTCAGACACACAGCTAGCTGGGACATTCACACTGGTACGTCAGACACACAGCTAGCTGGGACATTCACACTGGTACGTCAGACACACAGCTAGCTGGGACATTCACACTGGTACGTCAGACACACAGCTAGCTGGGACATTCACACTGGTACGTCAGACACACAGCTAGCTGGGACATTCACACTGGTACGTCAGACACACAGCTAGCTGGGACATTCACACTGGTACGTCAGACACACAGCTAGCTGGGACATTCACACTGGTACGTCAGACACACAGCTAGCTGGGACATTCACACTGGTACGTCAGACACACAGCTAGCTGGGACATTCACACTGGTACGTCAGACACACAGCTAGCTGGGACATTCACACTGGTACGTCAGACACACAGCTAGCTGGGACATTCACACTGGTACGTCAGACACACAGCTAGCTGGGACATTCACACTGGTACGTCAGACACACAGCTAGCTGGGACATTCACACTGGTACGTCAGACACACAGCTAGCTGGGACATTCACACTGGTACGTCAGACACACAGCTAGCTGGGACATTCACACTGGTACGTCAGACACACAGCTAGCTGGGACATTCACACTGGTACGTCAGACACACAGCTAGCTGGGACATTCACACTGGTACGTCAGACACACAGCTAGCTGGGACATTCACACTGGTACGTCAGACACACAGCTAGCTGGGACATTCACACTGGTACGTCAGACACACAGCTAGCTGGGACATTCACACTGGTACGTCAGACACACAGCTAGCTGGGACATTCACACTGGTACGTCAGACACACAGCTAGCTGGGACATTCACACTGGTACGTCAGACACACAGCTAGCTGGGACATTCACACTGGTACGTCAGACACACAGCTAGCTGGGACATTCACACTGGTACGTCAGACACACAGCTAGCTGGGACATTCACACTGGTACGTCAGACACACAGCTAGCTGGGACATTCACACTGGTACGTCAGACACACAGCTAGCTGGGACATTCACACTGGTACGTCAGACACACAGCTAGCTGGGACATTCACACTGGTACGTCAGACACACAGCTAGCTGGGACATTCACACTGGTACGTCAGACACACAGCTAGCTGGGATATTCACACTGGTACGTCAGACACACAGCTAGCTGGGACATTCACACTGGTACGTCAGACACACAGCTAGCTGGGACATTCACACTGGTACGTCAGACACACAGCTAGCTGGGACATTCACACTGGTACGTCAGACACACAGCTAGCTGGGACATTCACACTGGTACGTCAGACACACAGCTAGCTGGGACATTCACACTGGTACGTCAGACACACAGCTAGCTGGGACATTCACACTGGTACGTCAGACACACAGCTAGCTGGGACATTCACACTGGTACGTCAGACACACAGCTAGCTGGGACATTCACACTGGTATGTCAGACACACAGCTAGCTGGGACATTCACACTGGTACGTCAGACACACAGCTAGCTGGGACATTCACACTGGTACGTCAGACACACAGCTAGCTGGGACATTCACACTGGTACGTCAGACACACAGCTAGCTGGGACATTCACACTGGTACGTCAGACACACAGCTAGCTGGGACATTCACACTGGTACGTCAGACACACAGCTAGCTGGGACATTCACACTGGTACGTCAGACACACAGCTAGCTGGGACATTCACACTGGTACGTCAGACACACAGCTAGCTGGGACATTCACACTGGTACGTCAGACACACAGCTAGCTGGGACATTCACACTGGTACGTCAGACACACAGCTAGCTGGGACATTCACACTGGTACGTCAGACACACAGCTAGCTGGGACATTCACACTGGTACGTCAGACACACAGCTAGCTGGGACATTCACACTGGTACGTCAGACACACAGCTAGCTGGGACATTCACACTGGTACGTCAGACACACAGCTAGCTGGGACATTCACACTGGTACGTCAGACACACAGCTAGCTGGGACATTCACACTGGTACGTCAGACACACAGCTAGCTGGGACATTCACACTGGTACGTCAGACACACAGCTAGCTGGGACATTCACACTGGTACGTCAGACACACAGCTAGCTGGGACATTCACACTGGTACGTCAGACACACAGCTAGCTGGGACATTCACACTGGTACGTCAGACACACAGCTAGCTGGGACATTCACACTGGTACGTCAGACACACAGCTAGCTGGGACATTCACACTGGTACGTCAGACACACAGCTAGCTGGGACATTCACACTGGTACGTCAGACACACAGCTAGCTGGGACATTCACACTGGTACGTCAGACACACAGCTAGCTGGGACATTCACACTGGTACGTCAGACACACAGCTAGCTGGGACATTCACACTGGTACGTCAGACACACAGCTAGCTGGGACATTCACACTGGTACGTCAGACACACAGCTAGCTGGGACATTCACACTGGTACGTCAGACACACAGCTAGCTGGGACATTCACACTGGTACGTCAGACACACAGCTAGCTGGGACATTCACACTGGTACGTCAGACACACAGCTAGCTGGGACATTCACACTGGTACGTCAGACACACAGCTAGCTGGGACATTCACACTGGTACGTCAGACACACAGCTAGCTGGGACATTCACACTGGTACGTCAGACACACAGCTAGCTGGGACATTCACACTGGTACGTCAGACACACAGCTAGCTGGGACATTCACACTGGTACGTCAGACACACAGCTAGCTGGGACATTCACACTGGTACGTCAGACACACAGCTAGCTGGGACATTCACACTGGTACGTCAGACACACAGCTAGCTGGGACATTCACACTGGTACGTCAGACACACAGCTAGCTGGGACATTCACACTGGTACGTCAGACACACAGCTAGCTGGGACATTCACACTGGTACGTCAGACACACAGCTAGCTGGGACATTCACACTGGTACGTCAGACACACAGCTAGCTGGGACATTCACACTGGTACGTCAGACACACAGCTAGCTGGGACATTCACACTGGTACGTCAGACACACAGCTAGCTGGGACATTCACACTGGTACGTCAGACACACAGCTAGCTGGGACATTCACACTGGTACGTCAGACACACAGCTAGCTGGGACATTCACACTGGTACGTCAGACACACAGCTAGCTGGGACATTCACACTGGTACGTCAGACACACAGCTAGCTGGGACATTCACACTGGTACGTCAGACACACAGCTAGCTGGGACATTCACACTGGTACGTCAGACACACAGCTAGCTGGGACATTCACACTGGTACGTCAGACACACAGCTAGCTGGGACATTCACACTGGTACGTCAGACACACAGCTAGCTGGGACATTCACACTGGTACGTCAGACACACAGCTAGCTGGGACATTCACACTGGTACGTCAGACACACAGCTAGCTGGGACATTCACACTGGTACGTCAGACACACAGCTAGCTGGGACATTCACACTGGTACGTCAGACACACAGCTAGCTGGGACATTCACACTGGTACGTCAGACACACAGCTAGCTGGGACATTCACACTGGTACGTCAGACACACAGCTAGCTGGGACATTCACACTGGTACCTCAGACACACAGCTAGCTGGGACATTCACACTGGTACGTCAGACACACAGCTAGCTGGGACATTCACACTGGTACGTCAGACACACAGCTAGCTGGGACATTCACACTGGTATGTCAGACACACAGCTAGCTGGGACATTCACACTGGTACGTCAGACACACAGCTAGCTGGGACATTCACACTGGCACATCAGACACACAGCTAGCTGGGACATTCACACTGGCACGTCAGACACACAGCTAGCTGGGACATTCACACTGGTACGTCAGACACACAGCTAGCTGGGACATTCACACTGGTACGTCAGACACACAGCTAGCTGGGACATTCACACTGGTACGTCAGACACACAGCTAGCTGGGACATTCACACTGGTACGTCAGACACACAGCTAGCTGGGACATTCACACTGGTACGTCAGACACACAGCTAGCTGGGACATTCACACTGGTACGTCAGACACACAGCTAGCTGGCACATTCACACTGGTATGTCAGACACACAACTAGCTGGGACATTCACACTGGTACGTCAGACACACAGCTAGCTGGGACATTCACACTGGTACGTCAGACACACAGCTAGCTGGGATATTCACACTGGTACGTCAGACACACAGCTAGCTGGGACATTCACACTGGTACGTCAGACACACAGCTAGCTGGGACATTCACACTGGTACGTCAGACACACAGCTAGCTGGGACATTCACACTGGTACGTCAGACACACAGCTAGCTGGGACATTCACACTGGTACGTCAGACACACAGCTAGCTGGGACATTCACACTGGTACGTCAGACACACAGCTAGCTGGGACATTCACACTGGTACGTCAGGACACACACTAGCTGGGCATTCACACTGGTACGTCAGACACACAGCTAGCTGGGACATTCACACTGGTACGTCAGACACACAGCTAGCAGGGATATTCACACTGATATGTCAAACACACAGCTAGCTGTGACATTCACGCTGGTACGTCAGACACACAGCTAGCTGGGATATTCACACTGATACGTCAGACACACAGCTAGCTGGGATATTCACACTGGTACGTCAGACACACAGCTAGCTGGGATATTCACACTGGTACGTCAGACACACAGCTAGCTGGGACATTCACACTGGTACGTCAGACACACAGCTAGCTGGGACATTCACACTGGTACGTCAGACACACAGCTAGCTGGGACATTCACACTGGTACGTCAGACTCATAGCTAGCTGGGACATTCACACTGGTACGTCAGACACACAGCTAGCTGGGACATTCACACTGGTACGTCAGACACACAGCTAGCTGGGACATTCACACTGGTACGTCAGACACACAGCTAGCTGGGACATTCACACTGGTACGTCAGACACACAGCTAGCTGGGACATTCACACTGGTACGTCAGACACACAGCTAGCTGGGACATTCACACTGGTACGTCAGACACACAGCTAGCTGGGACATTCACACTGGTACGTCAGACACACAGCTAGCTGGGACATTCACACTGGTACGTCAGACACACAGCTAGCTGGGACATTCACACTGGTACGTCAGACACACAGCTAGCTGGGACATTCACACTGGTACGTCAGACACACAGCTAGCTGGGACATTCACACTGGTACGTCAGACACACAGCTAGCTGGGACATTCACACTGGTACGTCAGACACACAGCTAGCTGGGACATTCACACTGGTACGTCAGACACACAGCTAGCTGGGACATTCACACTGGTACGTCAGACACACAGCTAGCTGGGACATTCACACTGGTACGTCAGACACACAGCTAGCTGGGACATTCACACTGGTACGTCAGACACACAGCTAGCTGGGACATTCACACTGGTACGTCAGACACACAGCTAGCTGGGACATTCACACTGGTACGTCAGACACACAGCTAGCTGGGACATTCACACTGGTACGTCAGACACACAGCTAGCTGGGACATTCACACTGGTACGTCAGACACACAGCTAGCTGGGACATTCACACTGGTACGTCAGACACACAGCTAGCTGGGACATTCACACTGGTACGTCAGACACACAGCTAGCTGGGACATTCACACTGGTACGTCAGACACACAGCTAGCTGGGACATTCACACTGGTACGTCAGACACACAGCTAGCTGGGACATTCACACTGGTACGTCAGACACACAGCTAGCTGGGACATTCACACTGGTACGTCAGACACACAGCTAGCTGGGACATTCACACTGGTACGTCAGACACACAGCTAGCTGGGACATTCACACTGGTACGTCAGACACACAGCTAGCTGGGACATTCACACTGGTACGTCAGACACACAGCTAGCTGGGACATTCACACTGGTACGTCAGACACACAGCTAGCTGGGACATTCACACTGGTACGTCAGACACACAGCTAGCTGGGACATTCACACTGGTACGTCAGACACACAGCTAGCTGGGACATTCACACTGGTACGTCAGACACACAGCTAGCTGGGACATTCACACTGGTACGTCAGACACACAGCTAGCTGGGACATTCACACTGGTACGTCAGACACACAGCTAGCTGGGACATTCACACTGGTACGTCAGACACACAGCTAGCTGGGACATTCACACTGGTACGTCAGACACACAGCTAGCTGGGACATTCACACTGGTACGTCAGACACACAGCTAGCTGGGACATTCACACTGGTACGTCAGACACACAGCTAGCTGGGACATTCACACTGGTACGTCAGACACACAGCTAGCTGGGACATTCACACTGGTACGTCAGACACACAGCTAGCTGGGACATTCACACTGGTACGTCAGACACACAGCTAGCTGGGACATTCACACTGGTACGTCAGACACACAGCTAGCTGGGACATTCACACTGGTACGTCAGACACACAGCTAGCTGGGACATTCACACTGGTACGTCAGACACACAGCTAGCTGGGACATTCACACTGGTACGTCAGACACACAGCTAGCTGGGACATTCACACTGGTACGTCAGACACACAGCTAGCTGGGACATTCACACTGGTACGTCAGACACACAGCTAGCTGGGACATTCACACTGGTACGTCAGACACACAGCTAGCTGGGACATTCACACTGGTACGTCAGACACACAGCTAGCTGGGACATTCACACTGGTACGTCAGACACACAGCTAGCTGGGACATTCACACTGGTACGTCAGACACACAGCTAGCTGGGACATTCACACTGGTACGTCAGACACACAGCTAGCTGGGACATTCACACTGGTACGTCAGACACACAGCTAGCTGGGACATTCACACTGGTACGTCAGACACACAGCTAGCTGGGACATTCACACTGGTACGTCAGACACACAGCTAGCTGGGACATTCACACTGGTACGTCAGACACACAGCTAGCTGGGACATTCACACTGGTACGTCAGACACACAGCTAGCTGGGACATTCACACTGGTACGTCAGACACACAGCTAGCTGGGACATTCACACTGGTACGTCAGACACACAGCTAGCTGGGACATTCACACTGGTACGTCAGACACACAGCTAGCTGGGACATTCACACTGGTACGTCAGACACACAGCTAGCTGGGACATTCACACTGGTACGTCAGACACACAGCTAGCTGGGACATTCACACTGGTACGTCAGACACACAGCTAGCTGGGACATTCACACTGGTACGTCAGACACACAGCTAGCTGGGACATTCACACTGGTACGTCAGACACACAGCTAGCTGGGACATTCACACTGGTACGTCAGACACACAGCTAGCTGGGACATTCACACTGGTACGTCAGACACACAGCTAGCTGGGACATTCACACTGGTACGTCAGACACACAGCTAGCTGGGACATTCACACTGGTACGTCAGACACACAGCTAGCTGGGACATTCACACTGGTACGTCAGACACACAGCTAGCTGGGACATTCACACTGGTACGTCAGACACACAGCTAGCTGGGACATTCACACTGGTACGTCAGACACACAGCTAGCTGGGACATTCACACTGGTACGTCAGACACACAGCTAGCTGGGACATTCACACTGGTACGTCAGACACACAGCTAGCTGGGACATTCACACTGGTACGTCAGACACACAGCTAGCTGGGACATTCACACTGGTACGTCAGACACACAGCTAGCTGGGACATTCACACTGGTACGTCAGACACACAGCTAGCTGGGACATTCACACTGGTACGTCAGACACACAGCTAGCTGGGACATTCACACTGGTACGTCAGACACACAGCTAGCTGGGACATTCACACTGGTACGTCAGACACACAGCTAGCTGGGACATTCACACTGGTACGTCAGACACACAGCTAGCTGGGACATTCACACTGGTACGTCAGACACACAGCTAGCTGGGACATTCACACTGGTACGTCAGACACACAGCTAGCTGGGACATTCACACTGGTACGTCAGACACACAGCTAGCTGGGACATTCACACTGGTACGTCAGACACACAGCTAGCTGGGACATTCACACTGGTACGTCAGACACACAGCTAGCTGGGACATTCACACTGGTACGTCAGACACACAGCTAGCTGGGACATTCACACTGGTACGTCAGACACACAGCTAGCTGGGACATTCACACTGGTACGTCAGACACACAGCTAGCTGGGACATTCACACTGGTACGTCAGACACACAGCTAGCTGGGACATTCACACTGGTACGTCAGACACACAGCTAGCTGGGACATTCACACTGGTACGTCAGACACACAGCTAGCTGGGACATTCACACTGGTACGTCAGACACACAGCTAGCTGGGACATTCACACTGGTACGTCAGACACACAGCTAGCTGGGACATTCACACTGGTACGTCAGACACACAGCTAGCTGGGACATTCACACTGGTACGTCAGACACACAGCTAGCTGGGACATTCACACTGGTACGTCAGACACACAGCTAGCTGGGACATTCACACTGGTACGTCAGACACACAGCTAGCTGGGACATTCACACTGGTACGTCAGACACACAGCTAGCTGGGACATTCACACTGGTACGTCAGACACACAGCTAGCTGGGACATTCACACTGGTACGTCAGACACACAGCTAGCTGGGACATTCACACTGGTACGTCAGACACACAGCTAGCTGGGACATTCACACTGGTACGTCAGACACACAGCTAGCTGGGACATTCACACTGGTACGTCAGACACACAGCTAGCTGGGACATTCACACTGGTACGTCAGACACACAGCTAGCTGGGACATTCACACTGGTACGTCAGACACACAGCTAGCTGGGACATTCACACTGGTACGTCAGACACACAGCTAGCTGGGACATTCACACTGGTACGTCAGACACACAGCTAGCTGGGACATTCACACTGGTACGTCAGACACACAGCTAGCTGGGACATTCACACTGGTACGTCAGACACACAGCTAGCTGGGACATTCACACTGGTACGTCAGACACACAGCTAGCTGGGACATTCACACTGGTACGTCAGACACACAGCTAGCTGGGACATTCACACTGGTACGTCAGACACACAGCTAGCTGGGACATTCACACTGGTACGTCAGACACACAGCTAGCTGGGACATTCACACTGGTACGTCAGACACACAGCTAGCTGGGACATTCACACTGGTACGTCAGACACACAGCTAGCTGGGACATTCACACTGGTACGTCAGACACACAGCTAGCTGGGACATTCACACTGGTACGTCAGACACACAGCTAGCTGGGACATTCACACTGGTACGTCAGACACACAGCTAGCTGGGACATTCACACTGGTACGTCAGACACACAGCTAGCTGGGACATTCACACTGGTACGTCAGACACACAGCTAGCTGGGACATTCACACTGGTACGTCAGACACACAGCTAGCTGGGACATTCACACTGGTACGTCAGACACACAGCTAGCTGGGACATTCACACTGGTACGTCAGACACACAGCTAGCTGGGACATTCACACTGGTACGTCAGACACACAGCTAGCTGGGACATTCACACTGGTACGTCAGACACACAGCTAGCTGGGACATTCACACTGGTACGTCAGACACACAGCTAGCTGGGACATTCACACTGGTACGTCAGACACACAGCTAGCTGGGACATTCACACTGGTACGTCAGACACACAGCTAGCTGGGACATTCACACTGGTACGTCAGACACACAGCTAGCTGGGACATTCACACTGGTACGTCAGACACACAGCTAGCTGGGACATTCACACTGGTACGTCAGACACACAGCTAGCTGGGACATTCACACTGGTACGTCAGACACACAGCTAGCTGGGACATTCACACTGGTACGTCAGACACACAGCTAGCTGGGACATTCACACTGGTACGTCAGACACACAGCTAGCTGGGACATTCACACTGGTACGTCAGACACACAGCTAGCTGGGACATTCACACTGGTACGTCAGACACACAGCTAGCTGGGACATTCACACTGGTACGTCAGACACACAGCTAGCTGGGACATTCACACTGGTACGTCAGACACACAGCTAGCTGGGACATTCACACTGGTACGTCAGACACACAGCTAGCTGGGACATTCACACTGGTACGTCAGACACACAGCTAGCTGGGACATTCACACTGGTACGTCAGACACACAGCTAGCTGGGACATTCACACTGGTACGTCAGACACACAGCTAGCTGGGACATTCACACTGGTACGTCAGACACACAGCTAGCTGGGACATTCACACTGGTACGTCAGACACACAGCTAGCTGGGACATTCACACTGGTACGTCAGACACACAGCTAGCTGGGACATTCACACTGGTACGTCAGACACACAGCTAGCTGGGACATTCACACTGGTACGTCAGACACACAGCTAGCTGGGACATTCACACTGGTACGTCAGACACACAGCTAGCTGGGACATTCACACTGGTACGTCAGACACACAGCTAGCTGGGACATTCACACTGGTACGTCAGACACACAGCTAGCTGGGACATTCACACTGGTACGTCAGACACACAGCTAGCTGGGACATTCACACTGGTACGTCAGACACACAGCTAGCTGGGACATTCACACTGGTACGTCAGACACACAGCTAGCTGGGACATTCACACTGGTACGTCAGACACACAGCTAGCTGGGACATTCACACTGGTACGTCAGACACACAGCTAGCTGGGACATTCACACTGGTACGTCAGACACACAGCTAGCTGGGACATTCACACTGGTACGTCAGACACACAGCTAGCTGGGACATTCACACTGGTACGTCAGACACACAGCTAGCTGGGACATTCACACTGGTACGTCAGACACACAGCTAGCTGGGACATTCACACTGGTACGTCAGACACACAGCTAGCTGGGACATTCACACTGGTACGTCAGACACACAGCTAGCTGGGACATTCACACTGGTACGTCAGACACACAGCTAGCTGGGACATTCACACTGGTACGTCAGACACACAGCTAGCTGGGACATTCACACTGGTACGTCAGACACACAGCTAGCTGGGACATTCACACTGGTACGTCAGACACACAGCTAGCTGGGACATTCACACTGGTACGTCAGACACACAGCTAGCTGGGACATTCACACTGGTACGTCAGACACACAGCTAGCTGGGACATTCACACTGGTACGTCAGACACACAGCTAGCTGGGACATTCACACTGGTACGTCAGACACACAGCTAGCTGGGACATTCACACTGGTACGTCAGACACACAGCTAGCTGGGACATTCACACTGGTACGTCAGACACACAGCTAGCTGGGACATTCACACTGGTACGTCAGACACACAGCTAGCTGGGACATTCACACTGGTACGTCAGACACACAGCTAGCTGGGACATTCACACTGGTACGTCAGACACACAGCTAGCTGGGACATTCACACTGGTACGTCAGACACACAGCTAGCTGGGACATTCACACTGGTACGTCAGACACACAGCTAGCTGGGACATTCACACTGGTACGTCAGACACACAGCTAGCTGGGACATTCACACTGGTACGTCAGACACACAGCTAGCTGGGACATTCACACTGGTACGTCAGACACACAGCTAGCTGGGACATTCACACTGGTACGTCAGACACACAGCTAGCTGGGACATTCACACTGGTACGTCAGACACACAGCTAGCTGGGACATTCACACTGGTACGTCAGACACACAGCTAGCTGGGACATTCACACTGGTACGTCAGACACACAGCTAGCTGGGACATTCACACTGGTACGTCAGACACACAGCTAGCTGGGACATTCACACTGGTACGTCAGACACACAGCTAGCTGGGACATTCACACTGGTACGTCAGACACACAGCTAGCTGGGACATTCACACTGGTACGTCAGACACACAGCTAGCTGGGACATTCACACTGGTACGTCAGACACACAGCTAGCTGGGACATTCACACTGGTACGTCAGACACACAGCTAGCTGGGACATTCACACTGGTACGTCAGACACACAGCTAGCTGGGACATTCACACTGGTACGTCAGACACACAGCTAGCTGGGACATTCACACTGGTACGTCAGACACACAGCTAGCTGGGACATTCACACTGGTACGTCAGACACACAGCTAGCTGGGACATTCACACTGGTACGTCAGACACACAGCTAGCTGGGACATTCACACTGGTACGTCAGACACACAGCTAGCTGGGACATTCACACTGGTACGTCAGACACACAGCTAGCTGGGACATTCACACTGGTACGTCAGACACACAGCTAGCTGGGACATTCACACTGGTACGTCAGACACACAGCTAGCTGGGACATTCACACTGGTACGTCAGACACACAGCTAGCTGGGACATTCACACTGGTACGTCAGACACACAGCTAGCTGGGACATTCACACTGGTACGTCAGACACACAGCTAGCTGGGACATTCACACTGGTACGTCAGACACACAGCTAGCTGGGACATTCACACTGGTACGTCAGACACACAGCTAGCTGGGACATTCACACTGGTACGTCAGACACACAGCTAGCTGGGACATTCACACTGGTACGTCAGACACACAGCTAGCTGGGACATTCACACTGGTACGTCAGACACACAGCTAGCTGGGACATTCACACTGGTACGTCAGACACACAGCTAGCTGGGACATTCACACTGGTACGTCAGACACACAGCTAGCTGGGACATTCACACTGGTACGTCAGACACACAGCTAGCTGGGACATTCACACTGGTACGTCAGACACACAGCTAGCTGGGACATTCACACTGGTACGTCAGACACACAGCTAGCTGGGACATTCACACTGGTACGTCAGACACACAGCTAGCTGGGACATTCACACTGGTACGTCAGACACACAGCTAGCTGGGACATTCACACTGGTACGTCAGACACACAGCTAGCTGGGACATTCACACTGGTACGTCAGACACACAGCTAGCTGGGACATTCACACTGGTACGTCAGACACACAGCTAGCTGGGACATTCACACTGGTACGTCAGACACACAGCTAGCTGGGACATTCACACTGGTACGTCAGACACACAGCTAGCTGGGACATTCACACTGGTACGTCAGACACACAGCTAGCTGGGACATTCACACTGGTACGTCAGACACACAGCTAGCTGGGACATTCACACTGGTACGTCAGACACACAGCTAGCTGGGACATTCACACTGGTACGTCAGACACACAGCTAGCTGGGACATTCACACTGGTACGTCAGACACACAGCTAGCTGGGACATTCACACTGGTACGTCAGACACACAGCTAGCTGGGACATTCACACTGGTACGTCAGACACACAGCTAGCTGGGACATTCACACTGGTACGTCAGACACACAGCTAGCTGGGACATTCACACTGGTACGTCAGACACACAGCTAGCTGGGACATTCACACTGGTACGTCAGACACACAGCTAGCTGGGACATTCACACTGGTACGTCAGACACACAGCTAGCTGGGACATTCACACTGGTACGTCAGACACACAGCTAGCTGGGACATTCACACTGGTACGTCAGACACACAGCTAGCTGGGACATTCACACTGGTACGTCAGACACACAGCTAGCTGGGACATTCACACTGGTACGTCAGACACACAGCTAGCTGGGACATTCACACTGGTACGTCAGACACACAGCTAGCTGGGACATTCACACTGGTACGTCAGACACACAGCTAGCTGGGACATTCACACTGGTACGTCAGACACACAGCTAGCTGGGACATTCACACTGGTACGTCAGACACACAGCTAGCTGGGACATTCACACTGGTACGTCAGACACACAGCTAGCTGGGACATTCACACTGGTACGTCAGACACACAGCTAGCTGGGACATTCACACTGGTACGTCAGACACACAGCTAGCTGGGACATTCACACTGGTACGTCAGACACACAGCTAGCTGGGACATTCACACTGGTACGTCAGACACACAGCTAGCTGGGACATTCACACTGGTACGTCAGACACACAGCTAGCTGGGACATTCACACTGGTACGTCAGACACACAGCTAGCTGGGACATTCACACTGGTACGTCAGACACACAGCTAGCTGGGACATTCACACTGGTACGTCAGACACACAGCTAGCTGGGACATTCACACTGGTACGTCAGACACACAGCTAGCTGGGACATTCACACTGGTACGTCAGACACACAGCTAGCTGGGACATTCACACTGGTACGTCAGACACACAGCTAGCTGGGACATTCACACTGGTACGTCAGACACACAGCTAGCTGGGACATTCACACTGGTACGTCAGACACACAGCTAGCTGGGACATTCACACTGGTACGTCAGACACACAGCTAGCTGGGACATTCACACTGGTACGTCAGACACACAGCTAGCTGGGACATTCACACTGGTACGTCAGACACACAGCTAGCTGGGACATTCACACTGGTACGTCAGACACACAGCTAGCTGGGACATTCACACTGGTACGTCAGACACACAGCTAGCTGGGACATTCACACTGGTACGTCAGACACACAGCTAGCTGGGACATTCACACTGGTACGTCAGACACACAGCTAGCTGGGACATTCACACTGGTACGTCAGACACACAGCTAGCTGGGACATTCACACTGGTACGTCAGACACACAGCTAGCTGGGACATTCACACTGGTACGTCAGACACACAGCTAGCTGGGACATTCACACTGGTACGTCAGACACACAGCTAGCTGGGACATTCACACTGGTACGTCAGACACACAGCTAGCTGGGACATTCACACTGGTACGTCAGACACACAGCTAGCTGGGACATTCACACTGGTACGTCAGACACACAGCTAGCTGGGACATTCACACTGGTACGTCAGACACACAGCTAGCTGGGACATTCACACTGGTACGTCAGACACACAGCTAGCTGGGACATTCACACTGGTACGTCAGACACACAGCTAGCTGGGACATTCACACTGGTACGTCAGACACACAGCTAGCTGGGACATTCACACTGGTACGTCAGACACACAGCTAGCTGGGACATTCACACTGGTACGTCAGACACACAGCTAGCTGGGACATTCACACTGGTACGTCAGACACACAGCTAGCTGGGACATTCACACTGGTACGTCAGACACACAGCTAGCTGGGACATTCACACTGGTACGTCAGACACACAGCTAGCTGGGACATTCACACTGGTACGTCAGACACACAGCTAGCTGGGACATTCACACTGGTACGTCAGACACACAGCTAGCTGGGACATTCACACTGGTACGTCAGACACACAGCTAGCTGGGACATTCACACTGGTACGTCAGACACACAGCTAGCTGGGACATTCACACTGGTACGTCAGACACACAGCTAGCTGGGACATTCACACTGGTACGTCAGACACACAGCTAGCTGGGACATTCACACTGGTACGTCAGACACACAGCTAGCTGGGACATTCACACTGGTACGTCAGACACACAGCTAGCTGGGACATTCACACTGGTACGTCAGACACACAGCTAGCTGGGACATTCACACTGGTACGTCAGACACACAGCTAGCTGGGACATTCACACTGGTACGTCAGACACACAGCTAGCTGGGACATTCACACTGGTACGTCAGACACACAGCTAGCTGGGACATTCACACTGGTACGTCAGACACACAGCTAGCTGGGACATTCACACTGGTACGTCAGACACACAGCTAGCTGGGACATTCACACTGGTACGTCAGACACACAGCTAGCTGGGACATTCACACTGGTACGTCAGACACACAGCTAGCTGGGACATTCACACTGGTACGTCAGACACACAGCTAGCTGGGACATTCACACTGGTACGTCAGACACACAGCTAGCTGGGACATTCACACTGGTACGTCAGACACACAGCTAGCTGGGACATTCACACTGGTACGTCAGACACACAGCTAGCTGGGACATTCACACTGGTACGTCAGACACACAGCTAGCTGGGACATTCACACTGGTACGTCAGACACACAGCTAGCTGGGACATTCACACTGGTACGTCAGACACACAGCTAGCTGGGACATTCACACTGGTACGTCAGACACACAGCTAGCTGGGACATTCACACTGGTACGTCAGACACACAGCTAGCTGGGACATTCACACTGGTACGTCAGACACACAGCTAGCTGGGACATTCACACTGGTACGTCAGACACACAGCTAGCTGGGACATTCACACTGGTACGTCAGACACACAGCTAGCTGGGACATTCACACTGGTACGTCAGACACACAGCTAGCTGGGACATTCACACTGGTACGTCAGACACACAGCTAGCTGGGACATTCACACTGGTACGTCAGACACACAGCTAGCTGGGACATTCACACTGGTACGTCAGACACACAGCTAGCTGGGACATTCACACTGGTACGTCAGACACACAGCTAGCTGGGACATTCACACTGGTACGTCAGACACACAGCTAGCTGGGACATTCACACTGGTACGTCAGACACACAGCTAGCTGGGACATTCACACTGGTACGTCAGACACACAGCTAGCTGGGACATTCACACTGGTACGTCAGACACACAGCTAGCTGGGACATTCACACTGGTACGTCAGACACACAGCTAGCTGGGACATTCACACTGGTACGTCAGACACACAGCTAGCTGGGACATTCACACTGGTACGTCAGACACACAGCTAGCTGGGACATTCACACTGGTACGTCAGACACACAGCTAGCTGGGACATTCACACTGGTACGTCAGACACACAGCTAGCTGGGACATTCACACTGGTACGTCAGACACACAGCTAGCTGGGACATTCACACTGGTACGTCAGACACACAGCTAGCTGGGACATTCACACTGGTACGTCAGACACACAGCTAGCTGGGACATTCACACTGGTACGTCAGACACACAGCTAGCTGGGACATTCACACTGGTACGTCAGACACACAGCTAGCTGGGACATTCACACTGGTACGTCAGACACACAGCTAGCTGGGACATTCACACTGGTACGTCAGACACACAGCTAGCTGGGACATTCACACTGGTACGTCAGACACACAGCTAGCTGGGACATTCACACTGGTACGTCAGACACACAGCTAGCTGGGACATTCACACTGGTACGTCAGACACACAGCTAGCTGGGACATTCACACTGGTACGTCAGACACACAGCTAGCTGGGACATTCACACTGGTACGTCAGACACACAGCTAGCTGGGACATTCACACTGGTACGTCAGACACACAGCTAGCTGGGACATTCACACTGGTACGTCAGACACACAGCTAGCTGGGACATTCACACTGGTACGTCAGACACACAGCTAGCTGGGACATTCACACTGGTACGTCAGACACACAGCTAGCTGGGACATTCACACTGGTACGTCAGACACACAGCTAGCTGGGACATTCACACTGGTACGTCAGACACACAGCTAGCTGGGACATTCACACTGGTACGTCAGACACACAGCTAGCTGGGACATTCACACTGGTACGTCAGACACACAGCTAGCTGGGACATTCACACTGGTACGTCAGACACACAGCTAGCTGGGACATTCACACTGGTACGTCAGACACACAGCTAGCTGGGACATTCACACTGGTACGTCAGACACACAGCTAGCTGGGACATTCACACTGGTACGTCAGACACACAGCTAGCTGGGACATTCACACTGGTACGTCAGACACACAGCTAGCTGGGACATTCACACTGGTACGTCAGACACACAGCTAGCTGGGACATTCACACTGGTACGTCAGACACACAGCTAGCTGGGACATTCACACTGGTACGTCAGACACACAGCTAGCTGGGACATTCACACTGGTACGTCAGACACACAGCTAGCTGGGACATTCACACTGGTACGTCAGACACACAGCTAGCTGGGACATTCACACTGGTACGTCAGACACACAGCTAGCTGGGACATTCACACTGGTACGTCAGACACACAGCTAGCTGGGACATTCACACTGGTACGTCAGACACACAGCTAGCTGGGACATTCACACTGGTACGTCAGACACACAGCTAGCTGGGACATTCACACTGGTACGTCAGACACACAGCTAGCTGGGACATTCACACTGGTACGTCAGACACACAGCTAGCTGGGACATTCACACTGGTACGTCAGACACACAGCTAGCTGGGACATTCACACTGGTACGTCAGACACACAGCTAGCTGGGACATTCACACTGGTACGTCAGACACACAGCTAGCTGGGACATTCACACTGGTACGTCAGACACACAGCTAGCTGGGACATTCACACTGGTACGTCAGACACACAGCTAGCTGGGACATTCACACTGGTACGTCAGACACACAGCTAGCTGGGACATTCACACTGGTACGTCAGACACACAGCTAGCTGGGACATTCACACTGGTACGTCAGACACACAGCTAGCTGGGACATTCACACTGGTACGTCAGACACACAGCTAGCTGGGACATTCACACTGGTACGTCAGACACACAGCTAGCTGGGACATTCACACTGGTACGTCAGACACACAGCTAGCTGGGACATTCACACTGGTACGTCAGACACACAGCTAGCTGGGACATTCACACTGGTACGTCAGACACACAGCTAGCTGGGACATTCACACTGGTACGTCAGACACACAGCTAGCTGGGACATTCACACTGGTACGTCAGACACACAGCTAGCTGGGACATTCACACTGGTACGTCAGACACACAGCTAGCTGGGACATTCACACTGGTACGTCAGACACACAGCTAGCTGGGACATTCACACTGGTACGTCAGACACACAGCTAGCTGGGACATTCACACTGGTACGTCAGACACACAGCTAGCTGGGACATTCACACTGGTACGTCAGACACACAGCTAGCTGGGACATTCACACTGGTACGTCAGACACACAGCTAGCTGGGACATTCACACTGGTACGTCAGACACACAGCTAGCTGGGACATTCACACTGGTACGTCAGACACACAGCTAGCTGGGACATTCACACTGGTACGTCAGACACACAGCTAGCTGGGACATTCACACTGGTACGTCAGACACACAGCTAGCTGGGACATTCACACTGGTACGTCAGACACACAGCTAGCTGGGACATTCACACTGGTACGTCAGACACACAGCTAGCTGGGACATTCACACTGGTACGTCAGACACACAGCTAGCTGGGACATTCACACTGGTACGTCAGACACACAGCTAGCTGGGACATTCACACTGGTACGTCAGACACACAGCTAGCTGGGACATTCACACTGGTACGTCAGACACACAGCTAGCTGGGACATTCACACTGGTACGTCAGACACACAGCTAGCTGGGACATTCACACTGGTACGTCAGACACACAGCTAGCTGGGACATTCACACTGGTACGTCAGACACACAGCTAGCTGGGACATTCACACTGGTACGTCAGACACACAGCTAGCTGGGACATTCACACTGGTACGTCAGACACACAGCTAGCTGGGACATTCACACTGGTACGTCAGACACACAGCTAGCTGGGACATTCACACTGGTACGTCAGACACACAGCTAGCTGGGACATTCACACTGGTACGTCAGACACACAGCTAGCTGGGACATTCACACTGGTACGTCAGACACACAGCTAGCTGGGACATTCACACTGGTACGTCAGACACACAGCTAGCTGGGACATTCACACTGGTACGTCAGACACACAGCTAGCTGGGACATTCACACTGGTACGTCAGACACACAGCTAGCTGGGACATTCACACTGGTACGTCAGACACACAGCTAGCTGGGACATTCACACTGGTACGTCAGACACACAGCTAGCTGGGACATTCACACTGGTACGTCAGACACACAGCTAGCTGGGACATTCACACTGGTACGTCAGACACACAGCTAGCTGGGACATTCACACTGGTACGTCAGACACACAGCTAGCTGGGACATTCACACTGGTACGTCAGACACACAGCTAGCTGGGACATTCACACTGGTACGTCAGACACACAGCTAGCTGGGACATTCACACTGGTACGTCAGACACACAGCTAGCTGGGACATTCACACTGGTACGTCAGACACACAGCTAGCTGGGACATTCACACTGGTACGTCAGACACACAGCTAGCTGGGACATTCACACTGGTACGTCAGACACACAGCTAGCTGGGACATTCACACTGGTACGTCAGACACACAGCTAGCTGGGACATTCACACTGGTACGTCAGACACACAGCTAGCTGGGACATTCACACTGGTACGTCAGACACACAGCTAGCTGGGACATTCACACTGGTACGTCAGACACACAGCTAGCTGGGACATTCACACTGGTACGTCAGACACACAGCTAGCTGGGACATTCACACTGGTACGTCAGACACACAGCTAGCTGGGACATTCACACTGGTACGTCAGACACACAGCTAGCTGGGACATTCACACTGGTACGTCAGACACACAGCTAGCTGGGACATTCACACTGGTACGTCAGACACACAGCTAGCTGGGACATTCACACTGGTACGTCAGACACACAGCTAGCTGGGACATTCACACTGGTACGTCAGACACACAGCTAGCTGGGACATTCACACTGGTACGTCAGACACACAGCTAGCTGGGACATTCACACTGGTACGTCAGACACACAGCTAGCTGGGACATTCACACTGGTACGTCAGACACACAGCTAGCTGGGACATTCACACTGGTACGTCAGACACACAGCTAGCTGGGACATTCACACTGGTACGTCAGACACACAGCTAGCTGGGACATTCACACTGGTACGTCAGACACACAGCTAGCTGGGACATTCACACTGGTACGTCAGACACACAGCTAGCTGGGACATTCACACTGGTACGTCAGACACACAGCTAGCTGGGACATTCACACTGGTACGTCAGACACACAGCTAGCTGGGACATTCACACTGGTACGTCAGACACACAGCTAGCTGGGACATTCACACTGGTACGTCAGACACACAGCTAGCTGGGACATTCACACTGGTACGTCAGACACACAGCTAGCTGGGACATTCACACTGGTACGTCAGACACACAGCTAGCTGGGACATTCACACTGGTACGTCAGACACACAGCTAGCTGGGACATTCACACTGGTACGTCAGACACACAGCTAGCTGGGACATTCACACTGGTACGTCAGACACACAGCTAGCTGGGACATTCACACTGGTACGTCAGACACACAGCTAGCTGGGACATTCACACTGGTACGTCAGACACACAGCTAGCTGGGACATTCACACTGGTACGTCAGACACACAGCTAGCTGGGACATTCACACTGGTACGTCAGACACACAGCTAGCTGGGACATTCACACTGGTACGTCAGACACACAGCTAGCTGGGACATTCACACTGGTACGTCAGACACACAGCTAGCTGGGACATTCACACTGGTACGTCAGACACACAGCTAGCTGGGACATTCACACTGGTACGTCAGACACACAGCTAGCTGGGACATTCACACTGGTACGTCAGACACACAGCTAGCTGGGACATTCACACTGGTACGTCAGACACACAGCTAGCTGGGACATTCACACTGGTACGTCAGACACACAGCTAGCTGGGACATTCACACTGGTACGTCAGACACACAGCTAGCTGGGACATTCACACTGGTACGTCAGACACACAGCTAGCTGGGACATTCACACTGGTACGTCAGACACACAGCTAGCTGGGACATTCACACTGGTACGTCAGACACACAGCTAGCTGGGACATTCACACTGGTACGTCAGACACACAGCTAGCTGGGACATTCACACTGGTACGTCAGACACACAGCTAGCTGGGACATTCACACTGGTACGTCAGACACACAGCTAGCTGGGACATTCACACTGGTACGTCAGACACACAGCTAGCTGGGACATTCACACTGGTACGTCAGACACACAGCTAGCTGGGACATTCACACTGGTACGTCAGACACACAGCTAGCTGGGACATTCACACTGGTACGTCAGACACACAGCTAGCTGGGACATTCACACTGGTACGTCAGACACACAGCTAGCTGGGACATTCACACTGGTACGTCAGACACACAGCTAGCTGGGACATTCACACTGGTACGTCAGACACACAGCTAGCTGGGACATTCACACTGGTACGTCAGACACACAGCTAGCTGGGACATTCACACTGGTACGTCAGACACACAGCTAGCTGGGACATTCACACTGGTACGTCAGACACACAGCTAGCTGGGACATTCACACTGGTACGTCAGACACACAGCTAGCTGGGACATTCACACTGGTACGTCAGACACACAGCTAGCTGGGACATTCACACTGGTACGTCAGACACACAGCTAGCTGGGACATTCACACTGGTACGTCAGACACACAGCTAGCTGGGACATTCACACTGGTACGTCAGACACACAGCTAGCTGGGACATTCACACTGGTACGTCAGACACACAGCTAGCTGGGACATTCACACTGGTACGTCAGACACACAGCTAGCTGGGACATTCACACTGGTACGTCAGACACACAGCTAGCTGGGACATTCACACTGGTACGTCAGACACACAGCTAGCTGGGACATTCACACTGGTACGTCAGACACACAGCTAGCTGGGACATTCACACTGGTACGTCAGACACACAGCTAGCTGGGACATTCACACTGGTACGTCAGACACACAGCTAGCTGGGACATTCACACTGGTACGTCAGACACACAGCTAGCTGGGACATTCACACTGGTACGTCAGACACACAGCTAGCTGGGACATTCACACTGGTACGTCAGACACACAGCTAGCTGGGACATTCACACTGGTACGTCAGACACACAGCTAGCTGGGACATTCACACTGGTACGTCAGACACACAGCTAGCTGGGACATTCACACTGGTACGTCAGACACACAGCTAGCTGGGACATTCACACTGGTACGTCAGACACACAGCTAGCTGGGACATTCACACTGGTACGTCAGACACACAGCTAGCTGGGACATTCACACTGGTACGTCAGACACACAGCTAGCTGGGACATTCACACTGGTACGTCAGACACACAGCTAGCTGGGACATTCACACTGGTACGTCAGACACACAGCTAGCTGGGACATTCACACTGGTACGTCAGACACACAGCTAGCTGGGACATTCACACTGGTACGTCAGACACACAGCTAGCTGGGACATTCACACTGGTACGTCAGACACACAGCTAGCTGGGACATTCACACTGGTACGTCAGACACACAGCTAGCTGGGACATTCACACTGGTACGTCAGACACACAGCTAGCTGGGACATTCACACTGGTACGTCAGACACACAGCTAGCTGGGACATTCACACTGGTACGTCAGACACACAGCTAGCTGGGACATTCACACTGGTACGTCAGACACACAGCTAGCTGGGACATTCACACTGGTACGTCAGACACACAGCTAGCTGGGACATTCACACTGGTACGTCAGACACACAGCTAGCTGGGACATTCACACTGGTACGTCAGACACACAGCTAGCTGGGACATTCACACTGGTACGTCAGACACACAGCTAGCTGGGACATTCACACTGGTACGTCAGACACACAGCTAGCTGGGACATTCACACTGGTACGTCAGACACACAGCTAGCTGGGACATTCACACTGGTACGTCAGACACACAGCTAGCTGGGACATTCACACTGGTACGTCAGACACACAGCTAGCTGGGACATTCACACTGGTACGTCAGACACACAGCTAGCTGGGACATTCACACTGGTACGTCAGACACACAGCTAGCTGGGACATTCACACTGGTACGTCAGACACACAGCTAGCTGGGACATTCACACTGGTACGTCAGACACACAGCTAGCTGGGACATTCACACTGGTACGTCAGACACACAGCTAGCTGGGACATTCACACTGGTACGTCAGACACACAGCTAGCTGGGACATTCACACTGGTACGTCAGACACACAGCTAGCTGGGACATTCACACTGGTACGTCAGACACACAGCTAGCTGGGACATTCACACTGGTACGTCAGACACACAGCTAGCTGGGACATTCACACTGGTACGTCAGACACACAGCTAGCTGGGACATTCACACTGGTACGTCAGACACACAGCTAGCTGGGACATTCACACTGGTACGTCAGACACACAGCTAGCTGGGACATTCACACTGGTACGTCAGACACACAGCTAGCTGGGACATTCACACTGGTACGTCAGACACACAGCTAGCTGGGACATTCACACTGGTACGTCAGACACACAGCTAGCTGGGACATTCACACTGGTACGTCAGACACACAGCTAGCTGGGACATTCACACTGGTACGTCAGACACACAGCTAGCTGGGACATTCACACTGGTACGTCAGACACACAGCTAGCTGGGACATTCACACTGGTACGTCAGACACACAGCTAGCTGGGACATTCACACTGGTACGTCAGACACACAGCTAGCTGGGACATTCACACTGGTACGTCAGACACACAGCTAGCTGGGACATTCACACTGGTACGTCAGACACACAGCTAGCTGGGACATTCACACTGGTACGTCAGACACACAGCTAGCTGGGACATTCACACTGGTACGTCAGACACACAGCTAGCTGGGACATTCACACTGGTACGTCAGACACACAGCTAGCTGGGACATTCACACTGGTACGTCAGACACACAGCTAGCTGGGACATTCACACTGGTACGTCAGACACACAGCTAGCTGGGACATTCACACTGGTACGTCAGACACACAGCTAGCTGGGACATTCACACTGGTACGTCAGACACACAGCTAGCTGGGACATTCACACTGGTACGTCAGACACACAGCTAGCTGGGACATTCACACTGGTACGTCAGACACACAGCTAGCTGGGACATTCACACTGGTACGTCAGACACACAGCTAGCTGGGACATTCACACTGGTACGTCAGACACACAGCTAGCTGGGACATTCACACTGGTACGTCAGACACACAGCTAGCTGGGACATTCACACTGGTACGTCAGACACACAGCTAGCTGGGACATTCACACTGGTACGTCAGACACACAGCTAGCTGGGACATTCACACTGGTACGTCAGACACACAGCTAGCTGGGACATTCACACTGGTACGTCAGACACACAGCTAGCTGGGACATTCACACTGGTACGTCAGACACACAGCTAGCTGGGACATTCACACTGGTACGTCAGACACACAGCTAGCTGGGACATTCACACTGGTACGTCAGACACACAGCTAGCTGGGACATTCACACTGGTACGTCAGACACACAGCTAGCTGGGACATTCACACTGGTACGTCAGACACACAGCTAGCTGGGACATTCACACTGGTACGTCAGACACACAGCTAGCTGGGACATTCACACTGGTACGTCAGACACACAGCTAGCTGGGACATTCACACTGGTACGTCAGACACACAGCTAGCTGGGACATTCACACTGGTACGTCAGACACACAGCTAGCTGGGACATTCACACTGGTACGTCAGACACACAGCTAGCTGGGACATTCACACTGGTACGTCAGACACACAGCTAGCTGGGACATTCACACTGGTACGTCAGACACACAGCTAGCTGGGACATTCACACTGGTACGTCAGACACACAGCTAGCTGGGACATTCACACTGGTACGTCAGACACACAGCTAGCTGGGACATTCACACTGGTACGTCAGACACACAGCTAGCTGGGACATTCACACTGGTACGTCAGACACACAGCTAGCTGGGACATTCACACTGGTACGTCAGACACACAGCTAGCTGGGACATTCACACTGGTACGTCAGACACACAGCTAGCTGGGACATTCACACTGGTACGTCAGACACACAGCTAGCTGGGACATTCACACTGGTACGTCAGACACACAGCTAGCTGGGACATTCACACTGGTACGTCAGACACACAGCTAGCTGGGACATTCACACTGGTACGTCAGACACACAGCTAGCTGGGACATTCACACTGGTACGTCAGACACACAGCTAGCTGGGACATTCACACTGGTACGTCAGACACACAGCTAGCTGGGACATTCACACTGGTACGTCAGACACACAGCTAGCTGGGACATTCACACTGGTACGTCAGACACACAGCTAGCTGGGACATTCACACTGGTACGTCAGACACACAGCTAGCTGGGACATTCACACTGGTACGTCAGACACACAGCTAGCTGGGACATTCACACTGGTACGTCAGACACACAGCTAGCTGGGACATTCACACTGGTACGTCAGACACACAGCTAGCTGGGACATTCACACTGGTACGTCAGACACACAGCTAGCTGGGACATTCACACTGGTACGTCAGACACACAGCTAGCTGGGACATTCACACTGGTACGTCAGACACACAGCTAGCTGGGACATTCACACTGGTACGTCAGACACACAGCTAGCTGGGACATTCACACTGGTACGTCAGACACACAGCTAGCTGGGACATTCACACTGGTACGTCAGACACACAGCTAGCTGGGACATTCACACTGGTACGTCAGACACACAGCTAGCTGGGACATTCACACTGGTACGTCAGACACACAGCTAGCTGGGACATTCACACTGGTACGTCAGACACACAGCTAGCTGGGACATTCACACTGGTACGTCAGACACACAGCTAGCTGGGACATTCACACTGGTACGTCAGACACACAGCTAGCTGGGACATTCACACTGGTACGTCAGACACACAGCTAGCTGGGACATTCACACTGGTACGTCAGACACACAGCTAGCTGGGACATTCACACTGGTACGTCAGACACACAGCTAGCTGGGACATTCACACTGGTACGTCAGACACACAGCTAGCTGGGACATTCACACTGGTACGTCAGACACACAGCTAGCTGGGACATTCACACTGGTACGTCAGACACACAGCTAGCTGGGACATTCACACTGGTACGTCAGACACACAGCTAGCTGGGACATTCACACTGGTACGTCAGACACACAGCTAGCTGGGACATTCACACTGGTACGTCAGACACACAGCTAGCTGGGACATTCACACTGGTACGTCAGACACACAGCTAGCTGGGACATTCACACTGGTACGTCAGACACACAGCTAGCTGGGACATTCACACTGGTACGTCAGACACACAGCTAGCTGGGACATTCACACTGGTACGTCAGACACACAGCTAGCTGGGACATTCACACTGGTACGTCAGACACACAGCTAGCTGGGACATTCACACTGGTACGTCAGACACACAGCTAGCTGGGACATTCACACTGGTACGTCAGACACACAGCTAGCTGGGACATTCACACTGGTACGTCAGACACACAGCTAGCTGGGACATTCACACTGGTACGTCAGACACACAGCTAGCTGGGACATTCACACTGGTACGTCAGACACACAGCTAGCTGGGACATTCACACTGGTACGTCAGACACACAGCTAGCTGGGACATTCACACTGGTACGTCAGACACACAGCTAGCTGGGACATTCACACTGGTACGTCAGACACACAGCTAGCTGGGACATTCACACTGGTACGTCAGACACACAGCTAGCTGGGACATTCACACTGGTACGTCAGACACACAGCTAGCTGGGACATTCACACTGGTACGTCAGACACACAGCTAGCTGGGACATTCACACTGGTACGTCAGACACACAGCTAGCTGGGACATTCACACTGGTACGTCAGACACACAGCTAGCTGGGACATTCACACTGGTACGTCAGACACACAGCTAGCTGGGACATTCACACTGGTACGTCAGACACACAGCTAGCTGGGACATTCACACTGGTACGTCAGACACACAGCTAGCTGGGACATTCACACTGGTACGTCAGACACACAGCTAGCTGGGACATTCACACTGGTACGTCAGACACACAGCTAGCTGGGACATTCACACTGGTACGTCAGACACACAGCTAGCTGGGACATTCACACTGGTACGTCAGACACACAGCTAGCTGGGACATTCACACTGGTACGTCAGACACACAGCTAGCTGGGACATTCACACTGGTACGTCAGACACACAGCTAGCTGGGACATTCACACTGGTACGTCAGACACACAGCTAGCTGGGACATTCACACTGGTACGTCAGACACACAGCTAGCTGGGACATTCACACTGGTACGTCAGACACACAGCTAGCTGGGACATTCACACTGGTACGTCAGACACACAGCTAGCTGGGACATTCACACTGGTACGTCAGACACACAGCTAGCTGGGACATTCACACTGGTACGTCAGACACACAGCTAGCTGGGACATTCACACTGGTACGTCAGACACACAGCTAGCTGGGACATTCACACTGGTACGTCAGACACACAGCTAGCTGGGACATTCACACTGGTACGTCAGACACACAGCTAGCTGGGACATTCACACTGGTACGTCAGACACACAGCTAGCTGGGACATTCACACTGGTACGTCAGACACACAGCTAGCTGGGACATTCACACTGGTACGTCAGACACACAGCTAGCTGGGACATTCACACTGGTACGTCAGACACACAGCTAGCTGGGACATTCACACTGGTACGTCAGACACACAGCTAGCTGGGACATTCACACTGGTACGTCAGACACACAGCTAGCTGGGACATTCACACTGGTACGTCAGACACACAGCTAGCTGGGACATTCACACTGGTACGTCAGACACACAGCTAGCTGGGACATTCACACTGGTACGTCAGACACACAGCTAGCTGGGACATTCACACTGGTACGTCAGACACACAGCTAGCTGGGACATTCACACTGGTACGTCAGACACACAGCTAGCTGGGACATTCACACTGGTACGTCAGACACACAGCTAGCTGGGACATTCACACTGGTACGTCAGACACACAGCTAGCTGGGACATTCACACTGGTACGTCAGACACACAGCTAGCTGGGACATTCACACTGGTACGTCAGACACACAGCTAGCTGGGACATTCACACTGGTACGTCAGACACACAGCTAGCTGGGACATTCACACTGGTACGTCAGACACACAGCTAGCTGGGACATTCACACTGGTACGTCAGACACACAGCTAGCTGGGACATTCACACTGGTACGTCAGACACACAGCTAGCTGGGACATTCACACTGGTACGTCAGACACACAGCTAGCTGGGACATTCACACTGGTACGTCAGACACACAGCTAGCTGGGACATTCACACTGGTACGTCAGACACACAGCTAGCTGGGACATTCACACTGGTACGTCAGACACACAGCTAGCTGGGACATTCACACTGGTACGTCAGACACACAGCTAGCTGGGACATTCACACTGGTACGTCAGACACACAGCTAGCTGGGACATTCACACTGGTACGTCAGACACACAGCTAGCTGGGACATTCACACTGGTACGTCAGACACACAGCTAGCTGGGACATTCACACTGGTACGTCAGACACACAGCTAGCTGGGACATTCACACTGGTACGTCAGACACACAGCTAGCTGGGACATTCACACTGGTACGTCAGACACACAGCTAGCTGGGACATTCACACTGGTACGTCAGACACACAGCTAGCTGGGACATTCACACTGGTACGTCAGACACACAGCTAGCTGGGACATTCACACTGGTACGTCAGACACACAGCTAGCTGGGACATTCACACTGGTACGTCAGACACACAGCTAGCTGGGACATTCACACTGGTACGTCAGACACACAGCTAGCTGGGACATTCACACTGGTACGTCAGACACACAGCTAGCTGGGACATTCACACTGGTACGTCAGACACACAGCTAGCTGGGACATTCACACTGGTACGTCAGACACACAGCTAGCTGGGACATTCACACTGGTACGTCAGACACACAGCTAGCTGGGACATTCACACTGGTACGTCAGACACACAGCTAGCTGGGACATTCACACTGGTACGTCAGACACACAGCTAGCTGGGACATTCACACTGGTACGTCAGACACACAGCTAGCTGGGACATTCACACTGGTACGTCAGACACACAGCTAGCTGGGACATTCACACTGGTACGTCAGACACACAGCTAGCTGGGACATTCACACTGGTACGTCAGACACACAGCTAGCTGGGACATTCACACTGGTACGTCAGACACACAGCTAGCTGGGACATTCACACTGGTACGTCAGACACACAGCTAGCTGGGACATTCACACTGGTACGTCAGACACACAGCTAGCTGGGACATTCACACTGGTACGTCAGACACACAGCTAGCTGGGACATTCACACTGGTACGTCAGACACACAGCTAGCTGGGACATTCACACTGGTACGTCAGACACACAGCTAGCTGGGACATTCACACTGGTACGTCAGACACACAGCTAGCTGGGACATTCACACTGGTACGTCAGACACACAGCTAGCTGGGACATTCACACTGGTACGTCAGACACACAGCTAGCTGGGACATTCACACTGGTACGTCAGACACACAGCTAGCTGGGACATTCACACTGGTACGTCAGACACACAGCTAGCTGGGACATTCACACTGGTACGTCAGACACACAGCTAGCTGGGACATTCACACTGGTACGTCAGACACACAGCTAGCTGGGACATTCACACTGGTACGTCAGACACACAGCTAGCTGGGACATTCACACTGGTACGTCAGACACACAGCTAGCTGGGACATTCACACTGGTACGTCAGACACACAGCTAGCTGGGACATTCACACTGGTACGTCAGACACACAGCTAGCTGGGACATTCACACTGGTACGTCAGACACACAGCTAGCTGGGACATTCACACTGGTACGTCAGACACACAGCTAGCTGGGACATTCACACTGGTACGTCAGACACACAGCTAGCTGGGACATTCACACTGGTACGTCAGACACACAGCTAGCTGGGACATTCACACTGGTACGTCAGACACACAGCTAGCTGGGACATTCACACTGGTACGTCAGACACACAGCTAGCTGGGACATTCACACTGGTACGTCAGACACACAGCTAGCTGGGACATTCACACTGGTACGTCAGACACACAGCTAGCTGGGACATTCACACTGGTACGTCAGACACACAGCTAGCTGGGACATTCACACTGGTACGTCAGACACACAGCTAGCTGGGACATTCACACTGGTACGTCAGACACACAGCTAGCTGGGACATTCACACTGGTACGTCAGACACACAGCTAGCTGGGACATTCACACTGGTACGTCAGACACACAGCTAGCTGGGACATTCACACTGGTACGTCAGACACACAGCTAGCTGGGACATTCACACTGGTACGTCAGACACACAGCTAGCTGGGACATTCACACTGGTACGTCAGACACACAGCTAGCTGGGACATTCACACTGGTACGTCAGACACACAGCTAGCTGGGACATTCACACTGGTACGTCAGACACACAGCTAGCTGGGACATTCACACTGGTACGTCAGACACACAGCTAGCTGGGACATTCACACTGGTACGTCAGACACACAGCTAGCTGGGACATTCACACTGGTACGTCAGACACACAGCTAGCTGGGACATTCACACTGGTACGTCAGACACACAGCTAGCTGGGACATTCACACTGGTACGTCAGACACACAGCTAGCTGGGACATTCACACTGGTACGTCAGACACACAGCTAGCTGGGACATTCACACTGGTACGTCAGACACACAGCTAGCTGGGACATTCACACTGGTACGTCAGACACACAGCTAGCTGGGACATTCACACTGGTACGTCAGACACACAGCTAGCTGGGACATTCACACTGGTACGTCAGACACACAGCTAGCTGGGACATTCACACTGGTACGTCAGACACACAGCTAGCTGGGACATTCACACTGGTACGTCAGACACACAGCTAGCTGGGACATTCACACTGGTACGTCAGACACACAGCTAGCTGGGACATTCACACTGGTACGTCAGACACACAGCTAGCTGGGACATTCACACTGGTACGTCAGACACACAGCTAGCTGGGACATTCACACTGGTACGTCAGACACACAGCTAGCTGGGACATTCACACTGGTACGTCAGACACACAGCTAGCTGGGACATTCACACTGGTACGTCAGACACACAGCTAGCTGGGACATTCACACTGGTACGTCAGACACACAGCTAGCTGGGACATTCACACTGGTACGTCAGACACACAGCTAGCTGGGACATTCACACTGGTACGTCAGACACACAGCTAGCTGGGACATTCACACTGGTACGTCAGACACACAGCTAGCTGGGACATTCACACTGGTACGTCAGACACACAGCTAGCTGGGACATTCACACTGGTACGTCAGACACACAGCTAGCTGGGACATTCACACTGGTACGTCAGACACACAGCTAGCTGGGACATTCACACTGGTACGTCAGACACACAGCTAGCTGGGACATTCACACTGGTACGTCAGACACACAGCTAGCTGGGACATTCACACTGGTACGTCAGACACACAGCTAGCTGGGACATTCACACTGGTACGTCAGACACACAGCTAGCTGGGACATTCACACTGGTACGTCAGACACACAGCTAGCTGGGACATTCACACTGGTACGTCAGACACACAGCTAGCTGGGACATTCACACTGGTACGTCAGACACACAGCTAGCTGGGACATTCACACTGGTACGTCAGACACACAGCTAGCTGGGACATTCACACTGGTACGTCAGACACACAGCTAGCTGGGACATTCACACTGGTACGTCAGACACACAGCTAGCTGGGACATTCACACTGGTACGTCAGACACACAGCTAGCTGGGACATTCACACTGGTACGTCAGACACACAGCTAGCTGGGACATTCACACTGGTACGTCAGACACACAGCTAGCTGGGACATTCACACTGGTACGTCAGACACACAGCTAGCTGGGACATTCACACTGGTACGTCAGACACACAGCTAGCTGGGACATTCACACTGGTACGTCAGACACACAGCTAGCTGGGACATTCACACTGGTACGTCAGACACACAGCTAGCTGGGACATTCACACTGGTACGTCAGACACACAGCTAGCTGGGACATTCACACTGGTACGTCAGACACACAGCTAGCTGGGACATTCACACTGGTACGTCAGACACACAGCTAGCTGGGACATTCACACTGGTACGTCAGACACACAGCTAGCTGGGACATTCACACTGGTACGTCAGACACACAGCTAGCTGGGACATTCACACTGGTACGTCAGACACACAGCTAGCTGGGACATTCACACTGGTACGTCAGACACACAGCTAGCTGGGACATTCACACTGGTACGTCAGACACACAGCTAGCTGGGACATTCACACTGGTACGTCAGACACACAGCTAGCTGGGACATTCACACTGGTACGTCAGACACACAGCTAGCTGGGACATTCACACTGGTACGTCAGACACACAGCTAGCTGGGACATTCACACTGGTACGTCAGACACACAGCTAGCTGGGACATTCACACTGGTACGTCAGACACACAGCTAGCTGGGACATTCACACTGGTACGTCAGACACACAGCTAGCTGGGACATTCACACTGGTACGTCAGACACACAGCTAGCTGGGACATTCACACTGGTACGTCAGACACACAGCTAGCTGGGACATTCACACTGGTACGTCAGACACACAGCTAGCTGGGACATTCACACTGGTACGTCAGACACACAGCTAGCTGGGACATTCACACTGGTACGTCAGACACACAGCTAGCTGGGACATTCACACTGGTACGTCAGACACACAGCTAGCTGGGACATTCACACTGGTACGTCAGACACACAGCTAGCTGGGACATTCACACTGGTACGTCAGACACACAGCTAGCTGGGACATTCACACTGGTACGTCAGACACACAGCTAGCTGGGACATTCACACTGGTACGTCAGACACACAGCTAGCTGGGACATTCACACTGGTACGTCAGACACACAGCTAGCTGGGACATTCACACTGGTACGTCAGACACACAGCTAGCTGGGACATTCACACTGGTACGTCAGACACACAGCTAGCTGGGACATTCACACTGGTACGTCAGACACACAGCTAGCTGGGACATTCACACTGGTACGTCAGACACACAGCTAGCTGGGACATTCACACTGGTACGTCAGACACACAGCTAGCTGGGACATTCACACTGGTACGTCAGACACACAGCTAGCTGGGACATTCACACTGGTACGTCAGACACACAGCTAGCTGGGACATTCACACTGGTACGTCAGACACACAGCTAGCTGGGACATTCACACTGGTACGTCAGACACACAGCTAGCTGGGACATTCACACTGGTACGTCAGACACACAGCTAGCTGGGACATTCACACTGGTACGTCAGACACACAGCTAGCTGGGACATTCACACTGGTACGTCAGACACACAGCTAGCTGGGACATTCACACTGGTACGTCAGACACACAGCTAGCTGGGACATTCACACTGGTACGTCAGACACACAGCTAGCTGGGACATTCACACTGGTACGTCAGACACACAGCTAGCTGGGACATTCACACTGGTACGTCAGACACACAGCTAGCTGGGACATTCACACTGGTACGTCAGACACACAGCTAGCTGGGACATTCACACTGGTACGTCAGACACACAGCTAGCTGGGACATTCACACTGGTACGTCAGACACACAGCTAGCTGGGACATTCACACTGGTACGTCAGACACACAGCTAGCTGGGACATTCACACTGGTACGTCAGACACACAGCTAGCTGGGACATTCACACTGGTACGTCAGACACACAGCTAGCTGGGACATTCACACTGGTACGTCAGACACACAGCTAGCTGGGACATTCACACTGGTACGTCAGACACACAGCTAGCTGGGACATTCACACTGGTACGTCAGACACACAGCTAGCTGGGACATTCACACTGGTACGTCAGACACACAGCTAGCTGGGACATTCACACTGGTACGTCAGACACACAGCTAGCTGGGACATTCACACTGGTACGTCAGACACACAGCTAGCTGGGACATTCACACTGGTACGTCAGACACACAGCTAGCTGGGACATTCACACTGGTACGTCAGACACACAGCTAGCTGGGACATTCACACTGGTACGTCAGACACACAGCTAGCTGGGACATTCACACTGGTACGTCAGACACACAGCTAGCTGGGACATTCACACTGGTACGTCAGACACACAGCTAGCTGGGACATTCACACTGGTACGTCAGACACACAGCTAGCTGGGACATTCACACTGGTACGTCAGACACACAGCTAGCTGGGACATTCACACTGGTACGTCAGACACACAGCTAGCTGGGACATTCACACTGGTACGTCAGACACACAGCTAGCTGGGACATTCACACTGGTACGTCAGACACACAGCTAGCTGGGACATTCACACTGGTACGTCAGACACACAGCTAGCTGGGACATTCACACTGGTACGTCAGACACACAGCTAGCTGGGACATTCACACTGGTACGTCAGACACACAGCTAGCTGGGACATTCACACTGGTACGTCAGACACACAGCTAGCTGGGACATTCACACTGGTACGTCAGACACACAGCTAGCTGGGACATTCACACTGGTACGTCAGACACACAGCTAGCTGGGACATTCACACTGGTACGTCAGACACACAGCTAGCTGGGACATTCACACTGGTACGTCAGACACACAGCTAGCTGGGACATTCACACTGGTACGTCAGACACACAGCTAGCTGGGACATTCACACTGGTACGTCAGACACACAGCTAGCTGGGACATTCACACTGGTACGTCAGACACACAGCTAGCTGGGACATTCACACTGGTACGTCAGACACACAGCTAGCTGGGACATTCACACTGGTACGTCAGACACACAGCTAGCTGGGACATTCACACTGGTACGTCAGACACACAGCTAGCTGGGACATTCACACTGGTACGTCAGACACACAGCTAGCTGGGACATTCACACTGGTACGTCAGACACACAGCTAGCTGGGACATTCACACTGGTACGTCAGACACACAGCTAGCTGGGACATTCACACTGGTACGTCAGACACACAGCTAGCTGGGACATTCACACTGGTACGTCAGACACACAGCTAGCTGGGACATTCACACTGGTACGTCAGACACACAGCTAGCTGGGACATTCACACTGGTACGTCAGACACACAGCTAGCTGGGACATTCACACTGGTACGTCAGACACACAGCTAGCTGGGACATTCACACTGGTACGTCAGACACACAGCTAGCTGGGACATTCACACTGGTACGTCAGACACACAGCTAGCTGGGACATTCACACTGGTACGTCAGACACACAGCTAGCTGGGACATTCACACTGGTACGTCAGACACACAGCTAGCTGGGACATTCACACTGGTACGTCAGACACACAGCTAGCTGGGACATTCACACTGGTACGTCAGACACACAGCTAGCTGGGACATTCACACTGGTACGTCAGACACACAGCTAGCTGGGACATTCACACTGGTACGTCAGACACACAGCTAGCTGGGACATTCACACTGGTACGTCAGACACACAGCTAGCTGGGACATTCACACTGGTACGTCAGACACACAGCTAGCTGGGACATTCACACTGGTACGTCAGACACACAGCTAGCTGGGACATTCACACTGGTACGTCAGACACACAGCTAGCTGGGACATTCACACTGGTACGTCAGACACACAGCTAGCTGGGACATTCACACTGGTACGTCAGACACACAGCTAGCTGGGACATTCACACTGGTACGTCAGACACACAGCTAGCTGGGACATTCACACTGGTACGTCAGACACACAGCTAGCTGGGACATTCACACTGGTACGTCAGACACACAGCTAGCTGGGACATTCACACTGGTACGTCAGACACACAGCTAGCTGGGACATTCACACTGGTACGTCAGACACACAGCTAGCTGGGACATTCACACTGGTACGTCAGACACACAGCTAGCTGGGACATTCACACTGGTACGTCAGACACACAGCTAGCTGGGACATTCACACTGGTACGTCAGACACACAGCTAGCTGGGACATTCACACTGGTACGTCAGACACACAGCTAGCTGGGACATTCACACTGGTACGTCAGACACACAGCTAGCTGGGACATTCACACTGGTACGTCAGACACACAGCTAGCTGGGACATTCACACTGGTACGTCAGACACACAGCTAGCTGGGACATTCACACTGGTACGTCAGACACACAGCTAGCTGGGACATTCACACTGGTACGTCAGACACACAGCTAGCTGGGACATTCACACTGGTACGTCAGACACACAGCTAGCTGGGACATTCACACTGGTACGTCAGACACACAGCTAGCTGGGACATTCACACTGGTACGTCAGACACACAGCTAGCTGGGACATTCACACTGGTACGTCAGACACACAGCTAGCTGGGACATTCACACTGGTACGTCAGACACACAGCTAGCTGGGACATTCACACTGGTACGTCAGACACACAGCTAGCTGGGACATTCACACTGGTACGTCAGACACACAGCTAGCTGGGACATTCACACTGGTACGTCAGACACACAGCTAGCTGGGACATTCACACTGGTACGTCAGACACACAGCTAGCTGGGACATTCACACTGGTACGTCAGACACACAGCTAGCTGGGACATTCACACTGGTACGTCAGACACACAGCTAGCTGGGACATTCACACTGGTACGTCAGACACACAGCTAGCTGGGACATTCACACTGGTACGTCAGACACACAGCTAGCTGGGACATTCACACTGGTACGTCAGACACACAGCTAGCTGGGACATTCACACTGGTACGTCAGACACACAGCTAGCTGGGACATTCACACTGGTACGTCAGACACACAGCTAGCTGGGACATTCACACTGGTACGTCAGACACACAGCTAGCTGGGACATTCACACTGGTACGTCAGACACACAGCTAGCTGGGACATTCACACTGGTACGTCAGACACACAGCTAGCTGGGACATTCACACTGGTACGTCAGACACACAGCTAGCTGGGACATTCACACTGGTACGTCAGACACACAGCTAGCTGGGACATTCACACTGGTACGTCAGACACACAGCTAGCTGGGACATTCACACTGGTACGTCAGACACACAGCTAGCTGGGACATTCACACTGGTACGTCAGACACACAGCTAGCTGGGACATTCACACTGGTACGTCAGACACACAGCTAGCTGGGACATTCACACTGGTACGTCAGACACACAGCTAGCTGGGACATTCACACTGGTACGTCAGACACACAGCTAGCTGGGACATTCACACTGGTACGTCAGACACACAGCTAGCTGGGACATTCACACTGGTACGTCAGACACACAGCTAGCTGGGACATTCACACTGGTACGTCAGACACACAGCTAGCTGGGACATTCACACTGGTACGTCAGACACACAGCTAGCTGGGACATTCACACTGGTACGTCAGACACACAGCTAGCTGGGACATTCACACTGGTACGTCAGACACACAGCTAGCTGGGACATTCACACTGGTACGTCAGACACACAGCTAGCTGGGACATTCACACTGGTACGTCAGACACACAGCTAGCTGGGACATTCACACAGGTACGTCAGACACACAGCTAGCTGGGACATTCACACAGGTACGTCAGACACACAGCTAGCTGGGACATTCACACTGGTACGTCAGACACACAGCTAGCTGGGACATTCACACAGGTACGTCAGACACACAGCTAGCTGGGACATTCACACTGGTACGTCAGACACACAGCTAGCTGGGACATTCACACAGGTACGTCAGACACACAGCTAGCTGGACATTCACACAGGTACGTCAGACACACAGCTAGCTGGGACATTCACACTGGTACGTCAGACACACATCTAGCTGGGACATTCACACAGGTACGTCAGACACACAGCTAGCTGGGACATTCACACAGGTACGTCAGACACACAGCTAGCTGGGACATTCACACAGGTACGTCAGACACACAGCTAGCTGGGACATTCACACAGGTACGTCAGACACACAGCTAGCTGGGACATTCACACTGGTACGTCAGACACACAGCTAGCTGGGACATTCACACTGGTACGTCAGACACACAGCTAGCTGGGACATTCACACAGGTACGTCAGACACACAGCTAGCTGGGACATTCACACTGGTACGTCAGACACACAGCTAGCTGGGACATTCACACAGGTACGTCAGACACACAGCTAGCTGGGACATTCACACTGGTACGTCAGACACACAGCTAGCTGGGACATTCACACAGGTACGTCAGACACACAGCTAGCTGGGACATTCACACAGGTACGTCAGACACACAGCTAGCTGGGACATTCACACTGGTACGTCAGACACACAGCTAGCTGGGACATTCACACTGGTACGTCAGACACACAGCTAGCTGGGACATTCACACAGGTACGTCAGACACACAGCTAGCTGGGACATTCACACAGGTACGTCAGACACACAGCTAGCTGGGACATTCACACTGGTACGTCAGACACACAGCTAGCTGGGACATTCACACTGGTACGTCAGACACACAGCTAGCTGGGACATTCACACAGGTACGTCAGACACACAGCTAGCTGGGACATTCACACAGGTACGTCAGACACACAGCTAGCTGGGACATTCACACAGGTACGTCAGACACACAGCTAGCTGGGACATTCACACAGGTACGTCAGACACACAGCTAGCTGGGACATTCACACAGGTACGTCAGACACACAGCTAGCTGGGACATTCACACAGGTACGTCAGACACACAGCTAGCTGGGACATTCACACAGGTACGTCAGACACACAGCTAGCTGGGACATTCACACAGGTACGTCAGACACACAGCTAGCTGGGACATTCACACTGGTACGTTAGACACACAGCTAGCTGGGACATTCACACAGGTACGTCAGACACACAGCTAGCTGGGACATTCACACTGGTACGTCAGACACACAGCTACCTGGGACATTCACACTGGTACGTCAGACACACAGCTAGCTGGGACATTCACACAGGTACGTCAGACACACAGCTAGCTGGGACATTCACACAGGTACGTCAGACACACAGCTAGCTGGGACATTCACACTGGTACGTCAGACACACAGCTAGCTGGGACATTCACACTGGTACGTCAGACACACAGCTAGCTGGGACATTCACACTGGTACGTCAGACACACAGCTAGCTGGGACATTCACACAGGTACGTCAGACACACAGCTAGCTGGGACATTCACACAGGTACGTCAGACACACAGCTAGCTGGGACATTCACACAGGTACGTCAGACACACAGCTAGCTGGGACATTCACACAGGTACGTCAGACACACAGCTAGCTGGGACATTCACACTGGTACGTCAGACACACAGCTAGCTGGGACATTCACACTGGTACGTCAGACACACAGCTAGCTGGGACATTCACACTGGTACGTCAGACACACAGCTAGCTGGGACATTCACACTGGTACGTCAGACACACAGCTAGCTGGGACATTCACACAGGTACGTCAGACACACAGCTAGCTGGGACATTCACACTGGTACGTCAGACACACAGCTAGCTGGGACATTCACACTGGTACGTCAGACACACAGCTAGCTGGGACATTCACACAGGTACGTCAGACACACAGCTAGCTGGGACATTCACACAGGTACGTCAGACACACAGCTAGCTGGGACATTCACACTGGTACGTCAGACACACAGCTAGCTGGGACATTCACACTGGTACGTCAGACACACAGCTAGCTGGGACATTCACACTGGTACGTCAGACACACAGCTAGCTGGGACATTCACACAGGTACGTCAGACACACAGCTAGCTGGGACATTCACACTGGTACGTCAGACACACAGCTAGCTGGGACATTCACACTGGTACGTCAGACACACAGCTAGCTGGGACATTCACACAGGTACGTCAGACACACAGCTAGCTGGGACATTCACACTGGTACGTCAGACACACAGCTAGCTGGGACATTCACACTGGTACGTCAGACACACAGCTAGCTGGGACATTCACACTGGTACGTCAGACACACAGCTAGCTGGGACATTCACACTGGTACGTCAGACACACAGCTAGCTGGGACATTCACACTGGTACGTCAGACACACAGCTAGCTGGGACATTCACACAGGTACGTCAGACACACAGCTAGCTGGGACATTCACACTGGTACGTCAGACACACAGCTAGCTGGGACATTCACACTGGTACGTCAGACACACAGCTAGCTGGGACATTCACACAGGTACGTCAGACACACAGCTAGCTGGGACATTCACACTGGTACGTCAGACACACAGCTAGCTGGGACATTCACACTGGTACGTCAGACACACAGCTAGCTGGGACATTCACACTGGTACGTCAGACACACAGCTAGCTGGGACATTCACACTGGTACGTCAGACACACAGCTAGCTGGGACATTCACACTGGTACGTCAGACACACAGCTAGCTGGGACATTCACACAGGTACGTCAGACACACAGCTAGCTGGGACATTCACACAGGTACGTCAGACACACAGCTAGCTGGGACATTCACACTGGTACGTCAGACACACAGCTAGCTGGGACATTCACACTGGTACGTCAGACACACAGCTAGCTGGGACATTCACACTGGTACGTCAGACACACAGCTAGCTGGGACATTCACACTGGTACGTCAGACACACAGCTACCTGGGACATTCACACTGGTACGTCAGACACACAGCTAGCTGGGACATTCACACAGGTACGTCAGACGCACAGCTAGCTGGGACATTCACACTGGTACGTCAGACGCACAGCTAGCTGGGACATTCACACAGGTACGTCAGACACACAGCTAGCTGGGACACTCACACTGGTACGTCAGACACACAGCTAGCTGGGACATTCACACTGGTACGTCAGACACACAGCTAGCTGGGACATTCACACTGGTACGTCAGACACACAGCTAGCTGGGACATTCACACTGGTACCTCAGACACACAGCTTGCTGGGACATTCACACTGGTACGTCAGACACACAGCTAGCTGGGACATTCACACTGGTACGTCAGACACACAGCTAGCTGGGACATTCACACTGGTACGTCAGACACACAGCTAGCTGGGACATTCACACTGGTACGTCAGACACACAGCTAGCTGGGACATTCACACTGGTACGTCAGACACACAGCTAGCTGGGACATTCACACTGGTACGTCAGACACACAGCTAGCTGGGACATTCACACTGGTACGTCAGACACACAGCTAGCTGGGACATTCACACTGGTACGTCAGACACACAGCTAGCTGGGACATTCACACTGGTACGTCAGACACACAGCTAGCTGGGACATTCACACTGGTACGTCAGACACACAGCTAGCTGGGACATTCACACTGGTACGTCAGACACACAGCTAGCTGGGACATTCACACTGGTACGTCAGACACACAGCTAGCTGGGACATTCACACTGGTACGTCAGACACACAGCTAGCTGGGACATTCACACTGGTACGTCAGACACACAGCTAGCTGGGACATTCACACTGGTACGTCAGACACACAGCTAGCTGGGACATTCACACTGGTACGTCAGACACACAGCTAGCTGGGACATTCACACTGGTACGTCAGACACACAGCTAGCTGGGACATTCACACTGGTACGTCAGACACACAGCTAGCTGGGACATTCACACTGGTACGTCAGACACACAGCTAGCTGGGACATTCACACTGGTACGTCAGACACACAGCTAGCTGGGACATTCACACTGGTACGTCAGACACACAGCTAGCTGGGACATTCACACTGGTACGTCAGACACACAGCTAGCTGGGACATTCACACTGGTACGTCAGACACACAGCTAGCTGGGACATTCACACTGGTACGTCAGACACACAGCTAGCTGGGACATTCACACAGGTACGTCAGACACACAGCTAGCTGGGACATTCACACTGGTACGTCAGACACACAGCTAGCTGGGACATTCACACTGGTACGTCAGACACACAGCTAGCTGGGACATTCACACTGGTACGTCAGACACACAGCTAGCTGGGACATTCACACAGGTACGTCAGACACACAGCTAGCTGGGACATTCACACAGGTACGTCAGACACACAGCTAGCTGGGACATTCACACTGGTACGTCAGACACACAGCTAGCTGGGACATTCACACTGGTACTCAGACACACAGCTAGCTGGGACATTCACACTGGTACGTCAGACACACAGCTAGCTGGGACATTCACACTGGTACGTCAGACACACAGCTAGCTGGGACATTCACACAGGTACGTCAGACACACAGCTAGCTGGGACATTCACACTGGTACGTCAGACACACAGCTAGCTGGGACATTCACACTGGTACGTCAGACACACAGCTAGCTGGGACATTCACACAGGTACGTCAGACACACAGCTAGCTGGGACATTCACACAGGTACGTCAGACACACAGCTAGCTGGGACATTCACACAGGTACGTCAGACACACAGCTAGCTGGGACATTCACACTGGTACATCAGACACACAGCTAGCTGGGACATTCACACAGGTACGTCAGACACACAGCTAGCTGGGACCTTCACACAGGTACGTCAGACAAACAGCTAGCTGGGACATTCACACTGGTGCGACAGACACACAGCTAGCTGGGATATTCACACTGGTACGTCAGACACACAGCTAGCTGGGACATTCACACTGGTACGTCAGACACACAGCTAGCTGGGACATTCACACAGGTACGTCAGACACACAGCTAGCTGGGACATTCACTCTGGTACGTCAGACACTCAGCTAGCTGGGTCATTAACACTGGTATGTCAGACACACAGCTAGCTGGGACATTCACACTGGTATGTCAGACACACAGGTAGCCTGGACATTCACACTGGTATGTCAGACACACAGCTAGCTGTGACATTCACACTGGTATGTCAGACACACAGCTAGCTGGGACATTCACACTGGTACGTCAGACACACAGCTAGCTGGGACATTCACACTGGTACGTCAGACACACAGCTTGCTGGGATATTCACACTGGTACGTCAGACACACAGCTAGCTGGGACATTCACACAGGTACGTCAGACACACAGCTAGCTGGGACATTCACACAGGTACGTCAGACACACAGCTAGCTGGGACATTCACACTGGTACGTCAGACACACAGCTAGCTGGGACATTCACACTGGTACGTCAGACACACAGCTAGCTGGGACATTCACACTGGTACGTCAGACACACAGCTAGCTGGGACATTCACACAGGTACGTCAGACACACAGCTAGCTGGGACATTCACACTGGTACGTCAGACACACAGCTAGCTGGGACATTCACACTGGTACGTCAGACACACAGCTAGCTGGGACATTCACACTGGTACGTCAGACACACAGCTAGCTGGGACATTCACACTGGTACGTCAGACACACAGCTAGCTGGGACATTCACACTGGTACGTCAGACACACAGCTAGCTGGGACATTCACACAGGTACGTCAGACACACAGCTAGCTGGGACATTCACACTGGTACGTCAGACACACAGCTAGCTGGGACATTCACACTGGTACGTCAGACACACAGCTAGCTGGGACATTCACACTGGTACGTCAGACACACAGCTAGCTGGGACATTCACACTGGTACGTCAGACACACAGCTAGCTGGGACATTCACACTGGTACGTCAGACACACAGCTAGCTGGGACATTCACACTGGTACGTCAGACACACAGCTAGCTGGGACATTCACACTGGTACGTCAGACACACAGCTAGCTGGGACATTCACACTGGTACGTCAGACACACAGCTAGCTGGGACATTCACACTGGTACGTCAGACACACAGCTAGCTGGGACATTCACACTGGTACGTCAGACACACAGCTAGCTGGGACATTCACACTGGTACGTCAGACACACAGCTAGCTGGGACATTCACACTGGTACGTCAGACACACAGCTAGCTGGGACATTCACACTGGTACGTCAGACACACAGCTAGCTGGGACATTCACACTGGTACGTCAGACACACAGCTAGCTGGGACATTCACACTGGTACGTCAGACACACAGCTAGCTGGGACATTCACACTGGTACGTCAGACACACAGCTAGCTGGGACATTCACACTGGTACGTCAGACACACAGCTAGCTGGGACATTCACACTGGTACGTCAGACACACAGCTAGCTGGGACATTCACACTGGTACGTCAGACACACAGCTAGCTGGGACATTCACACTGGTACGTCAGACACACAGCTAGCTGGGACATTCACACTGGTACGTCAGACACACAGCTAGCTGGGACATTCACACTGGTACGTCAGACACACAGCTAGCTGGGACATTCACACTGGTACGTCAGACACACAGCTAGCTGGGACATTCACACTGGTACGTCAGACACACAGCTAGCTGGGACATTCACACTGGTACGTCAGACACACAGCTAGCTGGGACATTCACACTGGTACGTCAGACACACAGCTAGCTGGGACATTCACACTGGTACGTCAGACAAACAGCTAGCTGGGACATTCACACTGGTACGTCAGACACACAGCTAGCTGGGACATTCACACTGGTACGTCAGACACACAGCTAGCTGGGACATTCACACTGGTACGTCAGACACACAGCTAGCTGGGACATTCACACTGGTACGTCAGACACACAGCTAGCTGGGACATTCACACTGGTACGTCAGACACACAGCTAGCTGGGACATTCACACTGGTACGTCAGACACACAGCTAGCTGGGACATTCACACAGGTACGTCAGACACACAGCTAGCTGGGACATTCACACTGGTACGTCAGACACACAGCTAGCTGGGACATTCACACTGGTACGTCAGACACACAGCTAGCTGGGATATTCACACTGGTACGTCAGACACACAGCTAGCTGGGATATTCACACTGGTACGTCAGACACACAGCTAGCTGGGACATTCACACTGGTACGTCAGACACACAGCTAGCTGGGACATTCACGCTGTTACGTCAGACACACTGCTAACTGGGGCATTCACACAGGTACGTCAGACTCATAGCTAGCTGGGACATTCACACTGGTTCATCAGATAAACAGCTACCTGGGACATTCACACTGGTACGTCAGACACACAGCTAGCTGGGACATTCACACTGGTACGTCAGACACACAGCTAGCTGGGACATTCACACTGGTACGTCAGACACAAAGCTAGCTGGGATATTCACACTGGTACGTCAGACACACAACTAGCTGGGACATTTGCACTGGTACGTCAGACACACAGCTAGCTGCGACATTCACACTGGTACGTCAGACACACAGCTAGCTGGGATATTCACACTGGTACGTCAGACACACAGCTAGCTGGGACATTCACACTGGTACGTCAGACACACAGCTAGCTGGGACATTCACACAGGTACGTCAGACACACAGCTAGCTGGGACATTCACACTGGTACGTCAGACACACAGCTAGCTGGGACATTCACACTGGTACGTCAGACACACAGCTAGCTGGGACATTCACACAGGTACGTCAGACACACAGCTAGCTGGGACATTCACACAGGTACGTCAGACACACAGCTAGCTGGGACATTCACACTGGTACCTCAGACACACAGCTAGCTGGGACATTCACACTGGTACGTCAGACACACAGCTAGCTGGGACATTCACACAGGTACGTCAGACACACAGCTAGCTGGGACATTCACACAGGTACGTCAGACACACAGCTAGCTGGGACATTCACACTGGTACATCAGACACACAGCTAGCTGGGACATTCACACAGGTACGTCAGACACACAGCTAGCTGGGACATTCACACTGGTACGTCAGACACACAGCTAGCTGGGACATTCACACTGGTACGTCAGACACACAGCTAGCTGGGACATTCACACAGGTACGTCAGACACACAGCTAGCAGGGACATTCACACAGGTACGTCAGACACACAGCTAGCTGGGACATTCACACTGGTACATCAGACACACAGCTAGCTGGGACATTCACGCTGGTACGTCAGACACACAGCTAGCTGGGACATTCACACAGGTACGTCAGACACACAGCTAGCTGGGACATTCACACTGGTATGTCAGACACACAGCTAGCTGGGACATTCACACTGGTACTTCAGACACACAGCTAGCTGGGACATTCACACAGGTACGTCAGACACACAGCTAGCTGGGACATTCACACAGGTACGTCAGACACACAGCTAGCTGGGACATTCACACAGGTACGTCAGACACACAGCTAGCTGGGACATTCACACAGGTACGTCAGACACACAGCTAGCTGGGACATTCACACAGGTACGTCAGACACACAGCTAGCTGGGACATTCACACAGGTACGTCAGACACACAGCTAGCTGGGACATTCACACAGGTACGTCAGACACACAGCTAGCTGGGACATTCACACAGGTACGTCAGACACACAGCTAGCTGGGACATTCACACTGGTACTCAGACACACAGCTAGCTGGGACATTCACACAGGTACGTCAGACACACAGCTAGCTGGGACATTCACACAGGTACGTCAGACACACAGCTAGCTGGGACATTCACACAGGTACGTCAGACACACAGCTAGCTGGGACATTCACACTGGTACATCAGACACACAGCTAGCTGGGACATTCACACAGGTACGTCAGACACACAGCTAGCTGGGACATTCACACAGGTACGTCAGACACACAGCTAGCTGGGACATTCACACAGGTACGTCAGACACACAGCTAGCTGGGACATTCACACTGGTACGTCAGACACACAGCTAGCTGGGACATTCACACTGGTACGTCAGACACACAGCTAGCTGGGACATTCACACAGGTACGTCAGACACACAGCTAGCTGGGACATTCACACAGGTACGTCAGACACACAGCTAGCTGGGACATTCACACAGGTACGTCAGACACACAGCTAGCTGGGACATTCACACTGGTACGTCAGACACACAGCTAGCTGGGACATTCACACAGGTACGTCAGACACACAGCTAGCTGGGACATTCACACAGGTACGTCAGACACACAGCTAGCTGGGACATTCACACAGGTACGTCAGACACACAGCTAGCTGGGACATTCACACTGGTACGTCAGACACACAGCTAGCTGGGACATTCACACAGGTACGTCAGACACACAGCTAGCTGGGACATTCACACAGGTACGTCAGACACACAGCTAGCTGGGACATTCACACAGGTACGTCAGACACACAGCTAGCTGGGACATTCACACTGGTACGTCAGACACACAGCTAGCTGGGACATTCACACTGGTACGTCAGACACACAGCTAGCTGGGACATTCACACAGGTACGTCAGACACACAGCTAGCTGGGACATTCACACAGGTACGTCAGACACACAGCTAGCTGGGACATTCACACTGGTACGTCAGACACACAGCTAGCTGGGACATTCACACAGGTACGTCAGACACACAGCTAGCTGGGACATTCACACTGGTACGTCAGACACACAGCTAGCTGGGACATTCACACAGGTACGTCAGACACACAGCTAGCTGGGACATTCACACAGGTACGTCAGACACACAGCTAGCTGGGACATTCACACTGGTACGTCAGACACACAGCTAGCTGGGACATTCACACTGGTACGTCAGACACACAGCTAGCTGGGACATTCACACAGGTACGTCAGACACACAGCTAGCTGGGACATTCACACAGGTACGTCAGACACACAGCTAGCTGGGACATTCACACTGGTACGTCAGACACACAGCTAGCTGGGACATTCACACTGGTACGTCAGACACACAGCTAGCTGGGACATTCACACAGGTACGTCAGACACACAGCTAGCTGGGACATTCACACAGGTACGTCAGACACACAGCTAGCTGGGACATTCACACTGGTACGTCAGACACACAGCTAGCTGGGACATTCACACTGGTACGTCAGACACACAGCTAGCTGGGACATTCACACTGGTACGTCAGACACACAGCTAGCTGGGACATTCACACTGGTACGTCAGACACACAGCTAGCTGGGACATTCACACAGGTACGTCAGACACACAGCTAGCTGGGACATTCACACAGGTACGTCAGACACACAGCTAGCTGGGACATTCACACTGGTACGTCAGACACACAGCTAGCTGGGACATTCACACAGGTACGTCAGACACACAGCTAGCTGGGACATTCACACAGGTACGTCAGACACACAGCTAGCTGGGACATTCACACTGGTACGTCAGACACACAGCTAGCTGGGACATTCACACTGGTACGTCAGACACACAGCTAGCTGGGACATTCACACTGGTACGTCAGACACACAGCTAGCTGGGACATTCACACAGGTACGTCAGACACACAGCTAGCTGGGACATTCACACTGGTACGTCAGACACACAGCTAGCTGGGACATTCACACTGGTACGTCAGACACACAGCTAGCTGGGACATTCACACAGGTACGTCAGACACACAGCTAGCTGGGACATTCACACAGGTACGTCAGACACACAGCTAGCTGGGACATTCACACAGGTACGTCAGACACACAGCTAGCTGGGACATTCACACTGGTACGTCAGACACACAGCTAGCTGGGACATTCACACTGGTACGTCAGACACACAGCTAGCTGGGACATTCACAGTGGTATGTCAGACACACAGCTAGCTTGGATATTCACACAGGTACGTCAGACACACAGCTAGCTGGGACATTCACACAGGTACGTCAGACACACAGCTAGCTGGGACATTCACACTGGTACGTCAGACACACAGCTAGCTGGGACATTCACACAGGTACGTCAGACACACAGCTAGCTGGGACATTCACACTGGTACGTCAGACGCACAGCTAGCTGGGACATTCACACAGGTACGTCAGACACACAGCTAGCTGGGACACTCACACTGGTACGTCAGACACACAGCTAGCTGGGACATTCACACTGGTACGTCAGACACACAGCTAGCTGGGATTTTCACACTGGTACGTCAGACACACAACTAGCTGGGATATTCACACAGGTACGTCAGACACACAGCTAGCTGGGACATTCACACAGGTACGTCAGACACACAGCTAGCTGGGATATTCACACTGGTATGTCAGACACACAGCTAGCTGGGACATTCACACTGGTACGTCAGACACACAGCTAGCTGGGACATTCACACTGGTACTTCAGACACACAGCTAGCTGGGACATTCACACAGGTACGTCAGACACACAGCTAGCTGGGACATTCACACTGGTACGTCAGACACACAGCTAGCTGGGACATTCACACTGGTACGTCAGACACACAGCTAGCTGGGACATTCACACTGGTACGTCAGACACACAGCTAGCTGGGACATTCACACTGGTACGTCAGACACACAGCTAGCTGGGACATTCACACAGGTACGTCAGACACACAGCTAGCTGGGACATTCACACTGGTACGACAGACACACAGCTAGCTGGGATATTCACACTGGTACGTCAGACACACAGCTAGCTGGGACATTCACACTGGTACGTCAGACACACAGCTTGCTGGGACATTCACACTGGTACGTCAGACACACAGCTAGCTGGGACATTCACACTGGTACGTCAGACACACAGCTAGCTGGGACATTCACACTGGTACGTCAGACACACAGCTAGCTGGGACATTCACACTGGTACCTCAGACACACAGCTAGCTGGGACATTCACACTGGTACGTCAGACACACAGCTAGCTGGGACATTCACACTGGTACGTCAGACACACAGCTAGCTGGGACATTCACACAGGTACGTCAGACACACAGCTAGCTGGGACATTCACACTGGTACGTCAGACACACAGCTAGCTGGGACATTCACACTGGTACCTCAGACACACAGCTAGCTGGGACATTCACACTGGTACCTCAGACACACAGCTAGCTGGGACATTCACACAGGTACGTCAGACACACAGCTAGCTGGGACATTCACACTGGTACGTCAGACACACAGCTAGCTGGGACATTCACACTGGTACGTCAGACACACAGCTAGCTGGGACATTCACACTGGTACCTCAGACACACAGCTAGCTGGGACATTCACACTGGTACGTCAGACACACAGCTAGCTGGGACATTCACACAGGTACGTCAGACACACAGCTAGCTGGGACATTCACACTGGTACGTCAGACACACAGCTAGCTGGGACATTCACACTGGTACGTCAGACACACAGCTAGCTGGGACATTCACACTGGTACGTCAGACACACAGCTAGCTGGGACATTCACACAGGTACGTCAGACACACAGCTAGCTGGGACATTCACACAGGTACGTCAGACACACAGCTAGCTGGGACATTCACACAGGTACGTCAGACACACAGCTAGCTGGGACATTCACACTGGTACGTCAGACACACAGCTAGCTGGGACATTCACACTGGTACGTCAGACACACAGCTAGCTGGGACATTCACACAGGTACGTCAGACACACAGCTAGCTGGGACATTCACACAGGTACGTCAGACACACAGCTAGCTGGGACATTCACACAGGTACGTCAGACACACAGCTAGCTGGGACATTCACACTGGTACATCAGACACACAGCTAGCTGGGACATTCACACAGGTACGTCAGACACACAGCTAGCTGGGACATTCACACAGGTACGTCAGACACACAGCTAGCTGGGACATTCACACTGGTACGTCAGACACACAGCTAGCTGGGACATTCACACTGGTACGTCAGACACACAGCTAGCTGGGACATTCACACTGGTACGTCAGACACACAGCTAGCTGGGACATTCACACAGGTACGTCAGACACACAGCTAGCTGGGACATTCACACTGGTACGTCAGACACACAGCTAGCTGGGACATTCACACTGGTATGTCAGACACACAGCTAGCTGGGACATTCACACAGGTACTTCAGACACACAGCTAGCTGGGACATTCACACTGGTACGTCAGACACACAGCTAGCTGGGACATTCACACAGGTACGTCAGACACACAGCTAGCTGGGACATTCACACAGGTACGTCAGACACACAGCTAGCTGGGACATTCACACTGGTACGTCAGACACACAGCTAGCTGGGACATTCACACTGGTACGTCAGACACACAGCTAGCTGGGACATTCACACAGGTACGTCAGACACACAGCTAGCTGGGACATTCACACAGGTACGTCAGACACACAGCTAGCTGGGACATTCACACTGGTACGTCAGACACACAGCTAGCTGGGACATTCACACTGGTACGTCAGACACACAGCTAGCTGGGACATTCACACTGGTACGTCAGACACACAGCTAGCTGGGACATTCACACAGGTACGTCAGACACACAGCTAGCTGGGACATTCACACAGGTACGTCAGACACACAGCTAGCTGGGACATTCACACTGGTACGTCAGACACACAGCTAGCTGGGACATTCACACTGGTACATCAGACACACAGCTAGCTGGGACATTCACACAGGTACGTCAGACACACAGCTAGCTGGGACATTCACACAGGTACGTCAGACACACAGCTAGCTGGGACATTCACACAGGTACGTCAGACACACAGCTAGCTGGGACATTCACACTGGTACCTCAGACACACAGCTAGCTGGGACATTCACACTGGTATGTCAGACACACAGCTAGCTGGGACATTCACACAGGTACGTCAGACACACAGCTAGCTGGGACATTCACACTGGTACGTCAGACACACAGCTAGCTGGGACATTCACACTGGTACGTCAGACACACAGCTAGCTGGGACATTCACACTGGTACGTCAGACACACAGCTAGCTGGGACATTCACACTGGTACGTCAGACACACAGCTAGCTGGGACATTCACACTGGTACGTCAGACACACAGCTAGCTGGGACATTCACACTGGAACGTCAGACACAGCTAGCTGGGACATTCACTCTGGTACTTCAGACACACTGCTAGCTGGGACATTCACACTGGTACGTCAGACACACAGCTAGCTGGGACATTCACACAGGTACGTCAGACACACAGCTAGCTGGGACATTCACACAGGTACGTCAGACACACAGCTAGCTGGGACATTCACACTGGTACGTCAGACACACAGCTAGCTGGGACATTCACACTGGTACGTCAGACACACAGCTAGCTGGGACATTCACACTGGTACGTCAGACACACAGCTAGCTGGGACATTCACACAGGTACGTCAGACACACAGCTAGCTGGGACATTCACACAGGTACGTCAGACACACAGCTAGCTGGGACATTCACACTGGTACGTCAGACACACATCTAGCTGGGACATTCACACTGGTACATCAGACACACAGCTAGCTGGGACATTCACACTGGTACGTCAGACACACAGCTAGCTGGGACATTCACACTGGTACGTCAGACACACAGCTAGCTGGGACATTCACACTGGTACGTCAGACACACAGCTAGCTGGGACATTCACACTGGTACATCAGACACACAGCTAGCTGGGACATTCACACTGGTACGTCAGACACACAGCTAGCTGGGACATTCACACTGGTATGTCAGACACACAGCTAGCTGGGACATTCACACTGGTACATCAGACACACAGCTAGCTGGGACATTCACACTGGTACGTCAGACACACAGCTAGCTGGGACATTCACACTGGTACGTCAGACACACAGCTAGCTGGGACATTCACACTGGTACGTCAGACACACGGCTAGCTGGGACATTCACACTGGTACGTCAGACACACAGCTAGCTGGGACATTCACACTGGTACGTCAGACACACAGCTAGCTGGGACATTCACACTGGTACGTCAGACACACAGCTAGCTGGGACATTCACACAGGTACGTCAGACACACAGCTAGCTGGGACATTCACACTGGTACCTCAGACACACAACTTGCTGGGGTATTCTCACTGGTACCTCAGACACACAGCTAGCTGGGACATTCACACTGGTACCTCAGACACACAGCTTGCTGCGGTATTCTCACTGGTACCTCAGACACACAGCTAGCTGGGACATTCACACAGGTACGTCAGACACACAGCTAGCTGGGACATTCACACTGGTACCTCAGACACACAGCTTGCTGGGGTATTCTCACTGGTACCTCAGACACACAGCTAGCTGGGAAATTCACACTGGTACCTCAGACACACAGCTAGCTGGGACATTCACACTGGTACGTCTGACACACAGCTAGCTGGGATATTCACACTGGTACCTCAGACACACAGCTAGCTGGGACATTCACACAGGTACGTCAGACACACAGCTAGCTGGGACATTCACACTGGTACCTCAGACACACAGCTAGCTGGGACATTCACACTGGTACCTCAGACACACAGCTTGCTGGGACATTCACTCAGATACGTCAGACACACAGCTAGCTGGGATATTTACACAGGTACGTCAGACACACAGCTAGCTGGGACATTCACACTGGTACGTCAGACACACAGCTAGCTGGGACATTCACACTGGTACATCAGACACACAGCTAGCTGGGACATTCACACAGGTACGTCAGACACACAGCTAGCTGGGACATTCACACAGGTACGTCAGACACACAGCTAGCTGGGACATTCACAAAGGTACATCAGACACACAGCTAGCTGGGACATTCACACAGGTACGTCAGACACACAGCTAGCTGGGACATTCACACTGGTACATCAGACACACAGCTAGCTGGGACATTCACACAGGTACGTCAGACACACAGCTAGCTAGGACATTCACACAGGTACGTCAGACACACAGCTAGCTGGGACATTCACACAGGTACGTCACACACACAGCTAGCTGGGACATTCACACTGGTACATCAGACACACAGCTAGCTGGGACATTCACACAGGTACGTCAGACACACAGCTAGCTTGGACATTCACACAGGTACGTCAGACACACAGTTAGCTGGGACATTCACACTGGTACGTCAGACACACAGCTACCTGGGACATTCACACTGGTACGTCAGACACACAGCTAGCTGGGACATTCACACAGGTACGTCAGACACACAGCTAGCTGGGACATTCACACTGGTACCTCAGACACACAGCTAGCTGGGACATTCACACTGGTACCGCAGACACACAGCTTGCTGGGACATTCACTCAGATACGTCAAACACACAGCTAGCTGGGATATTTACACAGGTACGTCAGACACACAGCTAGCTGGGACATTCACACTGGTACGTCAGACACACAGCTAGCTGGGACATTCACACTGGTACATCAGACACACAGCTAGCTGGGACATTCACACAGGTACGTCAGACACACAGCTAGCTGGGACATTCACACAGGTACGTCAGACACACAGCTAGCTGGGACATTCACAAAGGTACATCAGACACACAGCTAGCTGGGACATTCACACAGGTACGTCAGACACACAGCTAGCTGGGACATTCACACTGGTACATCAGACACACAGCTAGCTGGGACATTCACACAGGTACGTCAGACACACAGCTAGCTAGGACATTCACACAGGTACGTCAGACACACAGCTAGCTGGGACATTCACACAGGTACGTCACACACACAGCTAGCTGGGACATTCACACTGGTACATCAGACACACAGCTAGCTGGGACATTCACACAGGTACGTCAGACACACAGCTAGCTTGGACATTCACACAGGTACGTCAGACACACAGTTAGCTGGGACATTCACACTGGTACGTCAGACACACAGCTACCTGGGACATTCACACTGGTACGTCAGACACACAGCTAGCTGGGACATTCACACAGGTACATCAGACACACAGCTAGGCTGGACATTCACACAGGTACGTCAGACACACAGCTAGCTGGGACATTCACAAAGGTACATCAGACACACAGCTAGCTGGGACATTCACACAGGTACGTCAGACACACAGCTAGCTGGGACATTCACACTGGTACATCAGACACACAGCCAGCTGGGACATTCACACAGGTACGTCAGACACACAGCTAGCTGGGACATTCACACAGGTACGTCAGACACACAGCTAGCTGGGACATTCACACTGGTACCTCAGACACACAGCTAGCTGGGACATTCACACTGGTACCGCAGACACACAGCTTGCTGGGACATTCACTCAGATACGTCAGACACACAGCTAGCTGGGATATTTACACAGGTACGTCAGACACACAGCTAGCTGGGACATTCACACTGGTACGTCAGACACACAGCTAGCTGGGACATTCACACTGGTACATCAGACACACAGCTAGCTGGGACATTCACACAGGTACGTCAGACACACAGCTAGCTGGGACATTCACACAGGTACGTCAGACACACAGCTAGCTGGGACATTCACAAAGGTACATCAGACACACAGCTAGCTGGGACATTCACACAGGTACGTCAGACACACAGCTAGCTGGGACATTCACACTGGTACATCAGACACACAGCTAGCTGGGACATTCACACAGGTACGTCAGACACACAGCTAGCTAGGACATTCACACAGGTACGTCAGACACACAGCTACCTGGGACATTCACACAGGTACGTCACACACACAGCTAGCTGGGACATTCACACTGGTACATCAGACACACAGCTAGCTGGGACATTCACACAGGTACGTCAGACACACAGCTAGCTTGGACATTCACACAGGTACGTCAGACACACAGTTAGCTGGGACATTCACACTGGTACGTCAGACACACAGCGACCTGGGACATTCACACTGGTACGTCAGACACACAGCTAGCTGGGACATTCACACAGGTACATCAGACACACAGCTAGGCTGGACATTCACACAGGTACGTCAGACACACAGCTAGCTGGGACATTCACAAAGGTACATCAGACACACAGCTAGCTGGGACATTCACACAGGTACGTCAGACACACAGCTAGCTGGGACATTCACACTGGTACATCAGACACACAGCCAGCTGGGACATTCACACAGGTACGTCAGACACACAGCTAGCTGGGACATTCACACAGGTACGTCAGACACACAGCTAGCTGGGACATTCACACAGGTACGTCACACACACAGCTAGCTGGGACATTCACACTGGTACATCAGACACACAGCTAGCTGGGACATTCACACAGGTACGTCAGACACACAGCTAGCTGGGACATTCACACAGGTACGTCAGACACACAGTTAGCTGGGACATTCACACTGGTACGTCAGACACACAGCTACCTGGGACATTCACACTGGTACGTCAGACACACAGCTAGCTGGGACATTCACACTGGTATGTCAGACACACAGCTAGCTGGGAAATTCACACAGGTACGTCAGACACACAGCTTGCTTGGACATTCACACTGGTACGTCAGACACACAGCTAGCTGGGACATTCACACTGGTACGTCAGACACACAGCTAGCTGGGACATTCACACAGGTACGTCAGACACACAGCTAGCTGGGACATTCACACTGGTACGTCAGACACACAGCTAGCTGGGACATTCACACAGGTACGTCAGACACACAGCTAGCTGGGACATTCACACAGGTACGTCAGACACACAGCTAGCTGGGACATTCACACTGGTACGTCAGACACACATCTAGCTGGGACATTCACACTGGTACGTCAGACACACAGCTAGCTGGGACATTCACACAGGTACGTCAGACACACAGCTAGCTGGGACATTCACACAGGTTCGTCAGACACACAGCTAGCTGGGACATTTACACAGGTACGTCAGACACACAGCTAGCTGGGACATTCACACTGGTACGTCAGACACCCATCTAGCTGGGACATTCACACTGGTACGTCAGACACACAGCTAGCTGGGACATTCACACAGGTACGTCAGACACACAGCTAGCTGGGATATTCACACAGGTACGTCAGACACACAGCTAGCTGGGACATTCACACAGGTACGTCAGACACACAGCTAGCTGCGACATTCACACTGGTACGTCAGACGCACATCTAGCTGGGACATTCACACTGGTACGTCAGACACACAGCTAGCTGGGACATTCACACTGGTACATCAGACACACAGCTAGCTGGGACATTCACACTGGTATGTCAGACACACAGCTAGCTGGGACATTCACACTGGTACATCAGACACACAGCTAGCTGGGACATTCACACTGGTACGTCAGACACACAGCTAGCTGGGACATTCACACTGGTACGTCAGACACACAGATAGCTGGGACATTCACACTGGTACATCAGACACACAGCTAGCTGGGACATTCACACAGGTACGTCAGACACACAGCTAGCTGGGACATTCACACAGGTACGTCAGACACACAGTTAGCTGGGACATTCACACTGGTACGTCAGACACACAGCTAGCTGGGACATTCACACTGGTAGGTCAGACACACAGATAACTGGGACATTCACACTGGTATGTCAGACACACAGCTAGCTGGGACATTCACACAGGTACGTCAGACACACAGCTTGCTTGGACATTCACACTGGTACGTCAGACACACAGCTAGCTGGGACATTCACACTGGTACGTCAGACACACAGCTAGCTGGGACATTCACACAGGTACGTCAGACACACAGCTAGCTGGGACATTCACACTGGTACGTCAGACACACAGCTAGCTGGGACATTCACACAGGTACGTCAGACACACAGCTAGCTGGGACATTCACACAGGTACGTCAGACACACAGCTAGCTGGGACATTCACACTGGTACGTCAGACACACATCTTGCTGGGACATTCACACTGGTACGTCAGACACACAGCTAGCTGGGACATTCACACAGGTACGTCAGACACACAGCTAGCTGGGACATTCACACAGGTACGTCAGACACACAGCTAGCTGGGACATTCACACAGGTACGTCAGACACACAGCTAGCTGGGACATTCACACTGGTACGTCAGACACACATCTAGCTGGGAAATTCACACTGGTACATCAGACACACAGCTAGCTGGGACATTCACACTGGTACGTCAGACACACAGCTAGCTGGGACATTCACACTGGTACGTCAGACACACAGCTAGCTGGGACATTCACACTGGTATGTCAGACACACAGCTAGCTGGGACATTCACACTGGTACATCAGACACACAGCTAGCTGGGACATTCACACTGGTACGTCAGACACACAGCTAGCTGGGACATTCACACTGGTACGTCAGACACACAGATAGCTGGGACATTCACACAGGTGCGTCAGACACACAGCTAGCTGGGACATTCACACTGGTACGTCAGACACACAGCTAGCTGGGACATTCACACAGGTACGTCAGACACACAGCTAGCTGGGACATTCACACTGGTACGTCAGACACACAGCTAGCTGGGGCATTCACACAGGTACGTCAGACACACAGCTAGCTGGGACATTCACACAGGTACGTCAGACACACAGCTAGCTGGGACATTCACACTGGTACGTCAGACACACATCTAGCTGGGACATTCACACTGGTACGTCAGACACACAGCTAGCTGGGACATTCACACAGGTACGTCAGACACACAGCTAGCTGGGACATTCACACAGGTACGTCAGACACACAGCTAGCTGGGACATTCACACAGGTACGTCAGACACACAGCTAGCTGGGACATTCACACTGGTACGTCAGACACACATCTAGCTGGGACATTCACACTGGTACATCAGACACACAGCTAGCTGGGACATTCACACTGGTACGTCAGACACACAGCTAGCTGGGACATTCACACTGGTATGTCAGACACACAGCTAGCTGGGACATTCACACTGGTACATCAGACACACAGCTAGCTGGGACATTGACACTGGTATGTCAGACACACAGCTAGCTGGGACATTCACACTGGTACGTCAGACACACAGCTAGCTGGGACATTCACACTGGTACGTCAGACACACAGCTAGCTGGGACATTCACACTGGTACGTCAGACACACAGCTAGCTGGGACATTCACACTGGTACGTCAGACACACAGCTAGCTGGGACATTCACACTGGTACGTCAGACACACAGCTAGCTGGGACATTCACACTGGTACGTCAGACACACAGCTAGCTGGGACATTCACACTGGTACGTCAGACACACAGCTAGCTGGGACATTCACACTGGTACGTCAGACACACAGCTAGCTGGGACATTCACACTGGTACGTCAGACACACAGCTAGCTGGGACATTCACACTGGTACGTCAGACACACAGCTAGCTGGGACAATCACACTGGTACGTCAGACACACAGCTAGCTGGGGTATTCACACTGGTACGTCTGACACACAGCTAGCTGGGACATTCAAACTGGTACCTCAGACACACAGCTAGCTGGGACATTCACATTGGTACCTCAGACACACAGCTAGCTGGGACATTCACACTGGTACGTCAGACACACAGCTAGCTGGGACATTCACACTGGTACGTCAGACACACAGCTAGCTGGGACATTCACACTGGTACGTCAGACACACAGCTAGCTGGGACATTCACACTGGTACGTCAGACACACAGCTAGCTGGGACATTCACACTGGTACGTCAGACACACAGCTAGCTGGGACATTCACACTGGTACGTCAGACACACAGCTAGCTGGGACATTCACACTGGTACGTCAGACACACAGCTAGCTGGGACATTCACACTGGTACGTCAGACACACAGCTAGCTGGGACATTCACACTGGTACGTCAGACACACAGCTAGCTGGGACATTCACACTGGTACGTCAGACACACAGCTAGCTGGGACATTCACACTGGTACGTCAGACACACAGCTAGCTGGGACATTCACACTGGTACGTCAGACACACAGCTAGCTGGGACAATCACACTGGTACGTCAGACACACAGCTAGCTGGGACATTCACACTGGTACGTCAGACACACAGCTAGCTGGGACATTCACACTGGTACGTCAGACACACAGCTAGCTGGGACAATCACACTGGTACGTCAGACACACAGCTAGCTGGGACATTCACACTGGTACGTCAGACACACAGCTAGCTGGGACAATCACACTGGTACGTCAGACACACAGCTAGCTGGGACATTCACACTGGTACGTCAGACACACAGCTAGCTGGGACATTCACACTGGTACGTCAGACACACAGCTAGCTGGGACTTTCACACTGGTACGTCAGACACACAGCTAACTGGGACATTCACACTGGTACGTCAGACACACAGCTAGCTGGGACATTCACACTGGTACGTCAGACACACAGCTAGCTGGGACATTCACACTGGTACGTCAGACACACAGCTAGCTGGGACATTCACACTGGTACGTCAGACACACAGCTAGCTGGGACATTCACACTGGTACGTCAGACACACAGCTAGCTGGGACATTCACACTGGTACGTCAGACACACAGCTAGCTGGGACATTCACACTGGTACGTCAGACACACAGCTAGCTGGGACATTCACACTGGTACGTCAGACACACAGCTAGCTGGGACATTCACACTGGTACGTCAGACACACAGCTAGCTGGGACATTCACACTGGTACGTCAGACACACAGCTAGCTGGGACATTCACACTGGTACGTCAGACACACAGCTAGCTGGGACATTCACACTGGTACGTCAGACACACAGCTAGCTGGGACATTCACACTGGTACGTCAGACACACAGCTAGCTGGGACATTCACACTGGTACGTCAGACACACAGCTAGCTGGGACAATCACACTGGTACGTCAGACACACAGCTAGCTGGGACATTCACACTGGTACGTCAGACACACAGCTAGCTGGGACATTCACACTGGTACGTCAGACACACAGCTAGCTGGGACAATCACACTGGTACGTCAGACACACAGCTAGCTGGGACATTCACACTGGTACGTCAGACACACAGCTAGCTGGGACAATCACACTGGTACGTCAGACACACAGCTAGCTGGGACATTCACACTGGTACGTCAGACACACAGCTAGCTGGGACATTCACACTGGTACGTCAGACACACAGCTAGCTGGGACTTTCACACTGGTACGTCAGACACACAGCTAACTGGGACATTCACACTGGTACGTCAGACACACAGCTAGCTGGGACATTCACACTGGTACGTCAGACACACAGCTAGCTGGGACATTCACACTGGTACGTCAGACACACAGTTAGCTGGGACATTCACACTGGTACGTCAGACACACAGCTAGCTGGGACATTCACACTGGTACGTCAGACACACAGCTAGCTGGGACATTCACACTGGTACGTCAGACACACAGCTAGCTGGGACATTCACACTGGTACGTCAGACACACAGCTAGCTGGGACACTGGCAGTTCCCTGCTACATTTTTTTGAGGTTTAAATCTGGGTTAGTGCTTCAGAATGTCATTGCCCTGTCCTGGGATGTTGACTGATTAGGTGACCAGGGTAGATTCAGAGCTGTCTTTGTGGGAACTCCCATTGGGTTTGGAGTTGTGAACCTCCCTATGTTGGGGATCAGGCTGAAGTGAAGCGATTGGTTTCAGGACTCTGCATGTCCAACTGCTAACACGTGTCCTGTAAAGGGTCTGGGGGCTAGACTTTACACGGTGCTTATCATTCTGGGTTAGTCATGCTCCAGCTGCTCTGGGTTATCCAGAGGGGAATGCCGGATATCTCACTCTCTCACTGCCAGGACCTTTCACCATAGGGGCTGAGCAGATTCGCTCCAGATTGGCTCCTCCTTGGTAACCCATGGTTTCAGCTATTCAAATCCAAAGAAGGTGATTGGGTTTATTGTCAGGAGATTGGGCTGTTTTAATGGTACATTTGCCTCTTTCAGGGATTCTGGTTTAGTGTCCAGCTTGGGCCCCAGCAACACTGGGATGTTCCAGTTACTGTTGCTAGGTGATATAGGTTGGCATGACAACAGGTGGGCAATCTGCTGCTGAACTCCTTACTGCTGCCGGATGATAGGTAGACTGCCTTCGGTGAGGGGTATCTCCTGCAGCCATACCGGGTAGCGCTGTAACCTGGTCACTTGTTACAGATCATTTTAAATGCAGTGGGCAGCCTTGTCAGATTGTCTTGCGATTCTGCACTAAGGTGGCTGAGTATGGGATGCAATCTGGCTGCAGCCTATCTACTGGTCAGTTGGGTGGTAGGCTCTGTCCCTTTCTGAACACTATTGCCTTCTGGTGAACGGTCAACTTTCACTGTACCTCCTGGAGGCTTTTCAACTAAGCGAGGCATCACCCTCACTCCTTTTGGACCAATTTGGGAACTCTCTTTGTCCCCATTTGGATTTGCCATAAAGCTGTCACCAGACCAATCAATGGCTTCTTAGCCAGTGCCTTTGGATTTTAGGGGGCACTCTCCTAACTTGTTCCACGTCCTCTGGAACACCACTGCCCTCAAGTCAGGAGTGTCATGGAATACTCCCCACTTGCCTGGATGAGTGCAGATCCCACAACACTCAAGAAGCTCAACACCATCCAGGACAAAGCTTGCTTGGCACCTCATCCACAAACATTTACTCCCTCCACCATCGACGCACATTAGCAGCAGTGTGTACCATCTACAAGATACAGTGCAGGAGCTCACCAAGGCTCCTTAGACAGCACCTTCCAAACCCATGACCACTACCATCTAGAAGGACAAGGGCAGCAGATAGATGGGAACGCCACCACCTGGAAGTTCCCCTCCAAGTCACACACCATCCTGACTTGGAAATATATAGCCGTTCCTTCATTGTCGCTGGGTCAAAATCCTGGAACTCCCTCCCTAACAGCACTGTGGGTGTACCTACACCACAGGGACTGCAGCAGCTCAAGAAGGCAGCTCACCACCACCTTCTCAAGGACAACTAGGGATGGGCAATAAATGCTGGCCTAGCCAGCGAAGCCCACATCCCCTGAATGAATTTTAAAAAGCTATGGCGACCCCCCCCCCATTGTGGCTTTTTGGTCGGCATCTCACTCCCTATCTGCTCATTGGTTTGGGAACTCCTTTTGTCCCTATGTAATATCGGAAACAAGGTTTCTGTCAGCCATACTTCCAGCAATTCCTTAATCTTTCTCTTCCCTAACTTAATAGTTTGTCTGCCTTCAGGCTCTTTGACTATGTGAGGCATCTCCCTCACTATCTCTTTCCCTGTTCTGCAACTTCTCTGGGCCCTGTTTAATTCTGAGATATTCTGTGAGTCAGTTTGAAATTCTATTGACCCTCCCTGGGCCTCTTTTAACTTCTCTGGCCTGGGTTCGGCCTTGTTACATTCAAGTAGCTCTCACTCAATGGTTATGGGGTTTATTTCCCCCTTTTGGGCCTCTGGACCTTCCCCAGCTTCCTGCTGTCCTGCAGATATCTGCTGGCTGACACTGGCTTCTTTTCTTTTGCTGGCCAACACTTTGCTGCCAGTTAAATCGTTTCCAAGGAGGGAATCGATTCCTGCTACTGGTAGTTCAGGGACAGTTCTGACTGTAAGAGGGCCTGAAACAAGGTCACGAGGTGGACCCTATGGAGAGGTGCAAACACAGACCCTCCTCCCAGGCTACTGCTCAAGGATTTGGCTGTCAGGGCGTACTCATGGGTGGGGGGTGGGGGGGGAGTTGTGGTTGGCTATTGGGTTAGGTTTCCTCCTAACATTAAGGACTGAGTGGCCCCTGTCTCCTGAAGCAGTACAACAGACTTGCTAACATTCTGGGAGGGGTACAGGGACACTGTTCCTGAAAGCACCAAACCCTGGAAGCTCTCTGGGTATTTGTCTGGCTCTGACACACACAGTGCCATGCCCTCCGAAGGGGGAGTTTCTGTAGTGAGAGGCTCTACCTGCTCTGCAGCGCCACCCACTGGGGTGTCATATAGAGCCCTCTTCAACCTACAGGTTGAACCTCACAATCTCCAGCACTCAGGCCTGGAATGGCCTATTTTATTACATCCGGGGTTTCTCCTTTTGGGCTGTGGGAGTGCTTCTCATATCCTCCTTTGTGTTTCCTCCTCTGAGTCGAGGACCTTTCCTATCTAGGGTGCCCTGCTTATCTTTCCAATGCTCATGGGAATGGTTTGGAAAGGGTCTGTCTGAGTTTCCAGGCCTATGGATAAGATTGTAACTATCTGCAGCGATGGCTGCATCTCTGGCTGTGGGGATTCTCTGCTCCTCTAAGTGCATCTGCAGGTTGAAGGCTAAGCAAATTTTGATTCCCCCAACAATTCCAACTCACACAACCCCTCTTGGATGCATTGGATGTTTAGGGACCTTATACATCAGTTGAAAGTGATTCTTCAGCCATTCAAACTCGATGTAGGCTTGTGTGAGCTTCTTATGAGCGTTCCGGAATTGCTGGCGATGTGCCTCTGGGACTAACTCGTAGGCACTTAGGATGGAGCCTTAGTCTGCTCGCATTTCATGGGCACATAGGAGGCAGCGTGGAGTAAAGCTCTGGGCCTCTCCCTGACAGCTGCCCTTGAATTAAAAGCGCCCAGATATCCGATGGCCAGTTTAGCTGCCCTGATACTTTTTCAAAAGTGGAAACAAATGACTCCACCTCACTCTTTTCAAATTTGGGAATGAATCTGGCATCCTGAAGGCCTCAGAGAGTAGTTCAGGAGTGGGGCGATAGGGGGTGCTAGCGGGTAGAGAGAGATTTTCCCCCACAGCTTGCAGCTATCTGGTCTCTCTCTCTCTCTGTCTCCCTTTGAGCTGCTAGCTCCATTTCCAATTTTCAGAGCTGGAATTCTTCTCTTTCCCCTTCTCTCTCTCTTTCCCTTGTCTCTCTTTCTTTCCCCTTCTCTCTCTGTTTCCTTTTCCTGTTCCCACTCCTGGGCCTTTCATTCCTCTCCTTAAATTCTAGTGCCATCCTGAGCTTTTACAGCTAAAGGAGGGGACTCAGACAGGTTTGGCTCTTCATGTACCTGCTCTGTCAGATATGTGAGATCCAAATGTTCTACCAACATCTGGATCAGTTTGCTTCTCTTCACTTTACTGGGCAAGTTTAACTGTACCTCCCTAGCTACAGCTTTCCATTGCTCTGTGCTGAGGGATGCTACTGATTCACTGTTCAGATCTGGGCATCAGAAATTGCCACTTTCTTAGTGTTAGGGCAGGGGTGGGGAACCTACAGCTCTTGGGCCAGATCCAGCCCATTGCTTAATTTCACCTGGCCCGCCACAAGATTTCTACAAACATAAACCTAGGACAGCAGCACCTTCAAAATAGCATTTATCATCATCTTTACGAATTTGCTTTGGATAAAAGTGTCAGCTAAATTACTATAATAAATTTAACAATATAATATTCAAATTCAACCATTGCATTAAAACAGATGAGTAGAATGCTTCTGTATTCTCTCTAAAAATTCCAAGTTAAGTTGATTTTTGTGTGTGTGTGGCCTGCCACTGATTTTGTCTATGTGTGAATGGCCCATGATTAAAAAAGGTTCCCCACCCCTGTGTTCGAGAAAAGGAATTTGCCATGGTCAGTTACTTTGTTCCAAGCACTAAGTTTTCCTGTTAGCATAACTTGACTGTTTTATATCAGACTTGGCTCATATCTTAAACTTGGACTCTGGTCAAATTCAAACGAGTGATGCCAAGTACACTCATCTCTTTCAGATATACAGTCTTGTGATTATGATGCAGTGAGAATGCTGTTCTCAATGCACATGAGTTAGTGCCTGAATTGTATAGACAGAAATTTAGAAATCTGAGGAAGATCGGAATCAGACTTCATGGAATTTTCTAGAGAAAAATAAATGATATTTGATAGATGTTATAGGGCTATGAAGGTTGAGCAAAATTTTGAAAATTTTGGAGAGATGTTGCTAATGGAAGAATTTAAAAATAGTGTCCCTTTAAGACCATAAGGTTTCTAAGATAAGAGAGGCCTCTATAATGGCTGATGGTGACAAATTTTATCACAGATGTGTAAGTAACAGTAAACCTTTGCAAACCCATACAGAAACAGAAGAGATAAGAGATCTGATAATGAGCAGAATACAGGTTACAATGCGGAAGATAGCAAACAGGAAAATATTTTCCACAGAATGGTAAAACGTCAGTATGAAGGATAAGTATGATTCAAGGGGACCAATGTACTATTTTTGTTATCTGAAGGCAGATTGTTGGAAATTAAAAGGCGAAATGCCAGAGGCCTGAATTTTTCCCACGTCAGGCAGGTTTGGCAGGACAGGTGGGGGTGGTCACAGAGCCTGCCACCACCCACCACCCCATCGGCTCAGCCCTGCCATTTTACACAGGCGGGCCAATGAAGACCTGCCCAGCATAATACGTGAGCGGTAGCGCTGAGAGCCCTACCTGTGCAGGCATGTGCACAAAAGAGTGCTTCAATCTCCCTGAGGCACGGAGCTGTCTCAGAAAAATAAATACATGCAATAAACATTCAATGAAACATGTCCCCTCATGTGTGACTGTGTCGCATGAGATGGGTTTATTTTTCATAAAAAGCTTAGATTCAGTTTGTAAAAGCTTTAGGAAAACTCAGCCCGCTCATGGATGAGGCCACTTGGCCTCTTCGCCTGCCCGGAAACCGTTAGGTCAGACAGGCAGCGTCATTTTGAAATGGATTAATTCCTTAATGCTCTTAATAGGCCTTTTAATTATTGGTGGGCGCGCGGCCCATTCCAGCGCACGCCCGCCAAACAAAACATCACGAGACAGCGCGATAACGTCGGGACACACACCCAATGTCATCACAACTCCTTTTACCTGTCAGGCCAGCCCCTGCATGCCAACTATAAAATCCTGGCCAGAATTTCTCGGAGAGCATAGCATGATTGCAGAAAATGCTGCACCAGTAGGTGGAGCTGGTGAGTCTGGTAGCTTTGAATGTATTTACTTTCAAGAAAAATCAAAACATAGAAGTTCATAAGGATTTTGTATTCACGGGTGAGGTGTCCACATTTTTACCAGGTAAAGCGGGCAAACAAATTAGCATTCTTAAAGGTACAGCATCAGCTCAGTCGCTGATGGTGATAGGTGAAGAGAAACCCCCTTTAGAAGGAACGCTATTTAAGAACGTGTTGATTGAGGGTATTAATAGAATCAATCCATTGTATCGAATTAATTTAAGAATGTGGTTTAGTTTCTGGTATTGTAGTGTGGGAATTGTGTCAAAGTTAGCTATTAATGATGTTGATTTCATACTAGAAAATGACCTCACTGGAGATAAAGCACTACAGTGTCCAGCAATGTCACACAAGTCCAGTGAAGCTGTTAAAATTTAACATGTACAGAAGACATTAATGGCTATTTGTGATCCTGCTGTGAAAATTACTGTTTCAACTAAAGATGTGCCAAAGAGTCAGAAGTTCAAATTGCTGATGTCAAAGTGACATTGGAACCTCAGATTGACAACAAAGGGTAAAAAGCAGCAAACACAAAAAATAAATTGAAGCTGCCTGGATTCAGAATGCAGGCAGAATCTGGACAAGTGACAGCAAAGCAGAAAGCAGGAGAGCACTCACCAAAAAGCAGAAAGCAGGAGAGCACTCAACAGAAAGTAGGTAACAGTGCAGCACTCAACAAAAAGCAGGTAACAGTGCAGCACTCAACAAAAAGCAGGTAACAGTGCAGCACTCAACAAAAAGCAGGTAACAGTGCAGCACTCAACAGAAAGTAGGTAACAGTGCAGCACTCAACAAAAAGCAGGTAACAGTGCAGCACTCAACAAAAAGCAGGTAACAGTGCAGCACTCAACAAAAAGCAGGTAACAGTGCAGCACTCAACAAAAAGCAGGTAACAGTGCAGCACTCAAGACTGATGATGAAACTAAGGAAACCAGATGACTCAGTTATCAGTAATACTGATTATATGGAGCTACGAGAAAGGATCTGTGTTCTTGAACATAAATTAAAACTTCAAAATTACAAGCCAATAGCTCTTGTGAGAGAAGAATTGGAGGAAGGTTTATTCTGAGTGGGAAAATGAAAAACAGATATGAGTCATATCAACAATCGGTCAAAAAAATGCTGATATTCTTTTAAAAGAATTTGAGAACAGACTAAAATAAAGAATATCAGGATTTTTTTGACCGATTGCTGATGTGGCTCAGAGACTCATAGATGTTTAAGGCCCAGAAAGAGGCCATTCAGCCCATCGTGTCTGCACCATTCAAAAAAATCTGACTAAACTAATCCCATTTTCCAGCGCTTGGCCCATAGCCCTCGAGGCTATGGCAACCCAAGTGAATATCTAAATACTTCTTCAATGTTACAAGAGTTTCTGACTCAGTCACCCTTTCAGGTGAGTTCCAGACTCCCCTCCACCCCCCTAGGTGAAAAAAATCCTCCTCAACTCCCCTCTTAGCCTTCTACCTCTGAGCTTAAATCTATGACCCCTGGTTATTGACCCCTCTACTAATGGAAAAAATGCCTTCCTTTCTACACTATCTATGCCCCTCAATCTTATACACCTCTATTAGGTCCCCTCTCAACCTTCGCTGCTCCAAGGAAAATTACCCCAGCCAATCCAATCATTCCTCATAGCTCAGGCAGCATCCTGGTAAATCTCCTCTGCACCCTCTCCAGTGCAATTACATCCCTTCTGTAATGTGGTGACCAGAACTGCGCACAGTACTCCAGTCGTGGCCTAACCTGCATTTTATACAGTTCCAACATAACTCCCTTGCACTTGTATTTTATGCCTCAGCTAATAAAGGCGAGTATCCCATATGCCTTCTTAACCACCTTATCCACCTGCCCTGCTACCTTCAGGGATCTGTACACCAAGGTCCCTCTGATCTTCAGTACTTTCCAGGGCCCTACCATTCATAGTATAATCCCTTGCCTTGTTAGCCCTCCCCAAGAGCATTACCTCACACTTTTTCCAGATTGAATTCGATTCACCACTGCTCTGCCCACCTGACCAGTCCATTGATATCCTCCTGCAGTTTACACTATCCTCCTCACTACTTACCACCCTACCAATTTTTGTGTCATCCGCAAACTTCTTGATCATACCCCCTACATTTAAGTCCAAATCATTTATGTACACCACAAACAGCAAGGGTCCCAGCACCGAGCCCTGTGGAATCCCACTGGAAATAGACTTCCAGTCACAGAAACATCCCTCTACCATCACCCTCTGCTTCCTGCCTCTCAGCCAATTTTGCATCCAACTTTGCCTTGGATCCCGTGGGCTTTTACTTTCTTGACCAGTCTGCCATGAGGGACCTTATCAAAAGCCTTGCTAAAGTCCATGTAGACCACATCAAATGCATCATCCTCATCAACATTCCTGGTTATCTCCTCAAAAAATTCGATCAAATTTATCAAACGTGACCTTCCCTTAACAAATCCATGCTGACTATCCCTGATTAATCCATGTCTCCCCAAGTGCAGATATATTCTGCCCCTCAGAATTCTTTCTAGTAACTTCTCCACTGTAATTTCCTGGTCTATCCCTTCCTCCCTTTTTTAATAATACAGTCCTCTGACACCTCATCTGTGGCCAGAGAGGATTTGAAAATTACTGCCAGGGCCCCTGATAGCTCTTCCCTTGCCTCCCTCAACAGCCTGGGATACATCTCACCCAGGCCTGTGGATTTATCCACTTTGAAGGCTGCTAAACCCACTAGTACCTCCTCTCTCTATGTTAATTTCCTCTAATATTTCACAGTCCTCCACCCTGATGTCTATACCTGCGTCGTCCTTTTCCATTGTGAAGACTGACGCAAAGAATTCATTGAAGTCTGTACCCATGTCTTCCGGGTCCACACACACATTACCTCTATGGTCCCTAATTGGCCCGACTCCTTCCCTTGTTCTCTTGTTCTTTAGATATTTTAAAAACCCCTTTGGGTTTTCCTTTATTCTACCCACCAATGCTTTCACGTGCACTCTCTTAGCTTTCCTAATTTACTTTATAAACTCCCCTCTGCACTTTTTATACACCTCTAGGGACTCTGCCATATTGAGCCCTCGGTCTCTGCCATAAGCTCCTCTTTTCTTCCTAATCCTAACCTTTATGCCCCTCAACATCCAGGATTCTCCGGACTTGGTTCCCCCCCTTTATGTTTACATGAACATATTTGCTCTGTACTCTGGATATTTCCTCCTTGAATGCCTCCCACTGCTCTGATACAGTTTTATCTGCAAGTAGCTGCTCCCAGTCCACTTGGGCCAGATCGTATCTCATCTTAGTAAAATTAACCTTTCCTCAGTTTAGAACTTTTATTCCTGGCCCAACCTTATCCTTTTCCATAACTATCCTAAATATCATTGAGTTTTGGTCACTATTTCCAAAATGCTCCCCTACTGATACACCTTCCACCTTCCCAGGCTCATTTCCGAATATTAGGCCCAGAACTGCCCCCTCCCTTCTTGGGCTTTCTACATACTGGCTGAAAAATTACCCCTGGATGCAACTTTGCTCCCTCCCTACCTTGCAAACTAAAACTATCCCAGTTAATATTTGGGTAGTATAAATCCCCCACCAATATTGCCTTATTATTCTTACATGTCTCTGAATTTGATTACATATTTGATCTTCTATCCCTCCCTGACTATAGTAAACACCCAACAGTGTGTTTGCCCCTTTTGTGTTTTTTACTTCTACCCATGTGGCCTCATTTGATGATCATTCCAGGATACCATCCCTGCTCGCTGCTACAGTTGATTCCTTGTAATATTGTGATGCCCCCTCCTCTTCTACCCCACTCTCTATCTCATCTGAATACCCTAAAACAAGGAATGTTGAGCTGCCAATCCTGCCCTTCTTTTAGCCAAACCTCGGTCATAGTTATGATATCACACTCCCACATGCATATCTGTGCCTTCAGCTCTTCTGTTTTATCCTCAATCTCCTTGCATTAAAATATACTCCATTTGGCCTTGCTAAATTCACTTCTTTCTTACCTAGCCTATGTTTCCTCTGCCTTCCAGACTCACTCACTAGCGTTTTAACTTCTAATTCCATCTCAGCTTCTCTCCCCTCTGAATTACTTTTCAGGATCCTATCCCCCTGCTAATTTAATTTAAATCCACCCCGACAGTATTAGCAAACCTCCCTGTGAGGATGTTGGTCCGGTTCCAGTTCAGATGTAACCCGTCCACCTTGAACAGATCCCATCTCCCCCAGAAACAGTCCCAATGCCCCAGGAATCTAAAGCCCTCCTCTCCAGCCACACATTTATCTGCTCTATCTTTCTACTCACTGCTGTGCTGCACTGGGATTAATCCAGAGATTACTCACTTTGAAGCCAATACTTTTCAATTTCCTACCTGACTCCCTCAAGTTTGCTTACAGGACCTCATTTCTTTTCTTCCTATGTTATTGGCCCCACCATGGACCATGACCTCTGGCTGTTCACCCTCCCCCTCAGAAGGCCCTGCAGCCATTTGTGATATCCTTAACCCTGGCCCGGGAGGCAACATGCCATCCTGGGGCCACATCTGCGGCCACAGAAATGCCTGTCTACTCCCCTCACTAATGAATCCCCTACCACCATTGCCCTTCCACACTTCTTCCCCCCCCCCTACAACTAAGCAGCTGGACCACCCTCAGTGCCATGGCCTTGGCTGTGGTCGGCCTCCACAGAGGAACTGTCACTCTCACCATTTTCCAAGGCCAAAAAATGGTCTGCAAGTGAGATGCACTCAGGGGATTCCCTCGCTATCTTCCTGGTCCCCTTCTCCTGTCTGGCGATCACTCATTCCCTCTGTGCTTGCACTTCCTTAAGTTGTGGGGTGACCACGTCCTGAAACATGCTATCCATGAACCTCTCAGCCTTGTGAATGCACTGTAGTGCCCCCAGCTGCTGCTCAGGCTGCAAAACCCGGAGCTCGAGTTGCTGCAGTCGGAGGCACCTCCTGCACACATGGTCATTGAGACCACCAGGAGCGTCTGGGATTTCCACATAATGCTAGGTGTGCAAATCACGAGACTGAGCTCCCCAGACATATCTTGACTAAATACAATATCGACCCTTGCTTTTATTTTACTCTTACTCCTACTTGAGTAAAGACTAGATGCTAGAGCCTCTAGATAGACTAGATCCTCTAGGTGCTGTTGACTGCCTGTCCCAGGGTCCTCCTCTCACATTCTCCTCTAGGTGCTGCTGACTGTCTCAGGGTTCTCCTCTCACACTCTGCTCTAAGTGCTGCTGCCTGCCTGAGGGTCCTCCTCTTGCACTCTCCTCTAGGTGTTGCTGGCCATCTGTCCCAGGGTCCTCCTCTCACACTATCCTTGAGTGACCTTAACAAGGCTCTTAAACCAGCTGAGGAAGCCGTGTTAAGCTTACTTCTCCTGGAGAAAAAGACAGCTTAGTTAGTGGGAACAAACTTAAAGATAAAAGTAATACTGCATTTAAACAGGAGGAGGGCAATTCAGCTATATGGCTGGCTGACATTTTCTTTACAGACTTGAACATTGAAAAACCTGCAAACATGAAATGGAATAGCAATCAGAAGCTATAACCTGAAAGGGTGGTTCAAAGGCTGCGTTAAATAGTCAGTACCTAGATGACAATGTAGTGCCTATTTTAAAGAAGAACAAATTTAAGAAGTGTTATGACAGAAAATTTCTACTGCATCTACAATTCACACCTGCTGGTATCCAAAATCCTACGGGATTATCTGAAGTCAACTGTGTTGTTCTTGACAAAGTTAACCAGACTGGACCAAATGTGCAATTGCCTAATCCAGGACAAGTAAAATCTATTCCAAATGGGAAAGGAGGTTTACTACAGCACATGACAGAAAGTAAAGCCACCGGTAGTAAAATGAGCTCTCAACTGGAAGAGAGCTGGAGCTCTAAGAATTCACGGAATCTGCACTTTGTATCGTAACTGTTACATGTATTTAATTGGGACAGATTAATCATTGTGATGGCACCAAAAAAGAATTTTAACACTGAAATGTAACAAAAATAGGAGAGTATTTCTTCCACTGTATGTGGTAAGTTGTGATTAAGTGTTTACAATGTTATGTTTTGATTGTTGTTGAAAAATTATTAATTCAATGCTAATTTTTCTTCTTTTGGGGGTGAGGTGTTGAGTGTGTGTGTTTCAAACCGTTTCTTTGATTTAAGGTAAAATGGAGTAAGGAAGAGAGCCATGTTATCTGTTATAAATTCTGCCTGATAACAAGCCTATGTGGCTTGAAACCATGGGGATGGGGGGGGTGGGGGGGCGGCGCAGGGTGAGACTTACTGAGAGCAAGGTGAAAACTTCTTGCACCTGAAAACAAAGGCAGAAGCAGGTGCTCTTGTTATTGCAGACTTTGTGTGTCAGGGACTTTGGGACAGTGAGAAAGAGAGTGAGGGGTCTCGCAGAGAGACAAGAGGAGAGTGTGGCTTTTCGGTGCACTACCAGGAAGAGAGTGAGAGGGAAGATGATCAATGAGCTGCATCCTGTGGCAATCTAGGGAATCTGGAAGATTTGTCCTCATGTGGCCAGGAGGGGAAAGAATTGCCAGAGTGGGCAATTCACTTCAGGGCTTCCTTGAAAACTAAGAGAAGTGATTTTTGACAATTACTCCACCATACAACTTGGCAAAGCAGGGAGAAGCAGTCGGAAACTGGGAGTGATGTTGGACTGGTTCCTGTAACATCTGCAATTCTGTGGAGAGTGAGCATTGAAGTATAACTGTGATGTGGGGTTTTCAGTCATGTTAAGAAGTTAAATGGAGGGGATATACTTTCTGTAGTTTAGAGTACTATTTGCCTAGAAGTAGAGTTTAGTCAGTCATAGAACTATAGAATGTTTGTAGCACAGAAAGAGGCCACTTAGCTTATTGTGTCCACTCCGGCCGAAAAACAAGCCAGCCAGCATAATCCCACTTTCTAGCATTTAAGACCATGAAACCCATAAGACGTAGGAGCAGAAGTAGGCCATTTGGCCCATCGAGTCTGCTCTACCATTCAATGACTGATCTAATAATCCTCAACTCCACTTTCCTGCTTTTTCCCCATAACCCTTGATTCCCTTACTGATTAAAAATCCGTCTATCTCAGCCTTGAATATAATTAATGACCCAGCCTCTATAGCCCTCTGCGGTAAAGAATTCCACAGATTTAGTTCCTTCTGAGAGAAGAAATTCCTCCTCATCTCTGTTTTAAATGGGCGACCCTTTTTGATTTCACCCCTCCTCTTTCTATTCTGCCCTCGGCGTTCTGTAGTTTGATGTTGCTATTAGTTTGTTTATTACAGTATGGGATTGAATGCCTTCTGGAAATCCAGACATGCTACATTTACTGGTTCACCTTTATCCACCCTGCTTGTTACATCTGAAAATAACTCGAATAAATTTGTCAAACACAATTTCCCTCTTATAAAACCATGTTAACTCTGCCTGATTGTATTGTGCTTACTAAATGTCCTGCTACTACTTCTTTAATAATGGATTCCAACATTTCCCCAATGACAGACATTGGGCTAACTGACCTATTGTTTCCTGCTTTCTGTCTCCCTCCTTTCTTCAATAGAGACATTTACAGTTTCCAATCCATTGGGACCTTCTGAGAATTTTGGAAGATTATTCAGAGGTGATCTTATTAAAACATACAACATTCTGAAGGGGCTTCATAGGGCAAACACTGAGAAGTCATTCCCTGCTGCCTGGGGAATCTAGAACATGGAGGCACAGTGTCAGGATAAGGGACCGATCATAAATTTCTTCACTCAAAGAGTTGTGAATCTTTGGAATTCTCTAGCCAGAGGGTTATGGATGCTCCATAATTGAATATATTTAAGACTGAGATAAACAGGTTTTTGGTCTCTCAGGGAATCAAGGAATATAGTGTGCAGGTGTGAAACTTGAGTTAAGGCTGATGTTTCACCATGATTATACTGAAATGCAGAACAGGCCCGAGAGCCATATGGTCTACTCGTGCTCTTTTTCTTATGTTCTTATGATCTTGTCTTCAAAACTAGGGACCGTATGTATAAGAGAGCCACTAGCAACAATAAATAATTCAGGAGAAACTTCTTTACCCATATAGTGCTTAGAATGTGCAACATGTTCAAAGGAAGGATGTACTTGCCATAGAGGGAGTGCAACAGAGGTTCACGAGATTAATCCCTGGGATGGCAGGATTGTCTTATCAGGAGAACTTGAGGAGACTGGGTCTTTGTTCGAAGAATGAGGGGTGACCTTATTGAAACTTACAAAATTCTTACAGGGCATGACAGGGTGAATGTGGATAGGATGTTTCCCCTGGCTGGTGAGTCTAAAACCACGGGACACAATCTCAGAATAAGGGGCCTTTTAAGACTAAGGGGAATTTCTTCACTCAGAAGGTGAATCTCGGGAATTCTCTACCCCAGAGGGCTGTATCATTGAGAGGACTTAATCATTGAGCATGTTCAAGATTGAAATCAATAATTTTCTGGATTCTAATGACATCAAGGGATATGGAGATAGTGGGAAAAGAGGCGTAGAGGTAGATGATCAGCCATGATCTGTTTGATGGGTGTAGCAGGCTTGATGGGCTGAATGGCCTACTCCTGCTCCTATTTCCCATGTTCCCATGTTATGTTACAACAGGGAGTAGTTGAGGGGAATAGCTGAGATGCATTTAAGAGGAAAACTACAACAACATCTTGTATTTATATAATGCCTTTAATGTGATAAAACACCCCAAAGTACATCACAGGAGCGATAAGGAGAATTGGGGGCAGATGACTACAAGTTTGGTCAAAGATACAGGTTTTAAGGCAGAAAGAGTGATGGAGAGTCAGAGAGGGTTAGGCAGGGCATCTTGGAGGTTCTGGCTGAGGTAGATGAAGGCCAGACCACCAATGATTGATAACTAAAATTGGGGCTGTTCAACAAGACAGAGTTAGAGGAGTGCTGATATCTCGAAGGGTGATAGAGCTAGAGTTGATGAGAGAAGTAGGGAGGGGTGAGGCCGTGAAACGACCTGAAAATGAGGTTGAGAATTTTAAAATAAAAATATTGCTTAACTGGAAGCCGGTTTAGATCAGATGGCACAGGGGTGCTGGGTAAATAGGACTTGGTGCGAGTTAGGAGATGGGTAGCAGAGTTTTGGATGCCCTTGAGTTTAAGGAGGATAGAACATACAAGGCTGGCCAAGAATGTGTTGCAATAAGCAAGAGGTAACAAAGGCACAAATAAGGATTGCAGCAGCTGAGGAGCTGATGCAGTGGTGGAGTTGGGGGTTGTGACAAAGGTGAAAGTTTTGAAGGTCTTAATGATGGCAGGGATATGTGGCCAGAAGCTCATCTCAGGGTCTAATGTAATCCCAAGGTTGTGAACAGCCTGTTTCAACCTTCAGACAGTTGCAAGGGAAGTGGATGGAGTTGGTGGTGATGAGGGAGTAATTTCCTTGTTTCATATGATAGCAGCAAAAAATAAATCAAGAATCGATATCTAAGTCAGATACCCAGACCGAAGCTTCTGGTTCAACAGCATGGATACCTTAAAGCTGTCTGCAAAACTCCTCTGAGGCAGTGTTTGATGATGCGCTTCTGGGTCTGATTAGAAGTTCTGCAGGAGGATGATGGGGATAATTTAATCTTCTACCTATGGAGAAGGGGAGAGCATCTACCAAGAGCAGCTCTGAGGCGGTTGCTGGTTGTTCAATGTTTGTGAGGAAGTTTTGATCCTTCAAGTCGTTTTGTGGAGTCCCCTGTCAGGAATCCAATTTGTATGTCAAGTTCTTCCAAGCATTATTGCATCAGTGCTGAGGAGAGATCGCTGAAGAGCTATGGCATTCGTCCAAAATGGTGTTCCAAATTTGAGACTGGTTTGTGGTAGGATGATGAGGTCAGCCTGAACCAGCATCCCTTTGCTGATGTGGTGGATGTGTTCTCTGGAGACTGTATAGTTGTGATCTTTGCAAGCACAGGCAGCCAGGGTATTAGTGTTGATGAAAGCATACCATTGATAATTCTCATAGCAGAGTTCAGCTGGACATCACAGATTTAATAGCCATTGTAGGAGAGCAGTACTCCACTGTTGGAGAGTACACCAGGACAACTGATGCAGTTTGAGTATCTGCTCCCCATGTGAATGTGGTGAATCCTGGATCATGTGACCCTGCTCTTTAGTTTCTTCCCACTGTTCTGGAGACGTTTCCTACATGACAGGTTGCGATTGAGTGTGATTCCTAAATAGGAAGAGTTTTTGACATGGTTTATCTTGTGCTACAGAAGGATACTTTCAGCACTCAGTTTACTTGATGATTGTTGAGGTGGAACGACAAAGCGCCGATCTTTTGGGGTTTGCTTGAAGCCACCATCGATGAAAGTAGGCCTTCATTCTCTGTAGACCACTCATCAAGATCTCCTCAATGGTGAACAGATTGTTTTGTGTGGCCTAAGCAATGTCATCCACATATACAAACCTGTAATACTCTATTTTGAGCAAATTACTGGTGTAAATATTGAATAACAAGGGTGCCAGTTTGTTCAGAGTTCTATATCTGCTCTTCTGACTGCTGGTGTACATATGGAAACATAGGTCCCTAAGCATGAATTTGAGAAGATGGATCATTGGTCTGCCAGGTAAGATAGGGTGAAAAGCAAACCATACTATAAGTTGTAAGCCTATTTCAATGTACATTGTTAACATTACCACTCGGTTGCAGTAAGTATAGCCACTGTAGAAGCCCGCTTACTCCTTAGAAGTAGTTGGCTCAATGATGGGGATTAAACTGTTGATTAGTAGCATCTCCTGCACTGTGTAACAAGTGCAGAATAAGGAGATAAGGCAAAGTAAGGTATCTGGAAGCCTCACAAGCATTCGGCCCCTGTTTAGGAGGAAAAATACTTTAGCCTCCCTCTAGATAAATAGAATCTTGCTGGTGGTCAAAACCTTGGAAACAAGGAAGTTAAGCTATCTTTTTGAGCACCAGTGCTTTCAAGAATTCTGGGTAAATATAATCTGGACCAGCAGTTTTTCCAGATTTAGTTGTCGAAGAGGCTGCGTTTGATTCATCCAGGGCGAATAGATCAGGCAAAGTTAACAATTTTGCAACCATCATCAAGCCTATTGAAAGCTGCCATTTCACCCGGCACCAATTCTTTTTCCACGGGAGTCTTTAAAGTTTGCATCAAATAGCATGCAAGTGTACCCACTCTGATGATCGTCCTGTTTTTATAGACGGGATTTGCACCACAAGTTACCAGATCAGGGCCCACGCTTTTCTGCTGGAGTAAGTGAGGTCATCTTCTCCACAAGGCTGTTCCATCTTTCACATCTCCCTGAGTTCAAGGACTCCAGCATTATGTATTTGGGTTTTTGCTTAGCAAACACACCTGGTAGAGAGCCTCATTGTCTTCCATGCAACAAGCAATAGATGTCTTTCTAAACCCCCAAGGTATATTGCATTCCCAGCAGCTTTAATTGTTCCTGTAGATCCAAGCAAGGCTCAGTGATTGGGGTAGTCAATGTGTTGTTGGTGTCAGTCGACTTTTGGAAGGTTTCCCATCCTGCTTTTTTTGGAATTCCACTATGGCTCCAGTGTTGATGTAATAACAGGAATTTTGATGCCAACATTCATGTTTGAGGGCCTATGTTGACTGTTGGGAAAGTCGTCAGGAACAGTTCTGGAGGTAATGAAGAGGTTTTCTTTGTTATCTTTAGGAAGAAAACACATATCTGGGTTATAATCTCTTACCTTAATAAATGTAATGTGCATCAATCTTTGGAATCAAAAAGAAAGAATTTATTCTCTAGCAAAGCCACTGTGCAATTGCCCCACATTATGTGGTGGCTATTAAAGTTTCCAAGCTGGATGGATGGGTTTGACTGGGAGTAGGTGATGAGTTAGGCCACTGCACAAGTGCTGGTTGTGGACAATGGAAATCATTAGCTCCGTTGCACATACTGATGTGGTGCAAACTCTGGCAAGACTAGTACACTTGAGTTTGGTGCAACCTTTGATACCTTGTTTGACGTAGCATGTGAGGCCATTTTTGGGGTGGTTGTTGCAAGTAATTAGGTCCAAATCTGCAATAAAAACATAAGAAATAGGAACAGGAATACACTGTTCAGCCCCTCGAGCCTGCTCCGTCATTCAATACAATCATGGCTGATCTTCGATCTCGTCTCGACTCTCTTGCCCATTCCCATATCCCTTGATTACCTGAAAGACCAAAAATCTGTCTACCTCAGCATTAAATATTTTCAATGATGTAGCACCCACAACCCTCTGGGGTAGAGAATTTCAAAGATTCATAGCCCTTTAAGTGAAGTAATTTCTCCTCATCTCATTATCCCAGAATTCTTGTTCTTGCTTACCCAGCCAGGGGAAACAGCCAGTCAGTATCTACCATCGCAAACTCCTTCATACTCATGTATGTTTCAATGAGATCACCTTTCATTCTTTGAAACTCCAAGGGCAGAATTTTCCCATTGGCTTGCAGGGGCAGGTCCCGCACGTCTGCGAGTAAAATAATGCACGGTAATGTTGGACGAGCACCCTACATCACTGCGCGCCATCGCGATACTTTGTTGGCGAGTGCACGATGATATCTGCTGTGCACCCGCCATTAATTAATGGGCCACCCAAGGCCCTTGACTCACCAATCGACGCTGACTTTTCGGCGCACGTGCAATCTTCGGGTCTGTGCATGAGCACAACAGGCAGGCGGGTAGGACACACTGGTATAAACCTCATCCACGGGCAGGATAAGAAGGCCCACTGGGGTCGCAAGTGTTCTCTCTCAAATATTGATTTTTCAAAGTTTTTAAAACTTGCCTGTGTGCTCTGCAATACTTCAGAATGCATACCAGCTGCTTTGTCTGGACTCTTAACCCTTAGGTCAGCACTCTGCAGTGAGGGATCTTTTTTGGGCCTGCAGGTTTCAGGGTGCCTTCCCTTAGCCTGGGAATGGGAGCTGAACTCTCCACCGGAGCCACCTCCTCTGAGGAGGAAGGGAGGGCTAGAAGGGGAGGAGGCCAGGAGTGTACATTCAGCCTCCAGGGGAACCACCTTTGGGAGGAGAGGCACAAGGTGCTCAGGGTCAAAAGGTAGACCAAGGCGGAAGGGGCCACAGAAGATGTCACTATCCTGCTGCCAGTGTTTACAGGAGGAGAAGCAGCTACCTCAGTATGTCTGAGGTGCAGTGATGAAGGAGGCTCCGTCCCTCAAGACAGACAGTCAACTATATCTGTCAGATGATCGGGCCTGAGATCTCCGCTAACTGTGTGGGTGGACACCCCATGCCAGTGGCTCTAAAGGTCACAGCTGCCCTCAACCTCTATGCCTCTGGCTCCTTCCAGGGGTTTGTGGGTGATCTTTGTGGTGTTTCCTAATCAGCTGTACACACTTGTGTCAAGCAGGTTACAAACGCTCTGTTCAGGTGTGTATTGACTTTCATCCACTCCCGTTGGGACCAGGCAAGCCAGACAGAGTGAGCCAGAGGCTTCGTGGCCATTGCTGGCTTCCCCCATGTCCAGGGTGCTATAGACTGTACACATGTGGCCATCAAGGCCCCAGCAGGTGAGCCCGGTGCCTTCGTCAACAGGAAGGGCTTCCACTCCATGAACGTGCAGATAGTGTGTGACCACAGGATGCTGATTCTACAAATCTGTGCCAGGTACCCAGGCAGCTCCCACGACGCCTACATCCTCAGACACTCCCAGGTGCCGGGGCTCTTCAGTGCTCCAGCCCGGCTGGATGGATGGCTGCTGGGTGACAAGGGCTATCCCCTCAGAAGGTGGCTCATGACACCTCTCCACCATCCAAGAACAGAAGCTGAGCAGCGGTACAATAGGAGCCAGGGCACCATGAGGGCTGTGCTGGAGAGAACCATTGGTCTTCTCAAGATGAGCTTCCAATGCCTGGACCGCTCAGGGGGCGCACTCCAGTACCCCCCAGGTCATGTCTCGGTGATAGTGATTGCACTCTCTACAGTCTTGCGCTGGAAAGGGGGGGGTTGCTGTGGACGATGAAGTCAACGCAGTGGCTGCGGCTGCACACGATGAGTCCAGCAGTGAGTCCGAGGATGAACACGCACAGGGAAATGCTGAGGGGGTAGACGCTGTCCCAGGCATACCTGGGAAACCCAGGAGGCTTTAATCCAACAAATCTTCAGATGGACCTCCAGGACAAGCCTGGGCTGTAGGCTCCATACTCGATAGCTAAGTGCCAAATCTGCCAGGTTATGAACAGTAGCTAAGGGCCTTGTTAATAAAGCTGAATGTCCCACAAAGCACTCATTACAGCTATGGAAACCATACACATTCAGAAGAAAAGAGGTACCCTCTGCCATGGTGACATGTCTGAATTTAATACCACAGGCAAAGAAACTTAATGAAACAAAATGATAAGGGTTTTCCAATTCAAAGCAAATCATAAAGATCTCATCTCGGGCCAACACAAAAGCACCAGTGAGAAACCCGTGGTGTGCCTAAAGTGCCTTATGTATATGTTTCCAGGTGCTACGTGTTGGTGCTGACCCCTCTCTGGGTGTGGCATCTGAGCCAGCCTGCTGACTCTGCTGTCCTGTTGGCATCGATGACCTTGGCAGTCATCCTCTGGCCCATGGAGCCTGTGCTGGTCCCGCCTGGGAGGGAGCTGCCAGTTCCACAGCTGGCATCTCCCCAGTCAGCGTAGCCTCACCGGGTGCTTACAGTCACTGGGAGAGGGGCGGAAGAGCTGCTGCCCTCACCCGGAACGCCCTGAGGGGTGCCCGCAGAGACGACAGGCAGCTTCGGACCTCCCTGCTCACCGTGGATGGATGGGCATGAGCTCAGAAACTTGGTGCCCACACCATCTCCCACACTGGTGCTGACCAGCTGAGGTCAATGCCGATGTGAGGGCTTGCTGGTCTAAGCGCATCCCCAGATGGGTCTCCTGGAGGAGGCTCCCCAAGAGTCACCACTCTCTCCATGGAGGACGCATGGCGCTTGGCCATGAGGCTCATTGCTTCGGCGATCGTCCGCGTAGACTCCTCCACCACGGAGACCAAGCCAAGCATAGCCTCATGTATCTCCCCCAAATACTCCCGCACACCCGGCCGCATTTCATGCCCCTGCTGCGTTACAGACTGAGCATGTGCCTGGTCCCCTGCAGTCTTCCGACTGCTGGTGCCATGGGCACTCTCTGTTTCTGCCAGCTCCTCCAGCGACTGTGGTGCCCTCACCGCTGTGCCCCAGGACACTAGCTGATGTTCTAACTCCCACTGAGGTGCTAGTATCTGTGCTGGTACCTGCCTGGCAGAGATAGTGTGACGCTGGTGAGACTTAAGGGCCCTCAGGTGTGAGAGGGGGTCCCTGTGCCTCCTCTTCCCGGCCCTGCTCCATTGATGCTGAAAGGAAGAACAAGGACAGTGGATCAGTTAACGTGGAGACAATGTCAGTGTGCATCCCTGTCCCCCGGATCATTATGTGCTCATCCTTCCATAAGCAGTGGTCAAGCCTTGTTGCAAAATTAAATCAATTAACATTCAGCTCCGCTATGGCTGTTTGGAGAACAATGCTGACCTCTGCTGGGCATAAATACCTGCCCATGGCACCCCAGCCTCACCGACACCGGTGGACCTGGGTGCATGGGGCCTCTCCTAATCCAGGGCCTCCTGTTCAAACCGGCTGAGAATGGCTCACTGTGCCTGGCCACCGCCAGTCCTCACCCGCTCTGCAGCATTATGAACATTCTTCTCCTGAAAATGAGAGAAGAGCATTGATTAGTGCAAATTGCACATGGACTCTCTTGGCGCACGGCCCATCCCAACCAGAGTGGGACATATCAGGGCTCCAGTGCCTCCTCACCATGTTGCTGCTGAACACTCAGAGAAAGGTGCTAGGCCTGTTCCCCACCACCAGCCCCCCCACCCCACCCCTTGGCCACATGCTGCCTACATCACATTAGGCACCACATGGTATATCCTTCCATAGCAAGGAGGCGCAAGCATGTGGATCGCAGAGGACAGCAGATGGTTCGTCGCCATGCCACCTTGAAGCTCCTCTCCCAGCATCTCATCACCCTGACTTGGACATGTCCTGGAGTTCTAGCACGGCGCCTAGGTGCAGCTCCTCCAGATTGCCCCCAGAACAGTCGTGTGGGTCTCAGTGTACCACATGCTGCGGATGCAGAACCCATCTCTTCACTACCCTCTCAGAGTGACCTCGGCATGGGCAATATCTGCTGGGCCACCCAGCCAAGGACAAATGCCATCAATGATCCAATGTAGTCACTACACTCGGACTTGGTGGAGTGGAGGAGCAGCAAGGGGTAAGCCGACCTGCTGGGTTAGGTGACCAATGCCAATATGGTCCTCACCCTTCCTGAGTGCAACAAGTCATTGAAGCGCTTGCGACACTGGATCCAGGTGCACCGCACCATGTCGCAGGAGCTCACCACCTCCACCACCACCTCCCAGGAGCATTTCATCATGTGGGGGGGCCTCCTCCTCCCATCCTGAGGAACCAGCACCTCCAGCCGTGTTGCCAGCCCCTCGAGGAGGGCAACAAGGCAGTCATCAGAAAAATGAGGTGCCCTACCCTCCGGCCCAGCCTGCCCCAATGGCCTCCCCTCCAGCCTGGCCTGCCCCGATGGCCTCCCCTCCGGCCTGGCCTGGCCCCAATGGCCTCCCCTCCGGCCTGGCCTGCCCCGATAGCCTACCCTCCGGCCTGGCCTGGCCCCAATGGCCTACCCTCCAGCCTGGCCTGCCCCAATGGCCTACCCTCCGGCCTGGCCTGTCCCGATGGCCTACCCTCCGGCCTGGCCTGCCCCGATGGCCTATCCTCCGGCCTGGCCTGCCCCAGTGACCTACCCTCCAGGCTGGCCTGGCCCCGATGGCCTACCCTCCGGACTTGCAGAACCTCCATTGCCTGTCTACAGGGCCTTTCGCCCAGCCATTGCGAGCAGCCTTTCCAAGGCTGCCAGGCCTTCCTTTATACAGGCCACCGGCTCACCATTGGACCCTCCGCCCGCCCACGAGAGGCAATCGAGTCCACTCCCGCTCTGCCTTCCCACCATCCAGAAAATTCTGCCCCAAGTGTATAGTCCCAATTTATTCAGCCTCTAATGATTGGACAACTCTCTCATCTAGTGAACCTTCACTTCACTGCTTCCAGTGCAAGTATATCTTTCGTTACACCAAAACCTTGTACAATATTAGCAATACTCCCTTATTCTAGTACTGAAGGCCCCTTGCAGTTCAGGCCACCATGCCATTTGCCTTCCTATTTGCTTGCTGTGCTCTCATGCTAACTTTCTCTGTTTCTTGTTTGAGTACACCCTCAGAACATCAGCATTTATAGGTTTGACGTCTTTTACAAAATATTCTGCTTTTCTGTTCTTATGAGCAATGTGAGTAACCTGATATATTATACACCATCTGGCACCACGTCACACACACTTAACCTGTGTATGTTCCTTAGCAGCCTCTTTGTGTCCTCCTCACGGCTAACATTCCCACCTAGAATTGTATCCTTAGCAACGTTAAGATACATTACTCTCTGATTCTTCATCTAAGTCATTAATATAGATTACAAAAAGAAGCTGATCCTTGCAGCCCTTCACTAATTACAGCCTGCAACTTGAAAATGCCCAGGTTTTCCCTACTCTACTTTTTATACTTTAACCAATCTTGTATCCATGCTCAACATCATAAATCCTAATCTTGCAGATTAACTTTTCCTGTGGCACCTTACTGAATGCTTGTTGGAAATCCAAGTATACTACACCTAAGGATGATGGGTCATCATGACCTAAAACATGAACTTTGTGTTTCTCTCCACAGATGCTGCCAGACTTGTTGAGTATTTCCAGCATTTTCAGATTTCCAGAATTTTCAGTTTCCAGCGACTGCAGTATTTCACTTTTATAATACATTTATTTGTTTCTGTTTATCTACCATACTAGTTATATTCTCAAAAAAGTCCAATAAATTTTTCAAATTTTTTTTTTCCTTTCCATAACACCATGTTGAGTTTGTCTGACAATACTGTAATTTGCTAACTGCATTGTTAAGGCTTCCTTAATAATAGATTCCAGAATTCTGCTGATGGCTAATGTCAGGCTAGCTGTTTTCCCTTTCTCTCTCTCCTCTTTCTTGAAGAGCAGTACTACGTTTGCTAACTTCCAATCCACCATACCCATACTAGGATCTAGGGAATGCTGGAAAATCGTAACCAGTGCATTCACTATCTTTCTAGTTACCCCTTTTAGAACCCTAGGAATGCAGTTCGTCAGGACCTTGTGAAATTTTAGTCCCTTAAGTTCCTCCAATATTTTCTCTCTGCCTATATTAATTATCTTAAGTTCCTCACTCTATTAGCCCCTTATTTCTGGCATGTGCCTTCTACTGTGAAGAAAGGCACAAAGGGTTGAATTTTACAGGGCGCTGTGGCCCTCAGCCCCCAGCTGAAAAGTCAGGACAAGGGTAGCGTGGCGACTCCACAGCAATTTAATGGTAGTAGCAGTGTTAATTGCTTTAAGAAGGAAAGATTTCTGTCCCTGTTTCATGAGGAAGTCCTGTCTTAGGGATGTGCTAGCCAATTGAATGGCTGGCAATTCTGTAGTCCCAGCAACGCCAGCCAGGAGTGGTGGCCATTACTGAGATTACAGGTAGTCCTACCATACAGAGCAACCCAGGTAATTCCAAGGTCAGGGGTCTCTGCAAGTGGGCCAAGGGTGTTAACTGGCTGGGTTCATGAGGCTGGGGGAAGGGTTAAAGGGGGAATGACCTTGGGGTGCCTCCAAGGGGTCCAGAGCTCCCCAGAAAGGAGGGCCCCCACTTTGCCCTACACCAGTCCACTCAGATAAAGTTTCCCACTTGGTATGGGCCTCACACGCTGCTAGTAAAATAGGGTGGCAGCGGGATGAGGCCCTTAACTGGCATTAATTGGCCACTTAAGGACCTCAATAAGACCAAGAGCAGACAGACTGGTTGATCATATCATCCTTTTCTCCACTCAGAGGGTAATGAATCTTTGGAACTCTCTACCCCAGAGGGCTGTGGAGGCTCAATCACTGAGTATGTTCAAGACAGAAATCAATAGATTTCTAGATATTAAAGACATCATTGGACATGAGGATATTGTGGGAAAATAGTACTCCTGCTCCAATTTCCTATGTTCCTATCCTCCTCCAAAACCTCTCCACTGTCATCCAGCTGGGTGGGACTGCACTCACCTGGTTCCATTCTCCTGTGTCTCATTGTAGCCAGGGCTACCTGCAATAGCTTCTCTCCTCACTTCCACATTGTTACCTCTGGTGCCCCCACCCCAAGGATATATCCTTGGCCTCCTAATTCTCGATTACATGCTGCCCCTGGCAAAATCATTTAAAAACACATCAATTTTCACATGCACACTGGTGACATCGAGTTCTACTTCATCACCAACTCTCTCAACCCTTTCTTACTTACTTAGATTTAGTAGCTCCCACATCTAGAGATGCACAAGACAGCCAATACTCTGGCGTCGCTCCAGCACCTGTTGACCAGCTGGAGTTGACTACTGACAGCCTGGCACCAGTTCACCTGATGTCCCCCTCTTCTACATCCAGTAGGATCCCACTGCATGACTTGATGGGGAAGCTGTGATGAAGGAAGTCCGGTGGCCTGCCTAAACCAACTGATGGGTGAAACTGGAGGCTGTTAACGTTGGGTATAAAGTCCCACCAGTGTATGCCTAGAATCCTTCAAAGACATCTAGTCTCAAAGTTTTCTTCCTTGGCAGTTTTCCAGGTTCCAAGTTTCACAACCACATTGGAGAGTGCAGAGCACATTGTGAAACCTAAGCTTTGTTTTAAGCTTTTTACCATTCCAAATGTTTTTCAGTTTTCTAAAAGATAATGTGCATTACTTATTCTTGCATTGAGCTCTTTGTCTATGGCTCCATGGGTATTAATGGAATTGCCCAGGTAAGCTACAAAAATAATAAAAGGACAAAACTAAAAGCTCTGTGTCTAAACACATGTAGCATTTGAAACAAAACAGATGAACTGATAGCACAAATAGAAATAAATAAGTACGATCTGATAGCCATTACAGAGACATGGCTACAAGATGACATAGATTGGGACCTGAATGTTGAAAAGTATGTGACTTTTAGGAAGGACAGGAAGTTAGGAAAAGTTGGAGGGGCGGCTCTGTTAATTAATGATGATATTAGCACATTAGAGAGGGATGACCTAAGTTCAGGAAACCAGGATGGAGAAGCGGTTTAGGTTGAGATGAGGAATGATAAAGGCATGAAGTCACTTGTGGGAGTGGTATACGGGCCTGCTAATTGTAACTACACAGTAGAATATAAAAGAAGAGATAATGGGAGCTTACCAGAAAGGTACAACAATAATCATGGGGGATTTTAATCTACATGTTGACTGGAAAAATCAGATGGGCAAAGGTAGCATAGAAGAGGAGTTCATAGAATATTTTCAGGATAGTTTCTTAGAACAGCACATTCTGGAGCCAACCAGAGAGCAGGCTATACTAGACCTGATATTGAGCAATGAGATGGGATTAATTGATAACTTCCAAGTGAAATAGCTGTGTTCATAATATGATTGAATTTTACATTCATTTTGAGGGAGAAACAAGTGCATCCAAGACTAATAATTTAAACTTAAAAATGGGCAATAATGAGGGCATGAAAGCAGAGTGAACTGGCAAATGAGGTTAAAGGATATGTCAATCAATGGAAGTTCAGCGACAGACATTTAAAGGGATATTTCAGAATACACAGAATAGATACATTCTAATGAGAAAGAAACATCCAAGGGGAGGGCCCACCATCTCTGGTTAACTGAAAAAGTTAAAGACAGTATCAAACTTAAAGAAAAAGCAAATAATTAAGCAAAGACAGGTGGCAGGTCAGAAGATTGGACAGAACAGCAAAGAATGACAAAAAGGTTAATGAGGAGGGAAAATTAGAGAATGAGAGAAATTAGCTAGTAACGTAAAGACTGATGGTAAGAGTTTCTATAGATATTTAAATACGAAAATTGTTAACAAAGTGAGCGTTGGTCCTATAGAGAGTGCGTCTGGGGAATTGATAATGGAAAGTAGGGAGATGGCAGATGAATTAAACAGGTATTTTGCTTCGGTCTTCACTGTAGAGGATACAAGTAACATCCTGGAAAGGAAAAGGAGGGAGGAACTTGGGAAAATTACAATCACCAGGGAAGTGTTATTGAACAAATTGTTGAGGCTGAGGGTTGACAAATCCTTCACCCTAAGTTCTTGAAAGAAGTGGCAAATGAGATAGTTGATGCACTGGTTTTAATTTTCCAAAATTCCTAGATTTGGAGAAGGTTTCCTTAGAATGGAAAATAGCAAATATAACTTCTTTATTCAAAAAGAGAGGGAGACAGAAAGCAGGAAACTATAGGCCAGTTAGCCTAATATCTGTCATAGGGAAAATGTTAGCAGCTATTATGAAAGATGTTATAACAGGGCACTTAGAAAAATTCAGGGCAATCAGGCAGAGTCAGCATGGTTTTGTGAAAGGGAAATCATGTTTAACCAATTTATTAGAGTTCTTTGAAGGAGTCACATGTGCTGTGGATAAAGGGGAACCAGTGGATGTACTGTACTTAGATTTCCAGAAGGCATTTGATAAAGTGCCACATCAAAGGTTATTGCAGGAAATAAAAACTCATGGTGTGGGGAGTAACATACTGGTATGGATAGAACATTGTTTAGCTAACAGAAAGCAGAGAGTTGGCATGAATGGGTCTTTTTCTGGTTGGTAGGATGTGATAGGTGGTGTACCACGGGGATCAGTGCTGGGTCCTCAACTTTTTACAATTTATATAAAAGACATGGATGAAGGGATCAAAGGAATAGTGACTAAATTTTCTGATAACACAAAGATAGGTAAGAAAGTAAATTGTGAAGATAGGATTGCAAGTTGTAAGGATAGGTTAAGTGAGTGGGCAAAAATCTGGGAAGTGGAATATAATGTGGGCAATTCTGAAATCTTTCATTTTGGCAGGAAGAATAAAAATGAAGCTTATTATCTAAGTGATGAGAGATTGCAGAGCTTTGAGATTCAGAGGGATCTGAATAACCTCGTGCATGAATGAGTGGGCTGGCAGGTGACATTCATCAAATTGTGGTATGTACAGTCAAAGGTACTTGAGTCATTGGCATGATAAAGTAATATACCTGCACAGTAGCCCCTCAGTTCTGATGTGAACAACCTGTTACTCCTGGATGTTGCTGCCATCAGGACTTTGCTGCTGTGTGGACACGTTTATCAAAATCCATCTGGTTTAAATATTGCAATAAAGGTTAGTATGCAGGTACAGCAAGTTATTTGGAAAGCTAATGGACTGTTATCATTTAATGTGAGGGGAATTGATTACAAAAGTAGGGAGGTTATGCTTCAGTTATACAGAGCACTGGTGAGACCACAACTGGAGTATTGTGTACAGTACGGGTCTCCTTATTTAAGGAAGGTTGTAAATGCATTTGAAACAGTTCAGAGAAGGTTTACTGGACTGATACCAGGAATGGATGGGTTGTCTTATGAGGAAAGATTGGACAGGAGTCGGGAGATGAAGAGGAGCGTGAGAGGAATCAGGAGCTGAAGAGAAGTGCGAGAGGAGTCGGGAGCTGAAGAGAAGCGTGAGAGGTGTCAGGAGTTGAAGAGAAGCGGGAGAGGAGTCGGGAGTTGAAGAGCGCGAGAGGAATCGGGAGTTGAAGAGGAGCGCGAGAAGAGTCGGGAATTGAAAATGAGCGCGAGAGGAGTCAGGAGCTGAAGAGAAGCGCGAGAGGAGTCAGTTGAGAGGTGCAAGAGGAGTCAGGAGTTGAAGAGAAGCGCGAGAGGAGTCAGGAGTTGAGAAGTGCGGGAGGAGTCGGGAGTTGAAGATGAGCGCGAGAGGAGTCGGGAGTTGAAGATGAGCGCAAGAGGAGTCGGGAGTTGAAGAGAAGCACGAGAGGAGTCAGGAGTTGAAGAGGAGCGCGAGAGGAGTCGGGAGTTGAAGAGAAGCGCAAGAGGAGTCGGGAGTTGAAGAGAAGCGCGAGAGGAGTCGGGAGTTGGTGAAGAGCACAAGAGGAGTCGGGAGTTGAAGAGAAGCACGAGAGGAGTCGGGAGCTGAAGAGAAACGCAAGAGGAGTCGGGTGTTGAAGAGAAGCACGAGAGGAGTCGGGAGTTGGAAGAGAAGCGCGAGAGGAGTCGGGAGTTGAAGAGGAGTGCGAGAGGAGTCGGGAGTTGGTGAGGAGCGCGAGAGGAGTCTGGAGTTGAAGAGAAGCACGAGAGGAGTCGGGAGCTGAAGAGAAGTGTGAGAGGAGTCGGGAGTTGAAGAGGAGTTGGGAGTTGAAGAGGAGCGCGAGAGGAGTCGGGAGCTGAAGAGAAGCACGAGAGGAGTCGGGAGTTGAGGAGTCGGGAGTTGAAGAGAAGTGCGAGAGGAGTCGGGAATTGAAGAGGAGCGCGAGAGAAGCTGGGAGTTGAAGAGGAGCATGAGAGGAATCGGGAGTTGAAGAGAAATGTGAGAGGAGTCAGGAGTTGAAGAGGAGTTGGGAGTTGAAGAGGAGCGCGAGAGGAGTCGGAAGCTGAAGAGAAGCACGAGAGGAGTCAGGAGTTGAAGAGGAGTCAGGAGCTGAAGAGAAGCGCAAGAGGGGTCAGGAGCTGAAGAGAAGCGCAAGAGGGGTCAGGAGATGAAGAGGAGCGCGAGAGAAGCTGGGAGTTGAAGAGGAGCATGAGAGGAATCGGGAGTTGAAGAGAAACGTGAGAGGAGTCAGGAGTTGAAGAGAAGCGCAAGAGGAGTCGGGAATTGAAGAGGAGCGCGAGAAGAGTCGGGAATTGAAAATGAGCGCTAGAGGAGTCAGGAGCTGAAGAGAAGCGCAAGAGGGGTCAGGAGTTGAAGAGGAGCCCGAGAGAAGCTGGGAGTTGAAGAGGAGCATGAGAGGAATCGGGAGTTGAAGAGAAACGTGAGAGGAGTCAGGTGTTGAAGAGGAGTCGGGAGTTGAAGAGGAGTCAGGAGCTGAAGAGAAGCGCAAGAGGGGTCAGGAGATGAAGAGGAGCGCGAGAGAAGCTGGGAGTTGAAGAGGAGCATGAGAGGAATCGGGAGTTGAAGAGAAACGTGAGAGGAGTCAGGAGTTGAAGAGAAGCGCGAGAGGAGTCGGGAGTTGAAGAGAAGCGCGAGAGGAGTCGGGAGTTGAAGAGAAGCGCAAGAGGAGTCAGGAGTTGAAGAGAAGCGCGAGACGAGTCGGGAGTTGAAGAGGAGTTGGGAGTTGAAGAGAAGCGCGAGAGGAGTCGGGAATTGAAGAGGAGCGCGAGAAGAGTCGGGAATTGAAAATGAGCGCTAGAGGAGTCAGGAGCTGAAGAGAAGCACAAGAGGGGTCAGGAGTTGAAGAGGAGCGCAAGAGAAGCTGGGAGTTGAAGAGGAGCATGAGAGGAATTGGGAGTTGAAGAGAAACGTGAGAGGAGTCAGGAGTTGAAGAGAAGCGCGAGAGGAGTCGGGAGTTGAAGAGAAGCGCGAGAGGAGTCAGGAGTTGAAGAGAAGCGCTAGAGGAGTCGGGAGTTGAAGAGAAGCGTGAGAGGTGTCGGGAGTTGAAGAGAAGCGTGAGAGGAGTCAGGAGTTGAAGAGAAGCGCGAGAGGAGTCGGGAGTTGAAGAGAAGCGTGAGAGGTGTCAGGAGTTGAAGAGAAGCGCAAGAGGAGTCGGGAATTGAAGAGGAGCGCGAGAAGAGTCGGGAATTGAAAATGAGCGCTAGAGGAGTCAGGAGCTGAAGAGAAGCGCAAGAGGGGTCAGGAGTTGAAGAGGAGCCCGAGAGAAGCTGGGAGTTGAAGAGGAGCATGAGAGGAATCGGGAGTTGAAGAGAAACGTGAGAGGAGTCAGGTGTTGAAGAGGAGTTGGGAGTTGAAGAGGAGCGCGAGAGGAGTCGGGAGCTGAAGAGAAGCGCGAGAGGAGTCGGGAGTTGAAGAGGAGTCAGGAGCTGAAGAGAAGCGCAAGAGGGGTCAGGAGATGAAGAGGAGCGCGAGAGAAGCTGGGAGTTGAAGAGGAGCATGAGAGGAATCGGGAGTTGAAGAGAAACGTGAGAGGAGTCAGGAGTTGAAGAGAAGCGCGAGAGGAGTCGGGAGTTGAAGAGAAGCGCGAGAGGAGTCGGGAGTTGAAGAGAAGCGCAAGAGGAGTCAGGAGTTGAAGAGAAGCGCGAGACGAGTCGGGAGTTGAAGAGGAGTTGGGAGTTGAAGAGAAGCGCGAGAGGAGTCGGGAATTGAAGAGGAGCGCGAGAAGAGTCGGGAATTGAAAATGAGCGCTAGAGGAGTCAGGAGCTGAAGAGAAGCACAAGAGGGGTCAGGAGTTGAAGAGGAGCGCAAGAGAAGCTGGGAGTTGAAGAGGAGCATGAGAGGAATTGGGAGTTGAAGAGAAACGTGAGAGGAGTCAGGAGTTGAAGAGAAGCGTGAGAGGAGTCGGGAGTTGAAGAGAAGCGCGAGACGGGTCGGGAGTTGAAGAGGAGTTGGGAGTTGAAGAGAAGCGCGAGAGGAGTCGGGAATTGAAGAGGAGCGCGAGAAGAGTCGGGAATTGAAAATGAGCGCTAGAGGAGTCAAGAGCTGAAGAGAAGCGCAAGAGGGGTCAGGAGTTGAAGAGGAGCGCAAGAGAAGCTGGGAGTTGAAGAGGAGCATGAGAGGAATTGGGAGTTGAAGAGAAACGTGAGAGGAGTCAGGAGTTGAAGAGAAGCGCGAGAGGAGTCGGGAGTTGAAGAGAAGCGCGAGAGGAGTCAGGAGTTGAAGAGAAGCGCTAGAGGAGTCGGGAGTTGAAGAGAAGCGTGAGAGGTGTCGGGAGTTGAAGAGAAGCGTGAGAGGAGTCGGGAGTTGAAGAGAAGCGCGAGAGGAGTCGGGAGTTGAAGAGAAGCGTGAGAGGTGTCAGGAGTTGAAGAGAAGCGTGAGAGGAGTTGGGAGTTGAAGAGAAGCGTGAGAGGTGTCAGGAGTTGAAGCGAAGCGGGAGAGGAGTCGGGAGTTGAAGAGCGTGAGAGGAACTGGGAGTTGAAGAGGAGCGCGAGAAGAGTCGGGAATTGAAAATGAGCGCGAGAGGAGTTGGGAGTTGAAGAGGAGCGCGAGAGGAGTCGAGATTTGAAGAGGAGTGTGAGAGGAGTCGAGTTGAAGAGGAGCACAAGAGGAGTCAGGAGTTGAAGAGGAGCACAAGGGGAGTCGAGAGTTGAAGAGAAGTGCGAGAGGAGCTGAGAGTTGAAGATAACGCAAGAGGAGTCGGGAGTTGAAGAGGAGCGTGGGAAGAATCAGGAGTTGAAGAGAAGCGCGTGAGGAGTCAAGAGTTGAAGAGAAGCGCAAGAGGAGTTGGGAGTTGAAGTTGAAGAGAAGCTGGGAGAGCAGGGGTGACTGAGGGAGTTCTGTGAGGAGGGAACAGGGTGATCCTTTGAGTACCGTGGGTACAGCCGAGTAAGCATTTACTACTTTTATTGCTTATAGATTTTAAGGTCTTATTTTTTGGTTCATCATTTGTAGGGGCTATATTCTGTAACAATGAGGAGCAGGGAAGAAGGGCCTGAGACTAATTGATATTAATTATCTTCCAAAAGGTTTAATTTAATTTAAAGGGGTAAGTCATGGCAGGAGCGCTCAAATCTGTGGCGTACTCCCCCTGCTCTATGTGGGAAGCCGGGCACACTTCCAGTGCCCGGGGCCAGCCTGTGTGTGGGAAGTGTCTCCAGCTGCAGCTCCTGGAAGGCCAGGTTTTGGAGCTGGGACAGTGGCTAGGGACACTGGAGCAACCGCGAGGCTGAGAGTATTGTGGATAGCACTTATAGAGAGGCAGACACACCGCAGGCTAAGAGTCCACAGGCAGGAAGGGAATGGGTGACCACCAGGCAGAACAAGAGGACTAGGCAGGCAGTGCAGGAATCTCCTGTGGCTATTCCCCTGAAAAACAGATATACCGCTTTGGATACTGTTGGGGGGGATGGCCTCTCAGGGGAAAGCAGCAATAGCTAAATTGGTTGGCTCTGCTGCACAGGGGAGGAGGAAAAAATGTGGGAATGCAATAGTTAAAGGGGATTCAATTGTAAGGGAATAGATAGGCATTTCTGTGGCTGCAAACGAGACTCCAGGATGGTATGTTGCCTCCCTGGTCCTAGGGTCAAGGACGTCTCAGAGCGGCTAGAGGACATTCTGAAGGGGGAGGGTGAACACCCAGTGGTCATGGTACACATTGGTACAAATGACATAGGTAAAAAAAGGGATGAGGTCCTAAAAGCAGAATATAGGGAGTTAGGAAGTAAGTTGAAAAGTAGGACCTGAAAGGTAGTGATCTCATGATTACTACCAGTGCCACATGCCAGTCAGAGTAGAAATAGCAGGATATATCGGATGAATACGTGGCTGAAGAGATGGTATGAGGGGGAGGGTTTCAGATTCCTGGGACATTGGGACTGGTCCTGGGGGAGGTAGGATCAGTACAACCTGGACGGGTTACACCTGGGCAGGACCGGGACTGATGTCCTAGGGGGAATATTTGCCAGAGTGGTTGGGGAGGGTTTAAACTAAAATGGCAGGGGGATGGGAACCTATGCAAGGAGTCAGAGGAGGGGGAATCAAGCACAAGAACAAAAGACAGAAAGCGGAATAAGAAAAGTGATAGAGAAATCAAACAAGGCCTCAGTGAAAAAGAATGGGAACTGGATAAGTAATGTTAAAAAGACAAGCCTTAAGGCTTTGTGTCTTAACGCGAGGAGCATTCACAATAAAGTGGATGAATTAACCGCGCAAATAGATGTAAACAGGTATGATATAGTCGGGATTATGGAGACAAGGCTGCAGGGTGACCAGGGATGGGAACTGATCATCCAGGGGTGTCCAGTATTTAGGAAGGACAGACAAAAAGGAAAAGGCAGTGGAGTTGCATTGCTGGTTAAAGAGGAAATTAACGCAATAGTGAGGAAAGATATTAGCTCCGACGATGTGGAATCTGTATGGGTAGAGGTGAGAAACACAGGGGCAAAAAACGTTAGTGGGGGTTGTATATAGACCCCCAAACTGTAGTGGTGATGTTCAGAATGGCATTAAACTGGAAATTAGAGACACATGTAATAAAGGAACATCTGTAATTATGGGTGACATTAATTTGCATATAGATTGGGCAAATCAAATTAGTAACAATACCGTAGAGGAGGAATTCCTGGAGTGTAAACAGGATGTTTTTCTGGACCAATACATTGAGGAACCAAGAGAACAGACCATCCTCAACTGGGTATTGTGTAATGAGAAAGGAATAATTGGCAATCTAGTTGTGCGAGGCTCCTTGGGGATGAGCGATCATAATATGATAGAATTCTTCATCAAGATGGAGAGTGATGTAGTTGATTGTGAGGCTTGAGTCCTGAATCTTAATAAAGGAAACTACGATGGTATGAGGTGCGAGTTGGCTATGATGGATTGGGAAACGTTGCTTAAAGATAGGATGATGGATAGACAATGACAAACATTTAAAGAACGCATGGGTGAACTGCAACAATTGTTTATTCCTGTCTGGCACAAAGATAAAACAGGAAAGATGGCCAAACCATGGCTTACAAGGGAAATTAGAGATAGTATTAGATCCAAGGAAGAGGCACACAAATTGGCCAGAAAAAATAACAGACCTGAGGTAAAAAAAAAACAGAAACAGAAATACCTGGAAAAACTCAGCAGGTCTGGCAGCATCGGCAGAGAAGAAAAGAGTTGACGTTTCGAGTCCTCATGATCCTTCAACAGAACTGAGTGAATCTAAAGAGAGAGGTGAAATATAAGCTGGTTTAAGGTGGGGGGGTGGTGGGGGGGTGGGGGGGGCGGTGGGGGGTGTAGAGAAATGGGGGTGGGGATGGTGTGGTTGTAGGGACAAGCAAGCAGTGATAGGAGCAGATAATCAAAAGATGTCACAGACAAAAGAACACAGAGGTGTTGAAGTTGGTGATATTATCTAAACGAATGTGCTAATTAAGAATGGATGACAGGGCACTCAAGGTACAGCTCTAGTGGGGGTGGGGTGGAAAGGCTAGCAGGGCATAAAAGATTTAAAAATACTGGAAATAGGTGGGAAAAGAAAAATCTATATAAATTATTAGAAAAAACAAAAGGAAGGGGGAAGAAACAGAAAGGGGGTGGGGATGGAAGAGGGAGTTCAAGATCTAAAGTTGTTGAATTCAATATTCAGTCCGGAAGACTGTAAAGTGCCTAGTCGGAAGATGAGGTGCTGTTCCTCCAGTTTGCGTTGGGCTTCACTGGAACAATGCAGCAAGCCAAGGACAGACATGTGGGCAAGAGAGCAGGGTGGAGTGTTAAAATGGCAAGCGACAGGGAGGTTTGGGTCATTCTTGTGGACAGACCGCAGGTGTTCTGCAAAGCGGTCGCCCAGTTTACGTTTGGTCTCTCCAATGTAGAGACCGCATTGGGAGCAACGAATGCAGTAGACTAAGTTGGGGGAAATGCAAGTGAAATGCTGCTTCACTTGAAAAGAGTGTTTGGGCCCTTGGAAAGTGAGGAGAGAGGGAGTGAAGGGGCAGGTGTTGCATCTTTTGCGTGGGCATGGGGAGGTGCCATAGGTGGGGGTTGAGGAGTAGGGGGTGATGGAGGAGTGGACCAGGGTGTCCCGGAGGGAACGATCCCTACGGAATGCCACCGGGGGGGTGAAGGTTAGATGTGTTTGGTGGTGGCATCATGCTGGAGTTGGCGGAAATGGCGGAGGATGATCCTTTGAATGCGGAGGCTGGTGGGGTGATAAGAGAGGACAAGGGGGACCCTATCATGTTTCTGGGAGGGAGGAGAAGGCATGAGGCGGATGCGCAAGAGATGGGCCAGACATGGTTGAGGGCCCTGTCAACGACCGTGGGTGGAAAACCTCGGTTAAGGAAGAAGGAGGACATGTCAGAGGAACTGTTTTTGAAGGTAGCATCATCAGAACAGATGCGACGGAGGCGAAGGAACTGAGAGAATGGGATGGAGTCCTTACAGGAAGCGGAGTGTGAGGAGCTGTAGTCGAGGTAGCAGTGGGAGTCGGTAGGCTTGTAATGGATATTGGTGGACAGTCTATCACCAGAGATTGAGACAGAGAGGTCAAGGAAGGGAAGGGAAGTGTCAGAGATGGACCACGTGAAAATGATGGAGGGGTGGAGATTGGAAGCAAAATTAATAAATTTTTCCAAGACCCGACGAGAGCATGAAGCAGCACCGAAGTAATCATCGATGTACCGGAGAAAGAGTTGTGGGAGGCGGCCGGAGTAGGACTGGAACAAGGAATGTTCCACATACCCCATAAAGAGACAGGCATAGCTGGGGCCCATGTGGGTACCCATAGCCACACCTTTTATTTGGAGGAAGTGAGAGGAGTTGAAGGAGAAATTGTTCAGTGTGAGAACAAGTTCAGCCAGACGGAGGAGAGTAGTGGTGGATGGGGATTGTTCGGGCCTCTGTTCGAGGAAGAAGCTAAGGGCCCTCAGACCATCCTGGTGGGGGATGGAGGTGCAGAGGGATTGGACGTCCATGGTGAAGAGGAAGCGGTTGGGGCCAGGGAACTGGAAATTGTTGATGTGACGTAAGGTGTCAGAGGAATCAAGGATGTAGGTCGGAAGGGACTGATCAAGGGGAGAGAGAAGGGAGTCAAGATAATGAGAAATGAGTTCCGTGGGGCAGGAGCAAGCTGACATGATCGGTCTGCTGGGACAGTCCTGTTTGTGGATTTTGGGTAGGAGGTAGAAGCGGGCTGTCCGAGGTTGGGTGACTATCAGGTTGGAAGCTGTGGGAGGAAGATCTCCAGAGGAGCTGAGGTCAGTGACTGTCATGGAAACAATGGCTTGATGTTCAGTGGTGGGGTCATGGTCCAGGGAGAGGTAGGAGGAAGTGTCTGTGAGTTGACACTCAGCCTCTGCGAGGTAGAGGACCTGAGGATTGGGAGCAGTTTAGAATTCAGCAAAGCAGGACCAAGGGATTGATTAAAAAGGGGAAAATAGAGTTTGAGAGTAAGCTTGCAGGGGACATAAAAACTGACTGTAAAAGTTTCTATAGGTATGTGAAGAGAAAAAGATTGGTGAAGACAAATGTAGGTCCCTTACAGTCAGAAACAGGGGAATTTATAATGGGGAACAAAGAAATGGCTGACCAACTAAATACAAACTTTGGTTCTGTCTTCACAAAGGAGGACACTAATAACATACCAGAAATGTTAGGGACACAGGGTTTAGTGAGAGGGAGGAACTGAAAGAAATCAGTATTAGTCAGGAAATGGTGTTGGGGAAATTGATGGAATTGGAGACCGATAAATCCCCGGGGCCTGATAATCTACATCCCAGAGTAGTTAAGGAATTGGCCCTAGAAATAGTGGATGCATTGGTGGTCATCATCCGAGATTCTACAGACTCTGGAACAGTTCCTACAGATTGGAGGGTAGCTAATGTAACCCCACTATTTAAAAAGGGAGGTAGAGAGAAAACAGGGAATTATAAACCAGTCAGCCTAACGTCAGTAGTGGGGAAAATTCTAGAGTCCATTATAAAAGATTTAATAGCTGAGCACGTGGAAAACAGTGGCAGAATCAGACAGAGTCAACATGGATTTATGAAAGGGAAATCATGTTTGACAAATCCACTGGAATTTTTCGAGGATGTAACTAGTAGAGTTGATGAGGGGGAGCCAGTGGCTGTGGTTTATTTGGACTTTCAGAAGGCTTTCGACAAAGTCCCACACAAAAGATTGGCGTGTAAAATTAAAGTGCATGGGATTGGGGCTAGTGTACTGAGATGGCTAGAAAACTGGTTGGCAGACAGGACCCAGAGTAGGAATAAATGTGTCTTTTTCCGAATGGGAGGCAGTGACTAGTGGGGTACCGCAGGGATCAGTGCAGGGACCCCAGCTATTCACAATATATATTAATAATTTAGATGAGGAAATTAAATGTAATATCTCCAAATTTGCAGATGAACAAAGCTGGGTGGGAGGGTGAGCTGTGAGGAGGATGCAGAGATACTTCAGTGTGATTTGGACAAGCTGAGTGAGTGGGCAAATGCATGGCAGATGCAGTATAATGTGGACAAATGTGAGGTTATCCATTTTGGTAGCAAAAACAGGAAGGCAGATTATTATCTGAATGGCTATAAATTGAGAGAGGGGAATGTGCAACGAGACCTGGGTGTCCTTGTACACCAGTCGCTGAAGGTAAGCATGCAGGTGCAGCAGGCGGTAAAGAAGGCAAATGGTATGTTGGCCTTCATAGCGAGAGGATTCGAGTACAGGAGCAGGGATGTCTTGCTGCAATTGTACAGGGCCTTGGTGAGACCACACCTGGAATATTGTGTGCAGTTTTGGTCTCCTTATCTGAGGAAGGATGTTCTTGCTATAGAGGGAGTGCAGCGAAGGTTTACCCGACTGATTCCTGGGATGGCAGGACTGACACATGAGGAGAGATTGAGTCAATTAGGATTATATTTGGAGTTCAGAAGAATGAAGGGGGATCTCATAGAAACCTATAAAATTCGAACAGGACTAGACAGGGTAGATGCAGGAAGGATGTTCCCGAGGGTGGGGGAGCCCAGAACCAGGGGTCACGGTCTGAGGATATGGGGTAGACCATTTAGGACTGAGATGGGGAGAAATTTCTCCACCCAGAGAGTGGTGAGCCTGCGGAATTCGCTACCACAGAAAGTAGTTGAGGCCAAAACATTGTATGCTTTCAAAAAGGAGTTAGATATAGCTCTTGGGGCGAAAGGGATCAAAGGATATGGGGAGAAAGCGGGAGCAGGCTATTGAGTTGGATGATCAGCCATGATCATAATGAATGGTGGAGCAGGCTCGAAGGGCCGAATGGCCTACTCCTGCTCCTAGTTTCTATGTTTCTATGTAAGTTTTTTGTCTCAGAGCGTTGTGAGTCTTTGGAACTCCCTGAAAATGCAGTGGAAGCAGAATCTTTTGAACATTTTTAAGGCAGGGCTAGATAGATTTTTGATTAACCAGGGAGAGAAAGGTTATCAGGAGTAGTCAGGGACGTGGTGTTGAGGTTACATTCAGGTCAGCCATGATCTTATTGAATGGCGGAGCAGGCTCGAGGGGTCGAATGGCCTACTCCTACTCCTAATTCATATATTCATATCTAAGTCCCCTACTTTGTTTTGATTGATATAAACATCTGTTGTTTGTTGGTGGTTTCCCATCATCATTTTCTTTTCTGTTTTCATGGTGTTTACCCAGAGTCTCACTCTCAACCTGATTGCTGATTGGGTTAATGAGTTGTTGCAACCCTGACAAGGCAGTGATGTAATCAGTAAAGTCTAAGCCTGTAAGTTGATCATCATTGATCCATTTCAGTCCAAGAGTATCCTTGGTTCATCTCCTTAATATCCAGTCAATGATGACAACAAAAGGAAGAGGGAAAGAGATTCAACCATGCCTCACAGCACATGGAACCAGTCACTGTAACCATCCTCTATCCTAACACAGCATCTACAATTCTCAGAGATCTTCTCAGTAGCTGAAACCATCCTTGTAGGGCTGCCATATGAAGAGAGAATTTTCCAGAGTGAAGGCCGATATGGAGTATCACAGGCCTTGGTGAAATCAATAATGCTGATGGCAATGGGGGCTTGGTACTCTTGTTAGTTCTGAATGACGTGCCATAGCACAGGAGCGATTTGGTCTGAAGGCTGCCTGTTCTTCTCAAAGCTCACCATCCTAGTCTCAAATATGGTTATGGATCATTTGACAGTTGACTTTACCTGCTATAGATAGAAGGATGACTCCCTTCCAATTGTCACATTCAGTGAGGCTGCCTATTTCAGGGAATACAGACAATTGACCCATCTTTCAAGTCTTGGAGAACAACATAAGTTCCCAGAGCTGGTTCCAAAGTTTATATAGGCACTGGTTGTTGCTTACCCACCTACCTGCAGTGATAGTATCTATACCCGGAGATTTGTTGTTCTTGAGTGTAGCAATTGCCTTTCTCACCTCATTTTCAGTGAACTTCTCTACACTTATTGGAAGCTCAGTTGAGATCTGATTGATTTGGGCTGGGTTGGCCAGAGTAGTTCTAGTAAGGACTTCCTGGAAGTTGAATATTGCTGAAAAAAGAGACAAGCTATTGACGCTTTTTGTCTTGCACTCATCTAAACGTTTCTGATTGGTTTGCAAGTCACCTCTGATTGGTTGAGTTGTTGCCATGGAGAATGCAACAGGCAATTAATATCCCTCATGTTTTTGTCTAATTAAAAAAGGCCCAATGCCTGGACATTTTTCTTCTGCCTACAGATGACAGGTCACTGTGTATGAATACATGTAGCTTCTCACCTTCCCAATAACTGGTGCGTCACTTCGGCTGTTTGCAATAGGCAGGGTGCTGACTGTATTCAACCAGCCCATGTTGCAGAACTCAGAGCAAAATGCCTAATTTTAATGTGCTTCTGCATTTGGACAGCATTTGCTGAGCAATCCTGGGTGTGCTAATAACAACCAATTTAAGATTATCAGTCGGGTTCACAATGTGGCTCACTTACGCTTGCTAGAAGCCAAATAGCTACATAGCGGGAAGCCTGGAATCTGAGATGGGCTGTGCAGAACTAATCCAACACTTCCTTACTATATCTCCGCTGACACCAAAGCACTATTGCCCAGTATTGAGTGGCAGTGGCTCAGAAAACCATTCCCTAGTAACCCACCGCCAGCATGAATTTCTCCCCTTCCAGTATCACTACGCCCATCCAGTTGTGATTCCCTCCTTTCCCAGTATCCTCTACTGCCCCCAGGAAGTGATTTCCTCCTCCTTCCAATAACACCTCTCTCCCAGATGATGGTTTCCTTTCCTTTCAAAGTAATCCCTCCCTCCTGGATATGGTAATACTTCTTGCCCCCGGATGTGATTTTCACCCTCCACCAGTAAACTGCCCACAGATGTGATTTCTCCTTCCCCCAATCTGATTTCATTCAGGCTTAATATTCCTCAGACTGGCAAGCTCAGAATCAGCTCCTCCCTTTCACTGACAGGGTGACCAACTATTCTAAAGCAAAATAAGGGACACTTCAATCATGAGACTGCCACGAGGGGGATGGGAGGTAACCGTAACCCCACCGCTGGCTGATGGCTGCATGCTCACAAAAAGTAAGGAGGCAAAGGGGAGACTCCAAGGATCAGTCTTTTTTTATCCTTTCATGAAATGTGAGCATCACTGACAAGGCCAGCATTTGGTGTCCTTTTCTAATTTCCCTCGAACTCAATGGTCAGTGGCTTGCGAGGCCATTTCAGATGACAGTTAAGAATCAAGCACATTAGGTCTCCCACAGGCTGCCACAGAAATAAGGGACAAAAGATGTTCCTTGAGCAAAGGGGAACAAACAGTCAAAATATGGGACAGTTGGTGACCCTGCAAGAGGCTCCTCTCTCTCTCTCTCTCCAAATCCCCAAAGCAAACCCCCCCCCCCCAACCCTCTACAAAGCAATGCTCTCTCTTTCTCTCTCCCTCACCAAAACAGCTCCTCACTCTCCCCTCTCTAGAGGAGCTCCTTGCTCTCTCTCTCTACTGCAGGCCCCTTTCTCTCTCTAAAACAGCTCTCCTTCCTCTCTGTCTTTCTCTCTCACTCACTCAAAGCAGCTCATTTCTTTCTCTCCCTCTATAAAGCAGCTCCTGGCTCTCTCTCTCTCTCTCTCTCTGCCTCTCTCACTAAAACAGCATTTGTGAGGCATCAGAGATTTGTCAAATATTCCATAGTGGTTTGAAATAATTCAGCTGTTTTAAACTCTATGTGGCCAAATTGTCTGTGTGTAATATTTAAAGATGCTTGCATTTTTCTAATCAACAGGTTCTAAAAGTTACAAGGAGCATGGACACAGAATGCTGCTGAATTGGCTGCCCGGTGTGATCACATCAGGAGAAAACCCAATTAAAGGGCTGTATGAAGGCCTAGTGGGAATGGGCAGGAGAGACCTGGCCGGTAATTATCAGAAGAATAGGTTCGGGGGTGGCTGTGTGTCCCAATGTGGCATTGTACTAGGAGCCAGTAATAAATGTGATCATTTCTCACTAAGATAAAAGCAAAAAAACTGCGGATACTGGAACTCCAAAACAAAAATAAAAATACCTGGAAAAACTCAGCAGGTCTGGCAGCATCTGGGGAGAGGAACACAGTTAACGTTTCGAGTCCGTATGACTCTTTAACAGAACTAAGGAAAAATAGAAAAGAGGTGAAATATAAGCTGGTTTAAGGGGGGTGGGGGTAGAGCTGGATAGAGGGCCAGTGATAGGTGGAGATAACCAAAAGATGTCACAGACAAAAGGACAAAGAGGTGTTGAAGGTGGTGATATTATCTAAGGAATGTGCTAATTAAGAGTAGAAAGCAGGACGAGCAAGGTAGAGATAGTCCTAGTGGGGATGGGGTGAAGGAATCGAAAAAGGCTAAAAGGTAGAGATAAAACAATGGATGGAAATACATTTAAAAATAATGGAAATAGGTGGGAAAAGAAAAATCTATATAAATTATTGGAAGAAAAGGGGGATTGGAAAAAGGGGTGGGGATGGAGGAGAGAGTTCATGATCTAAAATTGTTGAACTCAATATTCAGTCCGGAAGGCTGTAAAGTGCCTAGTCGGAAGATGAGGTGCTGTTCCTCCAGTTTGTGTTGAGCTTCACTGGAACAATGCAGCAAGCCAAGGACAGACATGTGGGCATGAGAGCAGGGTGGAGTGTTGAAATGGCAAGAGACTGGGAGGTCTGGGTCATGCTTGTGTTCCTTCACCTTCGGTCTGTCCACAAGAATGACCCAGACCTCCCTGTTGCTTGCCATTTCAACACTCCACCCTGCTCTCATGCCTACATGTCTGTCCTTGGCTTGCTGCATTGTTCCAGTGAAGCTCAACACAAACTGGAGGAACAGCACCTCATCTTCCGACTAGGCACTTTACAGCCTTCCGGACTGAATATTGAGTTCAACAATTTTAGATCTTGAACTCTCTCCTCCATCCCCACCCCTTTTTCCAATCCCCCTTTTCTTCCAATAATTTATATAGATTTTTCTTTTCCTACCTATTTCCATTATTTTTAAATGTATTTCCATCCATTGTTTTATCTCTACCTTTTAGCCTATTTCGATCCCTTCCCCCCACCCCACCCCCACCTGGGCTATCTGTACCTTGCTCGTCCTGCTTTCTACCCTTAATGTCACCTATTAGCACATTCCTTAGATAATATCACCACCTTCAACACCTCTTTGTCCTTTTGTTTGTGACATCTTTTGGTTATCTTCACCTATCACTGGCCCTCTATCCAGCTCTACTTGTCTCACCCCCCCTTAAACCAACTTATATTTCACCTCTTTTCTATTTTTCCTTAGTTATGTTGAAGAGTCATACGGACTCGAAACGTTAACTGTGTTCCTCTACCCAGATGCTGTCAGACCTGCTGAGTTTTTCCAGGTATTTTTATTTTTGTTTTGTAATCATTTCTCAGACTGTTTACTGATCTTGTCATGCTAATGGAACGTTGCATTAGAATTGAAGACCGACATTCACAGCTTCTTCATCGGACTGATCAGCAACAGGTCTGATGAAAAGTTTTCAGTACAGGCTATATAAGAATTCAAAAAGCACTTTGTGCAGGATGTATGTGTTTTTTAAAAGTTTAGCATAACTTCTTTACTTTTGTACTTTGTGCACCTATTTATGAAATCCAAAGTATTAACAAAATGTGGTAGTAATCACAGGTAAAAGTCAATAACATGGCTTCAATTTTCCACATACTTTTTAGCAGCCTTCTCAACTTGTCCTGCAAGCCTCTATGATTTGTCCAACTACACACTCAGGTGACCCTGTTCCAGCACTCATTTTAAAATTGTACCATTTACTTTATATAACAGTCCTTTAACCACTATCTGCAGGATATATCGGAGGCCTCTAGGTACAGACTCAGTTACAATGCAAAGAAGTAAGTGCAGAGATTAATGCGCTGCTCCAAGAACATGGATACAGAACAGGAGCGGCTTCGACAATCTGACATAAGTTGTCTAAGTGAATGACTTCATCTTAAAATGCCATTCCTACCAACTGTACCACTAGCCTCCTGCACTGCTCAATTCGCTCTAAAACCATTACCCACCTATTAATAACCTCTATCAGTACTTAACCCTTTGATTCACTTTACCTGACCCTCACACACTTAGTACCATTGCAAGCCTCACAATCACAACTCACAGCTCCCAATCACTAGCAACTATTCCTGTATGACAGCCGCATCACACAAATATATCACATGACACTCACTGACGCTTTTCTCTCTCTGACAGGAAAAGGTGGTGCATACCTGGAGGTATCAGGAGGGAACTGGAGTATACAAGTGTGCCTCGTGTTTTAACACCCGCAGAGGAGGCAGTGGTGGACATTATAGGAAGGGACATCACTGAGACCTTGGCGGGGCAGGAGGTATCATTGATGAGGGATCCATATACCAAGGCCTGAATTTTAGGCCTGGCAGGGGAGTGCAATCAGTGGGACCTGAAGCAAATATGAAATCCACTCCCGCCTACGACCAGCCCCTAATATTAATTTCACACGGGCTGGTCTGTTAACTGCTGGCCAGTGTGAAATGCATGCTGGGACAGGGTCAGAGCTGCCGTTGGGGGCAGGAAGAGGGTGGGCACCAGGAGGAATAAGGGTATGGGTGGGGGTTTAAATGGAGCACCCTGCAGGCTGGCAATCATTGTTCAGCAGCATCAGGGAGCTGCTTTGAATTTCCAGGGGTCTGTCTAATTTTTTCAGTTATTGTGCTGTCCATTGTGTCTGCAATATGTCGTCTGCACCTAGAGCTGATGCCAGGCACAATAGAAATGCCCAGAGCCATTCTGCAGCCCCCCCCCCACTTTGCTGATGAGTGCCTGCGGGTTCTGCTGTTGGCGGTCAATGCCCAACACGACATCTTGCTGCCACAGACAGAAAGAGGAGGCCACATCACTTAACAGAAAAGACTTGGAGGGAGGTGGCAGGTCAGGTCAGCAGGACATGATGTCATGTGAAGGACCTGGATCCAGAACAGGAAAAGGTTCTGTGACCTGCACTGTGCCAGTGTGAGTACTGAATCCAGTTGTAACCGTGGAGAGATGTCTTTGTGGGTTGCAGCACTTTTTGTGCTCACGGTATGAAATGCAGAGTAGAAATTGGCACATGTTCCTGTGCCTTGAAAGACTACACGTGATTGGACCGGATAGTTGGCATGTGTGTAAGGGTGAGGTAATGTGATGGGCACCTGAACCCGTGTCTTTGGGGTTGGAGGCTAGTACATTCTGGCATGTGGAGGGGGTACTAATGAAAGCACTTTTGTCCTTATGGGAGGAGGGGTTGCAATGCGCAGGAGTGAGGTTGGATGAGTGGTGATGTCCCAAATCTTCTGCTGTTAAGTCAGGTGGAGGAGCAAGTACTGGAGATGGCACACGAACATGGAGCCAGGTCCACTGGTCACAGAGAGGCAATGGTCTTGGAGGAGGGTAAGAGTCCAGTGGACAGAGAAGAGATTGGGGGAGGGTATGAGAGATGTGGGGCAGCGGTTGTAAGACTGACAGGTGAAATCCACTAATCCCCGTTGCTTAACCATTCAGAAGTCTTTGCTCAGCAGATGTCCATTCTGAGAAGCAGGCAGACTGCATGCACTCTGAGTTCATAAGGCTGCTCAAGACTGACATTTTATCTTCCTCCCTCAGAATATCCTCACAGCCCCAGAAGGACCCCAAGGATCCTCCCATGACCTCTGAGGATGACCAGCAGCCAGATGCACCCACGTCACATCCTCCCTCTGCATCATGCATCAGAGGAGATACAGGCACATCAGTGGGAGTAAGTGTATCAGAGCAGATGGTAGTGCACATTGGTGAAGGCACATCACACTTGCCTGAGGAGCTGGTGGAGGCAGAGAGTCCCCAAGTCAGCGGATTGCTGGAGACCAGGACGATGTTGATCCCGAGGCAGACAATGGCCCTCTGGAGTCGTCTATAAGGCGGCAGATGCTGGATGTCCAGCGGGGTGCACCTGAAGTTCTAACAGAGATCCTCTGAGGGTCTGTGTGCCGTGGTCTCTGTGTTGGAGAGGGCAGAGCATGAGCACTGTGTTGGCCCAGAGCCCTAAACACACAGCTTCCTCCATAGAGAGAGTGGTGACTCTCATGGAGAGGTGGCTGCAGGAACTCAATCAGGGGTTTCTGGGGTTGCGTTCAGACCTTTGAGCCCACACATTGGCAGTGACCTCAGCAGGTCACAGCCAATGTGAGAGATGGATGAGGCACCTCGTGACTCTGCTAACTGTCTATTTCTGGTGAGCAGGGAGGTTCAAACCAACCTCATGTTGGTGGACAGCCTACAGCTCCATGCATTTGGTGGGGCCTCCTCTCAGGGTGCTCCTGATGCTGGCAGCACCTCCTCTGCCCCCCTGCCAGTGACCATCACACCTGAGAAGACCGTGACGACTGAGGAGTGCCCAGCCATGGTGCTGGACTCTCCCTCCCAGACGGGGCCTGGTGACCAGAGGACAGCCGCCAAGGTCCTGGACAGAGATGAGGAGAAATTTTTTTCTCTCAGAGGGTTATGCAATTTTGGAACTCTCTGCCTCAGAAGATGGTGGAGGCAAGTTCATTGAATATTTTTAAGGCAGAGGTAGATAGATTCTTGTTAGGTAAGGGAATCAAAGGTTATTGGGGTAGATGAGAATGTGGAAATCAAAACACAGGATTAGCCATGCAGAGCATGGCTGCAGAGTTTGTTTCAGAGGTCGGGAGGATGACAGAAGCACCTCATCAGCACCAATCTGGAAGGTGGCGTTCCCCTTGCCATTACCTTGACTCCTTGCTTTGGAGTCCTAACTGAAAGTCCTCTGAATCAAGGCCTCCTTGGTCTCTCTGCCTTCTATTAGCACCCTCAAATCAGGATCTTGCTCCTCACCCTGGGGCTGTTCAGGTTCCTCCTCTGACTCAGCACTAGAATTGTCCTCTGCAGCCTATGAACAGCATACTGTCTTCATCCTCCAAAGGCTCCCCGCTTGACAGAGCCAGATTGTGCAGGGCACAGTAAACTACTACAATAAGGGAGACGCATTCCAGAGGATATTGCAGTGATCCCTCTGAGCGGTCCACGCAGCAAAACCTCATCTTGAATAGACCTTTGGTCCTCTCAGTTATTGCCCTTGTGGAGGCATGACTGTAGTTGTAGCTCTCCTTGGCTGCAGTCCTTGGGTGTCTCAGTGGCATCATCAGCCACCTTTTCAGCCGACAGCCTTTGTACCGCAGGAGCCAGCCATCCATGTGTGCTAGAGCAATGAACAGCCTTGGCACCTGGAGTGACATAAGATGTAGGTATCATGGAAGCTACCTGACACAAACCTGCAGTATCTCATTCTTGTGGTCACACAGAATCTGGACACTTAGAGAGTGGAAACCCTTTCTATTGACAAAGGTACTCGGTTCCCTTGCTGGTGCTTTTATGGACGCACGTGTGCATTCAATGGCTCCGTGAATTCAGAGAAATCCTGCAATTGCGACAAAGCCCCTGGCTCACTCTGCTTGGCTGGCCTCGTCGGTCTTGAAGTGAGTGGAAGAGCTGACCTTTTGGAACAGCACATCTGTGATCAACTTGATGCCACTGTGGGCAGCGGATTGTGAGACTCCACAAAGACATCCCACTGACCCCTGGAATGAACATGAGGCAGAAAAGTTCAGGGCCACTGTCATCTTCAGAGCCACTGGCATAGGGTGGCCGCAGTACACAGCTGGAGGCTATTTCGGGGCCAATCATCTCACAGATAGAAGTGACAGTGTTCCTGGAGAGATGGAGCCTTCTTTGGCACTGAAACTCTGACGTGTCCAAGTAGCAGAATCACTGCCTGTACGCTTTACTTGCTGGAAAATGGCACCTTCTCCGGACCTTTCTGCCTTGCAAATCCTGCTGGCCCTTCACCCCTTCTTCCTCTCAGTTGGTAGGGCAGACTCTGGGACAGTGCCCCCTTTCCCCTCTGGCCCTCTCCTCCTCTCCTGAGGAGGTCCCTCCAGCTGAGTACATCCCCACATGCGTCCCCATGGCTGCACAGGTTTCTGCACTGAAGGGGCCTTTCTACAGAAAGCCTCTGCAAATGTTTGGCAGTCACAAAATTATCCAAAACACCCAAAAGTTGCCAGAAACAATCTCTAAACCAACTACAAACAACTCACAGCAAAACTCCTAACTCCCCACCTTACCAACATCTTCTGTGCCTATTATCCCACCCTGGACATAGAATGAATGAAAAATGTGAAGACTGCCTGGCCGAGTGGCCTGTGCACCAAGTGTAAAAGTACATGGGCCACTCAAAATTGTGGTCAGTTGGGGATTTAATGGGCTTAATTGGCCTTTTAACTGTCAGCGGGCAGGTTTCTGACTATGCACACAGCCATCAACCGAAATATCCTGAGGCAGTGCAACAACATGGTGATGCCCTCCCGACATCATCACACCCTATTTCACAAATGTTCGTGTCCACTGCGCACCCGCTCGACAAACGGAAAATTCTGGCCCTAATCCTTCTTCTATCATCCCACTTCTCTCTCATTCCACAATCTGACTAACAAGCTGGAGACAGTGTAGAATGGTGCTGAGTTTTATGGTTCACCTGCAGACAGGAAAACAGGCGGGTGGACCTGTAAATTAGGGCACCACACCATCCACTGCCAGTGTCCCTGCCCCTTCCACAATCTTACAGGCAGCTGAGGAGGCAAAAGGGTGGGTCACCTGCTGGTGACTCATCTGAAGCTCTTAAGTTGGCAACTGATGGTCAGATAAGAGCTTCATCCTGCCGCCACTCCAATATAACAGGCAGCAGGAGAGGACAGCGGCCAGTGTGTAACCCGGCAGATTTAACCCTGGTCACTGAAAGTGGGAGCTACCACCTTCCCAGGCCCTGTGTCATCCGGAGGACTCCCAACAGAACTCCCGACATCACCCCACATCATTTCCATCTTCAGGTGGGTGGGGGTGCATCCGAATCAGCTGTGCACCCATCGACCGGTCAACAGCCAATTGGGGCCATTGAGAAACTAATTAAAATCATTAATGGACCTGCCCGTCCAAGCTTAAGGTGAACAGGCCAGGAGCCCTGGCGAGTCTCGGAAAAAGCATCAAACCTCATCCACGGGTGGGATGAGGTTTCATGAGGGTATTTAAATATTTTATAAAGGTTTCAGTTAAAGTTATGGACATGTCCCCTCATGTGACAGTGTCACATGAGGGGACATGTCAGGGAAATTTTTCTATCATTTTTATTGCAAATTTTAATTCAGAGCTGATCTCCCTGAGGCATCACTTAGCCTCAGGGAGATCAGCACGCTGTTCCGCACTCCTGGCTGAGGGAATCTACCCCCCCACCACCCCCCCCCCACCACCGCCCGCACAAGAAACACATAGCGCTTCCTGACAGACATCACGCCGGGCGGGCCTTAATTGACCCACCCACGTAAAATGGCACTGTGCCCTTGATTAGGGACGCCGATTGGAGGCACACCTTCCCGTGCACACTCAGCACCTCCCCTCCCCTAACAGGGGGACAACTTTTCCCATGATGACTGGTCAGGGTAGTTCTTACCTGCCTCCCAGACATCAAATGTGCGTCAGACAGTACATGCCCGAAGGAGTAGCTCAGAAGTGTAGCTTTGCAACCTCAATACCTTGTCATGCCTACTTATACTTTAAAATGAACAATTTGATGGTGTGAACTATGCCTTCAACCAGGCCATTTGACGTTGGATAATGTGGAGACGTTGTCATGTGATGGATTCCCCACCTGCACACATCTTGAAATGGTCTGGCAGCATTTTGCGGCCTGTTATCAGAGGTAATTTCTTCTGACATGCCAAATGAGCTAAAAAGTACACTGATCATATCCGCAGCCATCATAATTGATGTATCACATCGCTGTCTGATGATCAGAAATTTTGTGAAGTAATCTGTAACAAGGAGAAAGTTATCACCTTGAGTGTGAAATAGCTCTGTGCCAATTTTTGTTTATAGATGTAGAGCACCCTTCATGTGGAATTAAGGGTTCCTTGTGTTGATTTGTTTGATAACTTTGACATGCCTCACAGGATTTCTCCATTTCTCAACATCACTGTCGATTCCCAGTCGGTAAACCATCTCTCTAGCAAGACGATTCCTAAATACCCTTCATGTAATTGTGTTAGACTATCAAAATGCAGAGCTTTGGGTATCAGGACTTGTTTCGCTTTAAAAATCATCCCTCGGGATACACCAAACTCATGCATTGGTGGTCATCTTCTGAGATTCTATAGACTCTGGAACAGTTCCTACAGATTGGAGGGTAGCTAATGTAACCCCACTATTTAAAAAGGGAGGTAGAGAGAAAACAGGGAATTATAAACCAGTCAGCCTGACATCGGTAGTGGGGAAAATTCTAGAGTCCATTATAAAAGATTTAATAGCTGAGCACGTGGAAAACAGTGGCAGAATCAGACAGAGTCAGCATGGATTTATGAAAGGGAAATCATGCTTGACAAATCTACTGGAATTTTTTGAGGATGTAACTAGTAGAGTTGATGAGGGGGAGCCAGTGGATGTGGTTTATTTGGACTTTCAGAAGGCTTTCGACAAAGTCCCACATTAGAGATTAGCGTGTAAAATTAAAGCACATGGGATTGGGGGTAGTGTACTGAGATGGATAGAAAACTGGTTGGCAGACAGGAAACAAAGAGTAGGAATAAATGGGGCTTTTTCTGAATGGCAGGCAGTGACTAGTGGGGTACCACAGGGATGCAGAGATGCTTCAGTGTGATTTGGACAAGCTGAGTGAGTGGGCAAATGCATGGCAGATGCAGTATAATGTGGATAAATGTGAAGTTATCCGTTTTGGTAGCAAAAACAGGAAGGCAGATTATTATCTGAATGGCTATAAATTGAGAGAGGAGAATGTGCAACGAGACCTGGGTGTCCTTGTACACCAGTCGCTGAAGGTAAACATGCAGGTGCAGCAGGCGGTAAAGAAGGCAAATGGTATGTTGGCCTTCATAGCCAGAGGATTCGAGTACAGGAACAGGGATGTCTTGTTGCAATCGTACAGGGCCTTGGTGAGATCACACCTGGAATATTGTGTGCAGTTTTGGTCTCCTTATCTGAGGAAGGATGTACTTGCTATAGAGGGAGTGCAGCAAATGTTTACCCAACTGATTCCTGGGATGGCGGGACTGACATATGAGGAGAGATTGAGTTGATTAGGATTATATTCGCTGGAGTTCAGAAGAATGAAGGGGGATCTCATAGAAACCTATAAAACTCTAACAGGACTAGACAGGGTAGATGCAGGAAGGATGTTCCCGAGGGTGGGGGAGTTCAGAACCAGGGGTCACAGTCTGAGGATATGGGGTAGACCATTTAGGACTGAGATGAGGAGAAATTTCTTCACCCAGAGAGTGGTGAGCCTGTGGAATGTGTTACCACAGAAAGTAGTTGAGACCAAAACATTGTATCTTTTCAAGAAGGAGTTAGATATAGCTCTTGGGGCGAAAGGGATCAAAGGATATGGGGAGAAAGCGGGAGCAGGTTATTGAGTTGGATGATCAGCCATGATCATAATGAATGGCAGAGCAGGCTCCAAGGGCTGAATGGCCTACTCCTGCGCCTAGTTTCTATGTTTCTATCTCAATGTGGCCAGCAACTGCATAAACGTTTGGTTACTTCCTGTATGGTGTTAGGCCATCCTTCCACAATCATAATAACGATAGCGTAGGGTCACGTGCCATCTCACCTCTTAATTGCTTACGTTTGTGAGGTTCAAACTGATGAGGCTGAACTTCAAGACATCGTCAAACTCAATATTCACAACTAGACATGCAAATCTAGCGAGACATCTACATCTTTATTAGGCAATCTGCTTGGGGTGTTCAATGTGACCATTTTGCTGACTGGTTTATAGTGGACACCACAGTCATACCCCTGAATAATCACCAAAGTCCTCTGCAATTGTGGAGGAACACTTGTAAGCAGTTTACGCCATATGGTTTCCAATTGCTCGTGGTTGGTCTCCACTATGAAGTGCTTTCCGAAGAGATAGGTGTGAAACTTGATTATGCCAAAGACCAGGGTTAAGGGCTCACACTCAATGTTGGAACAGTTAGCCTGGGTCTGGGTTTCACAAAATCTTTGATGTGAAGGCGATTGACTTCCCTTCCTGCAAGATGCATGCATCCAATCCTTTCTGGAATCATAGTATTGCAGTATGCTATCATGGTTCAATCATGCTGATTTTAAAGACTCAAACACCTGCTGTCATCTTCCTGCCATAAGTAGGCTGTATCTTTGTACAGCAGTTCCCTTAGTAGTGCCGCTTGCACAGCGAAATTAGAAATATTCTGGGCTAAAAAGTTGAACAGCCCTGGACATTGAAAATCCTCCTGGTTCTGGGGAGTTGACATGGCTCTGACATCCTCTGTTTTGACTGGGTCTGGGCGTATTCCTGTGGGAGAAGTTAATGTGTCCAACATTGACCTGACACTTCTTGCTATTAAATACAAGGACCTCATGACATGCAGCCAGAAATAGCAAATGCAAATTTCAATCATCCTCTTCCTTGATCCACCCCATGACCACAATACCATTGGATATACAGATACAGCCTGGGGCATTTTTCGTTATTCTGTCCATGTATTGTTGGAACACGTCTTGACTGACACACAGTACAAATAGTAACCATCTGAAACTGTATCCCCCAAATGCCATTCCGAATGTTATGAGCAGCTGAGACTCTTTGGCTAAGTGGCCAGACCAAAATTCTTGCTTTGCGGCAAGCTTTGGAAAATATTTAGCATCAGTGAACTTAGGATTCAGCTCCTCAAGGGTCAGGATTTTCTGTGGACAACACTGGACGGCTCAGTTCAACCATCTTGGTTCTAAGCCAATCCTGAGATTGCCGTCTTTTTTAGCATACCGCTGGTGGAGTTGCACCATTCAGGATGCTGCTGCAATCGGCGGAAGACTCCATTACGTTCTGTCTCATCAAGCTCCACTTTGAGCTTCTCTTGAATGTACACTCTGCACTGCCTTGGTACATAGATAGTAGGAACTGTATCCTCCCTAACCTGCAACATGGCATCTCTCTTGAAATCACCAATTATGTCAAACCTGTCCATATAGAGCAATTGCAAATCCTGAAATGACTCAATGCACTTTGTGCTGCAACCTGCTATACCTTTTGGTTCAGTACTGACCATATATATTGTAACAATCCATAAACCTCACCATTCCGGTAGTTCTGTTATAGCTTGGCCAACTGTGTCATCAATCTAAAACAGTTATGATACCCATTCCGACTTCCCATAACTGCACTACAAGGTTACTTTTCCAATGCGTTTCATTGGCAAACCATTGGCAAGTGAGTATAGTCGCAGTGGGTCATAGCATAGACTACCATTTCCCTACATACCTAGCCTCCAACGTACTGAGAAGCCAGATATTAGCACTTGCTCCTTTATTAATTTTGACCTTAAACGAATGCTTAACGTCATATGAGGAGAGATTGGGTTGACTAGGCCTGTATTCACTGGAGTTTAGAAGAATGAGAGGGGATCTCATTGAAACATATAAAATTTTGACTGGGCTGAACAGACTGGGATGATGGTTCCTCTCCCTGGGAGGGTCTAGAACAAGGGGTCGCAGTCTCACAATATGAGGTAGGCCATTTAGGAATGAGATGAGGAGAAACTTCTTCATTCAGACGATGGTGAACCTGTGGAATTCTCTACCACAGAAGGCTGTGGAGGCCAAGTCACTAAATATATTTAAGAAGGAAATAGATTTCTGGACTCTAAAGGTGTCAAGGGGTGTGGGGAGAGCAGGAGCATGGTGTTGAGATAGAGGATCAGCCATGATCATTCTGAATGGCGGAGCAGGCTCGAAGGGCCAAATGACCTACTCCTGCTCCTATTTTCTATGTTTCTATTTTACCATTCTTCAGTGGACATAAAATCCCAATTGTGGCATATGCCTCAGATTGCGTAGTAACATCAACACATCGATCCAGATTGACAAAACGAAACACTTGTTGAACCGGCATCTTAACGAGATTCTCATTCAGATCCTCTTCAGGCTTTTCTTCCTCACTAACTTGGTGTATGATCTAAGGCTTCTGTCTGTTAGAATATTTGACTGCAGTTGCCACTGTGCCTTTCAGACTTTTCCTCTGCATGTGACTAGACCATTTTTAGATGCTCTGAGCTTAGCATCCTGTATTGCCTTGTCCAATGTCCACAGGCACTTAGCACAGGCCCTGAAATGCCAGAGAATTATGAATAGGCCACATTTACCACAAGGCCTGGTATACTTCCAAGCCTTGGTTACCAAACCAATTGTCATCACCTGCCCCACCCTAACACTTGTAACTGCTGGTGCCCAGCCACAATAGCTTCAAATTTCCTTCCATGCATTGTTATAACATGGCAAATGATATGTGCCAGGCAGATCAAATCCACGAGGGAAACTTAATCATGTGGTCACAACTGTTTGCAATTTGTATTTTATTTTGAGTTGCGTGCCCTTAATTCAGAAGTAATAAAACTACCATGACTTCAGAGGCTTTAGACAACTAAATTAAACATTTATTAACAAAAGAAAAAGTTTCAAAGGTCTACAAATTACTACTATAGTAACTCCTAAAACCCCTTATTAATCTGGCTCCCAGTTACACCTTCGTTAAGGTAACAGTAAAAACAAATAGATTTAAACAGACTCAGGCAAAGCAACTAAATACCATGTGCAGTGAGTTTTAAAGTGAGTTTTCTCAGCCTAGGTTTCTGTAGACAGCAACTTGATGTATAGAGGCTGGAGGTTTTTCACACTTGTGCTAAATCTTAAAATACCTTCCCCTCTGACACATAGCCTCATGTCCTTTATACATCTTTCTCCATTTTTAATGCATATTCCATTGTTCCCATATGCTTTTGGAACTTTACTTTTCTCATAATATAAATCTTTCATGGTACTAATTTTATCAGTGACCTTTGGGAAAAATTAACAAGGTTTGATTTAGCTTCTTGTGGCTAGGTGTAACATCTTACCATCTCTTTGAAATTCAAACTAACCTAATTTATCTAAAAATGCAAATTTTCCTTACACCTTGCATTCTAAAACTTCAGCCATGTTTACATATTTAGAATTTCAAACCTAGCTTCTTTGTTGATAACTCAAAGCCTCCAGACCAGCTGTCTCCAATTCAGTAAATCCCACGCACACACAAACTATCCAAACTCCACTATTGACCCACCTTTACAATAAATCACAATAATATTATGAGAATTATTATATTTTCATGACAGCGTCAATGCTGTAACCTTTCTTCTTCTCTAGTAGGTCTTTTTAAAAGGCCTGTATTAGGGTAGGCGTGATGACTAGTTCCAAAATCAGTTCAATATCGAAAAAAATCACACTCCTGGACTTTGTTTCCCCACCTTGCAACGAGCTGGTTAGTGGTCTGACTCATCTTGTTGTTGCTGGTAAGTCATCACCTCTAATCTATGGGTCCGGAAGTTGACCTTTATTTGGGTCGATCTCCCAGGAGCATCCATTATCTTGGCAGGGTCCTTCTGATCCTCATCCTGACCATTGCAGTGTCTCATTGCCCAGTGTGATCTTGATTTCTACAGCCTGTTTCTCTGGCTCACTTACTTCTTGATCCAGGAAACACAGTTCCATCCATTGCCAAAATAACTTAAACTCAGAAACTATATCTGATGCCTTCTAATTCATAACTAAATACTGAAATGCTATTTTCTTGATGTACCAGCTTCTTTAAAAATGCTTGCTTCTTCACAGGTAACAGTGTTTCTACAGGTTTGCCTTTTTTTGTTAAAAGTGTGAGGTGATGCACTTGGGCAGGACAAACAGGAGACCTTTATCCATGTTTTACTCTGTCAGTCTACACCCACAACTCCTTGGTCATGTGGGACATGACATCATTTCCTAGGTGACTGTCCACTTACAGTATCTCGAAGGGATCCCACAACACCTTTGTCTTTCTGTTCCTCCACTTCCAGTTGCATTTCCCCCTCCTCTACTTCCTCCTCCACTACTTCCTGCTCTTCCTGCTTCTCCTCTTCCTCATCATGTTCTTGCTCCACAGCTTCTCACCTGATAGGTGGTGGCAGGGGATGTTTCCTCATAATGACATTGAGCATAGTACACAGCGGAGAACTGCTCAGTTCCTCCAGAGCAGTCCATGCAATAGAAGCATTGCTTAAAGATGCAGATGGTGTGCTCGATAATGTTTCTTGTGGCAGCATGGCTCTCACTGCAGGCCTGCCATGCACGTGTGCGTGGGTCCTGGACCAGAGTCACAAGATAACCCTTGTCACCCAATAGCCAGCCTTTGACCTGCCTGAATGGGTCAAATACTTATGGCAAAGAGGACTGCCACAGAATGTAGGAATTGGGACCACTGCCAGGGTAATGAGCATATCAAGAGGTGACACATCAGCTGCATACTGAGGAAGTGGAACTTCCTTCAGTTCATGAAAGTGCTGAATTGACATGAGATGGATGCAAGACGATGTGTGTGCAATCAAGACACCCTGCACCATGAAGAAGCCTGCAATCTGAGCAAACGCTTGTGCTCTCTCTGCCTGCTTACCTCTAGCAAGAGGTAAAGCTGTCTTTCTGTGTATAGAGAACCTTAAGGACCTCCCTTATGCAACAACGTACTGCAGACTGTGGGACGTTGCTAGTATCTCCTGCAACAGCCTGGAAGAAGACAGACTGTTAAATGCCACGGTCACCTTGACAGCCTCAGACAATGCAGCCCTTACCTGGCATTGAAACTATAGTGTGGGAGCAGCAGTGGCTATTTTCACTTATGATCTCTATCATGAGACAGACCTGTCAAGCATTGGTCTTCATCGAAGCTTCAGTAAGAGATTTGCTCCTTAAAGATCCTCTGTGGATATGGCCACTGCTGAACACCCTTCTTCCCCTCTCCACCTTCCTTCTAAGTAGCTTCTCCTGCTCAATGTGGTCTCTCTTCCTTCTCCCAGTCATGCTCAAATCCCAGAGGAAATCTGGCTCGGCTATCCATGCATTCATGACTGGAAGTAACTTGTCTCAACACAAGCTATTAAATAATTTTTTAAAAAATACTTCAGTGCCAGGCAGACCGCTCCTTGTAAACTATTCAAACTTTTAACCAAGTATAGGAAAACTCTAAACATGCGTACAATAGCTGTGAAAAAATAAATTGGCAACAAATCTAGGGGCTGAATTTTACATTGTGAAAGCAGGACTGCCATAGTCCTGCGGAAGCGTAATCTCTGGTGTGATGAACCCGACATCATCACACTAACTTGCAATAATACGGTGGGTATGCAGGCTCCGAAATTGGCAGCACAGCTGCTATTTTAAAATTGATAATTAAGGGCCCTTTAAGCTAGCGAGCAGTCCAATTAATTACAATAATACATTCTCAATGCAATAGGCTGGATGCACATGAAACACACCTGGTGAAAGTGCAAAATAAAGGCTAGATGTGGGTCTATAACTGACTTTAGCAAGAGAGGTTGTTGATGGTTATCTCTTTTATGTTGCAGGTCATCTTTGCTGTTCATAAACCCCAATTGTAATCAAGGCTATCCCTCAGTGGAGTGTGTAGAAACTTGTTGTTCTTGTCATCTTTCATCACTGCCGCATTGGTGCTAAGAAATAATGTTCCCGCTGGGAATTGTGTATCCTTTAGGAGATACCTTGCAGGGTGGAATCTTCCATTCTGGGGTGTAAGTTGGCTAGGGAGAGTGATTGGGGGCCCCCTGCGATCTTGCACTGGCCAGGTCATTATGTATGCATGCGCGAGGAGCAGGGCGAATCTTGGGGCAAGGGTGGGCAGGAAGTCACCGTCCACACCCTTACCTCAGAGGGTGGGAGGTCCTGGTGCCATATTTACGAGGCACCTGGACAACCATTCACTCACTGCAAGCCAGGAGCTTCCTGAGGGGAGGCATACTGCACATAAGAGAATGTTGTAGAACAGACACCATGTGGCCCCACAGTTCAGTGATGCCTCCCTGCAGGTTCTTCTCCAGGTCAGAGGTGCTGTTTCCCAGGGATGATAGCAGGAGGCTGTGTGACCAAGGCGACCTGGATGGAGGTTGCAGCAGAAGTTAACACCCGTGAGGCCCATTCCAGAACTGGCCTGCAGTGCAGGAGAAGGATGAACGATCTGCTGCACACCGCCAGGGTAAGTGCCACCATCAATCCACTGCAAACGGACATGCATAAGGGGGTGCAGAGGGATGGCACACAGGAGTCAGGCCTCAGCAGCAGATGGGACATGTGCACTGAATTTGTGACAGCTACTTCTTTTCCACTCCAGGTACCAGCAAGAAAAGAAAGAATCACACAGCGCAGAAGAGGCCCTTCGGCCCATCGAGTCTGCACTGACACGTGAGAAACACCTGACCTGCCTACCTAATCCCATTTACCAGCACTTGGCCCATAGCCTTGAATGTTATGATGTGCCAAGTGCTCATCCAGGTACTTTTTAAAGGATGTGAGGCAACCCACCTCCACCACCCTCCCAGGCAGCGCATTCCAGACCGTCACCACCCTCTGGGTAAAAAAGCTTTTCCTCACATCCCCCCTAAACCTCCTGCCCCTCACCTTGAACTTGTGTCCCCTCATGACTGACCCTTCAACTAAGGGGAACAGCTGCTCCCTATCCACCCTGTCCATGCCCCTCATAATCTTGTACACCTCGATCAGGTCGCCCCTCAGTCTTCTCTGCTCCAATGAAAACAACCCAAGTCTATCCAACCTCTCTTCATAACTTAAATGTTTCATCCCAGGCAACATCCTGGTGAATCTCCTCTGCATCCCCTCCAGTACAATCACATCCTTCCTATAATGTGACGACCAGAACTGCACACAGTACTCCAACTGTGGCCTCACCAAGGTTCTATACAACTCCAACATGACCTCCCTACTTTTGTAATCTATGCCTCGATTGATAAAGGCAACTGTCCCATATGCCTTTTTCACCACCCCACTAACATGCCCCTCCACCTTCAGAGACCAATGGTATATGCTAAGCAAGTGCCACTTGATAGCACTGTTGAATGACCCTGATTATCGAGAGTAGACTAATGGGGTGGTAATTGGCCAGGTTGGATTTGTCCTGCTTTTTGTGTACAGGACATACCTGGGCAATTTTTCACATTACCAGGTAGATGCCAGTGTGGTAGCTGTACTGGAACAGCTTGGCTAAGGGCACGGCACATTCCGGAGCACAAATCTTCAGTACCATTGCTGGAATATTGTCAGGACCCAGAATCCAGAATCCAGTGCCTTCAGCTGTTTCTTGATATCATGTGGATTGGATCAAATTGGCTAAAGACTGGCATCTGTGATGCTGGGGACCTCAGGAGGAGGCCAAGGTGAATCACCCACTCAGCACTTCTGGCTGAAGATGGTTGTAAATGCTTCACCTTATCTTTTGCACTGATGTGCTGGGCTCCCCCATCATTGAGGATGGGGATATTTGTGGAGCCTCCTCCTCCAGTGAGTTTAATTTTCCATCACCATTCATGACTGGATGAAAGGAAGGAATAGAAGGCAGTCCACTTCTATCTCCAACTCCACCTCTGAGGATGATGACTCAGAATCTTCAGAGGATGCATCATCACAGCGCTCACCTGCACCCTCCACCAGCATAGGTACATTCACCTGGGTGAATGTACGTTCAAGAGTAGACTTGGGGTCACAACCTAATGAGCACATCAGTGACACAGATCCAAAGCTGAGAAAGAAAGTGACAGCCGAGGTCACCGACACTAGCTCCCTGCTGAGCCTCATGGAGATGACAGGCCTCTGGACTCGGCTATAAGAGACATGTTAGAGATACAGAGACAGGCAGGGAACATCAGGCAGAGATGCCAGAGGCCATGCACAGACTGGAAGAGTTTGTCCACGTTCTCTCTGATGTGGTGGCACCAGCATGCGAGCGCTTGGCTGCCTCAATGGAAAAGGGTGGCGGCTGCCTTGGAGATCCAGGTCCAGCTGAACACACACAGGCTGCCGGATATGTGCTCGGACCTGCACACCATCTCTCTAGCCATGGGTGAAGTGCAGCAGTGGCTAGGCAAGAGGGGGACAGGGCACTTTGACTTCCCTCCAGGTGTCCCATCTCCTCAAGGAGTCAGGGAAGTGCCATTGCACACTGACTGGGAGGAGGAGCGCCAGAAATGGTGCGTTTTGCTCAACCACCCATCTGTCAGCGACCCCATTGCTTTCAGCAGGCTAGGCCTCGGGCCAACACTGTGATTACTGAATATTCCAACATGAGGATGCTTAAGCACTGGCTATCATTTGTGAGTGTGCAGCCTTGGACCTGCATCATGCAGTCTATTACATGCAGCTCACCAGATTCAGAGCTCTGCAGCAAAGTCATAGCATCTCCTGCTACTGTTGCCCTGATGTGAGATGTGAGGTGGATGCAGAATCAACAAGGGGAGGTAAACAGGCTATGTGAATGACAAGGAACACTGTAGTGGGAGGGTTAACTATGTAAGAAAGATACTCGATAATCATGGGTGACTTTAATCGACATATAGATTGGGAAAATCAGATTGGCAAAGCTAGCCTGGAGAAAGAGCTCCTAGAGTGTTTTCAGAACAATTTCTTAGAGCAGTACACTCTAGTGCCAACCAAGGAGCTAGACCTGGTAGTATGCAATGAGACAGGAATAATCAATAAATTCATGGTAAAGGGGCATATAGGAGACAGCAGTCACAGCATGATAGAATTTCATGTTCAGTTTGGAATGGAGAAGTGTGGGTGCATGATTAGTGTTTTAAACCTAAATAAAGGTAACTATAAGAGTATGAATGCAGAGCTGGCTAAGGTGAACTGGAAAACTAGGTTAAATGGTGGCACAGGAGAGTTACAGTCGCAGACGTTTAAGGAGATACTTAATAATGCTCAGAAAAGATTTATCCCAGTGAGAAAGAAAGACCCTTTGAGGATGATGCATCATCTGTGGATAAATAAGGAAGTTAAGGGTTGTATTAAATTGAAAGAAACACTGTACAAATCTTCAAAACTTAGTGGTGGGTCAGAAAATTGGACAGATTTTAAGAACCAACAAAGAATGACTATTGCTGAGAAAAGAGGCATGTAAGACTATAAGACCATAAGACATTGGAGCAGAAATTAGGCCATTCGGCCCATCGAGTCTGCTCCGCCATTCAATCATGGCTGATTTGTTTCTCACCCCCATTCTCCCGCCTTCTCCCCGTAACCTTTGATCTCCTTACCAATCAAGAACCTATCTATCTCGGTCTTAAATACACTCAATGACCTGGCCTCCACAGCCTTCTGTGGCAATGAATTCCATGGATTCACCACTCTCTGGCTAAAGAGGTTTCTCCTCATCTCTGTTCTAAAAGGTCTTCCCTTTACTCTGAGGCTGTGCCCTCGGGTCCTAGTCTCTCCTACTAAGGGAAACATCTTCCCAATGTCCACTCTATCCAGGCCTTTCAGTATTCTGTAAGTTTCAATCAGATCCCCCCTCATCCTTCTAAACTCCATCGAGTATAGACCCAGAGTCCTCAAACGTTCCTCATATGTTAAGCCCTTCATTCCTGGGATCCTCCTCTGGACCCTCTCCAGGGCCAACACATCCTTCCTGAGATATGGGGCCCAAAATTGCTCACAATATTCTAAATGTGGTCTGACCAGAGCCTTATAAAGCCTCAGCAGCACATCTCTGCTTTTATATTCTAGTCCTCTCGAAATAAATGCCAACATTGCATTTGCCTTCCTAACTACCGACTCAACCTACAAGTTAACCTTAAGAGAATCCTGGACCAGGACTCCCAAGTCCCTTTGCACTCCAGATTTCTGAATTCTCTCCCCATTTAGAAAATAGTCTATGCCTCTATCTTCCTACCAAAGTGCATGACCTCACACTTCCCCACATTGTATTCCATCTGCCACTTCTTTGCCCATTCTCCTAACCTGTCTAACTCCTTCTGCAGCCTCTCCACCTTCTCAATACTACCTGTCCCTCCACCTATCTTTGCATCATCTGCAAACTTAGCCAGGATGCCCTCAGTTTCTTCATCTAGATCATTAATGTATAAAGTGAAAAGTTGTGGTCCCAACACTGACCCCTGCGGAACTCCACTAGTCACCGGCCACCATCCTGAGAAGGACCCCCTTATCCCCACTCTTTGCCTCCTGCCAGACAGCCAATCTTCTATCCATGCTAGTACCTTGCCTCTAACACCATGGGCTCTTATCTTTCTGAGCAGCTTCCTGTGCAGCGCCTTGTCAAAGGCCTTCTGGAAGTCCAAGTAGATAACATCCATTGGCTCTCCTTTGTCTAACCTAATCATTACCTCCTCAAAGAATTCTAACAGATTTGTCAGGCATGACCTCCCCTTAAAGAAACCATGCTGGTTTTGCCCTATTTTACCATGCACTTCCAAAATTCTGAAATCTCATCCTTAATAATGGATTCTAAAATCTTACCAACGACCGAGGTCAGGCTAATCGGCCTGTAATTTCCCGTCTTTTGCCTCACTCCCTTCTTAAACGGGGGGGTTACATTAGCGATTTTACAGTCCTCTGGGACCCTCCCTAACTCCAGTGATTCCTGAAAGATCACCACTAACGCCTCCACTATCTCTTCAGCTATCTCCTTTAGAACTCTGGGGTGTAATCCATCTGGTCCAGGTGATTTATCCACCTTCAGACCCTTCAGTTTACCTAGCACCTTCTCCTTGGCAATGGCCACCATACTCACCTCTGCCCCCGCCCCCCAACTCTCTTGAACTTTGGGGATGTTACTCGTGTCTTGCACCGTGAAGACTGACGCAAAGTACCTATTCAGTTCCTCCGCCATTTCTTTGTTCCCCATTACTACTTCTCCAGCGTCATTTTCCAGCGGCCCAATGTCCACTTTTCCCTCTCTCTTACCCTTTATGTATCTAAAAAAAACTCTTACAATCTTCTTTTATATTACTGGCTAGTTTACCCTCATATTTAATCTTCTCCCTCCTTATTTCTTTTTTAGTTATCCTCTGTTGGTCTTTGCAGGCTTCCCAATCCCCTAATTTCCCACTGCTCTTTGCCGCATTGTATGCTTTCTCTTTAGCTTTTATGCTGTCCCTGACTTCCCTTGTCAGCCATGGTTGCCTCGTTCTCCCTTTAGTGTGCTTCTTCTTCCCAGGGATTAATTTTTGCTGTGTCTCCCAAATTACTCCCAGAAATTCTTGCCATTGCTGTTCCACTGTCTTTTCTGCTAGGCTCATCTCCCAGTCAATTCTGGCCAGCTCCTCCCTCATGCCTCTGTAGTTGCCTTTATTCAACTGTAATACTGTTACATCTGATTCCAGCTTTTTCCTCTCAAATTGCAGAGTAAATTCTATCATATTATGGTCACTTCCTCCTAAGGGTTCCTTCACCTTAAGCTCCCTTATCAAATCTGCCTCATTACACATCACTAAATCTAGAATTGCCTGTTCCGTAGTGGGCTCCACCACAAGCTGCTCCGAAAAGCCATCTCGTAGACATTCCACAAATTCCTTTTCTTGGGATCCACTCCCAACCTGATTTTCCCAGTCTACCTGCATATTGAAATCCCCCATGCTCACTGTAACCTTGCCTTTCTTACATGCCTTTTCTATCTCCTGGTGTATCTTGTGCCCCACATCCTGACTACTGTTTGGAGGCCTGTACATAACTCCCATTATGGTTTTTTTACCTTTGCGGTTCCTCAACTCTACCCACACAGATTCTACATCATCTGACCCTACATCATTTCTTGCTATCGATTTAATTTCATTTCTTACTAACAAAGCAACCCCACTCCCTCTGCCAACCTGCCTATCTTTTCGATAGGATGTATATCCTTGGATATTTATCTCCCAGTCCTGATCCCCTTACAGCCATGTCTCCGTGATGCCCACCACATCATACCTGCCAATTTCAATCTGCGCCACAGCTCATTTACCTTATTTCGTATACTGTGTGCATTCAGATACAACACCTTGCGTCCTGTATTTCCCATCCCCTTTCTCATTGTCGTCCCTTTATCTGATGTGCTTGAAGTTAGATTCCTAGCCCTTTCCAAACACTCTGTCCTATTTTGTGTTCTGGAGACTTTAATAGCCTCTTCTGGTCTCTCCTTTCTTTTCAGTTTTTTCATAATCTTCCATGAAGTTGAATCCAGCCCCCCACACACACTAACCTGCTGCTTTGTTTCCATTAGTCATACTTCTTGGAGTTTTACCCTTCCCTCCCCCCCCCCACCACTTTCTAGTTTAAAGTCCTGTTGACCACCCTATTTACCCTTTTCGCTTGAACATTGGTCCCAGATTGGTTCAGATGGAGACCGTCCCAACGGTGCAGATCCCTCCTGTTCCAATACTGATGCCAGTGCCTCACGAAATGGAACCCCTCTTTCCCACACCACTCCTTTAGCCACGTGTTTACTTCCCTTATTCTCGCATCCCTATGCCAATATGCACGTGGCTCGGGTAGTAATCCGGAGATTATAACCCTTGAGGACCTGTTCTTTAATTTAGTTCCTAGTTCCTGATAATCCCCAAACAGGTCCTCTTTCCTAGTCTTACCTATGTTACTTGTCCCGACGTGGACCACAACAACAGGATCTTTCCCCTCCCTCTCCAAAATCCTTTCAAGCTGGTCAGAGATGTCCCTCACGCTGGCACCGGGCAGGCAACATACCATGTGGGACTCTCGATCCTGCTTACAAAGGAAGCTATCAATTCCCCTAATTATAGAATCTCCTACAACTACCACTTGTCTTTTTGCTCCCCCCTCTTGAATGGTCTCCTGTGCCACGGTGCTGTTGTCAGCTGGCTCATCCTCCCTACAGCCCTCTTCCTCATCCACACAGGGAGCAACTACCTCGTACCTGTTGGACAAGGTCAAGAGCTGAGGCTCCTCTGTTCCTGAACACAGGATCCCTCTACCTGCCTCACTTGCAGTCACACCCTGCTGACCCTGACCACTGACCAGACTTGAGGTACTTAATCTACTGGGTGTGACCGCCTCCTGAAACAAAGCGACCAGGTAACTCTCCCCCTCCCGGATGTGCCGCGGCGTCCGGAGCTCGGACTCCAGCTCATCAATTCTGAGCTGGAGTTCCTCCAGCTACCAACATTTGCTGCAGATGCGGTCACTGCGGCTCGCAATGGCATCTGCCTGCTCCCACATCATACAGCTACAGCACATCACCTGCCCAGCCATCTTGACTTAGGTAATTAATTTATTAATTAGCTTTGCAGTGTTTTTTTTTTACAAATTTGGTGCAGATTTCCTACCAACCAATCAGGTCACAGCTTTCCAGTTTCAGTTTTGGCTTCAGTTACTCTGTGCCCCGAGGTCACCGCTCCGGTGCTCCTCCCTCTGAGTCTGCTCCCTGGAGACAAGGCTGTGAATCCCCGAGGTAAGCTAGATTTATACTCACCGCTCTGGTGCTCCTCCCTCCGAGTCTGCTCCCAGGATTTACTCAACAATCAGCTGCTTTTTCTTTAAAATCCACTTTCAGAAGAGTGTCCCTTGCAGGTCTGGTGCACTCCTGAAGACACTGCCTTTTCCTCTTTTTTTGGTTTGAGGAGGAGGGAGGGATGGTAACACTACAGCAATGTATTGTTTGGGGCTATTCCATTCTTTGACAGTGGGTCCTCCTCAATTCCCTCCTGTGTTGCGGTGGCTGCAGTGACTTCTCCCAGAATGCTTCAGTCACTTCTCACCAGCGCCCTCTGTTGGATGCGCTTCCTCCTGTAGAGTGCAAGAGTCCTTCTCCTCAATTCCCTCCTGAGTCGCAGTGGCTGCGGTGACTTCTCCCAGAATGCTTCAGTCACTTCTCACCAGTGCCCTCTGTCGAACCTTTTCGTCTCGCACTCATCAGGACACTTCTCAAGAATACCAATATAAAGGGAAAACAACAATTTATACTGTATGAGAAGATTGTGCTGATTGGCAAATGGACTGTGATTGGTAGAGGTGTTGCTATGGAGAATGCACCAGTGATGATGACTAACAGTCAAAGGTCAAGCATTGTTTGAAATTTAAGCCAGGCAGCTTGATTGGGGAAAGCATTGCCCTGAGGAATGCAGTCACTTATATTTGTTTAGCTGAAAGAGGTGCAATGTGTGTACATATTCCCCACTAACAGGACGCTGCCGTCAAGCCAAAAAGAAATTCTGCCTGTCACAAAAACGTGTAATGTGATATACGAATTTCAATGCCAGTATGATGCTAGATATGTAGGCCCAAAGACTGGTGGCCTTGTTGTCTTCCCCTTATATTGGTATTCTTGCAAGATGTCCTGATGAGTGCAAGATGAAACGCTTTGACATGTCTCTTTTCTCAGCAACACTCAAGTTCTGTACTACCAAACGACTATAAAGAATGACTAAAAAGATAATAAAGAAGCAGAAAGCAGAGTATGAGAAAAAGCTAGTTAGTAATATAAAAACAGATAGTAAAAGTTTCTGCAAGTATTTGAATAGGGAAAGAGTAACTAAAGCGTTAGTCCTCTAGAACGAGAGTCAAGAATTGATGATGGAGAACAAAGAAATGGTGGAGGTGTTGAACATGTATTTTGTGTCTGTCTTCATGGTAGAGGATTTAGAAAATTTCTCAAAGGATCTTGAAAATCAGGAGTTGATAGGGAGGGATAAACTTAATACAATCACCGTCGCTAGGGACAGGGTGCTAGGAAAGCTATTAGACCTAAAGGCTGACAAGTCCCCAGGCCCTCATCCTAGGGTCTTAAAAGAAGTGGCGGCACAGATAGCAGATGCAATGGTTATAATCATTCAAAATTCCTTAGATTCTAGAAAGGTTCCAGCGGATTGGAAAATGTAACTCATTTATTCAAGAAAGGAAGAAGGCAGAAAGCAGGAAGCTATAGGCCAGTCAGCCTAACATCTGTCATTGGGAAAGTGCTAGAATCCATTATTAAGGAGGTTATAGTAGGATACTTAGATAATTACGATTTGATCAGGCAGAATCAACATGGCTTTGAGGAAGGGAAATTGTGTTCTACTAATCTATTAGAGATTCTTGACGAAGTAACATTCAAGGTGGATAAAAGGGAACCAGTAGATGTGGTGTACTTTGATTTCCAAAAGTCATTTGATAAGGTACCACATCAAAGGTTACTCCATAAGACATATGGTGTAAAGGGTAACTTACTAGCATGCATAAAGGATTGGTTAGCTAACAGGGAACAGAGAGTAGGGATAAATGGGTCTTTTTCAGATTGGCAAGCTGTAACTAGTGGAGCATCACAAGGATCAGCACTGGATCCTCGGATGAAGGGAGCAAATGTATGATAGTTAAATTTGCCGACGACACCGAGAGAGGAAAGTAAATTGTCAAGAGGAGGTAGAGAGTCTACAAAGGAATATGGGCAGGTTAAGTGAGTGGGCAAAAATTTGGCAGATGGAGTATAACATGGGTAAACGTGAACTTGTTCACTTTGGCAGGAAGAATAGAAAAACTGTATATGCAGTATATTACAGGTCCCCTTATGCAGCATCCCAAAATCGGAGGGACCCGAAAACCAGTACACTTGAAGCTGGCACCCTGGGAAGCAATTTGACTTGAACCCTTTTATTCTTTAATTTTTGTACTTTATTTTATGTATTATAAGTATATGTTAGACCTAGGACCCAAAATCCATAAAATCCCCAAATCCGGCATACATCCAATCCTGAGCTTCCCAGATAGGGGTCAGGCACTTTTTTCAAATGGAGAAAGACTGCAAATCTCGGTGGTACAGAGGTGTCTTGGTACGTGAATCACATGAAGTTAGTATGCAGGCAAAGCAAGTGATTAGGAAGGCAAATAGATGTTGGTGTTTATTGTAAGAGAAATGGAATATAAAAGTAGGGAAGCTTTACTACAGCTGTACAGGGCCTCGGTGAGACCATGTCTGGTGTACTGTGTGCAGTTTTGATCTCCTTATTTAAAAAAAAGATAAAATCACTTTAGAAGCTGTTCAGACGAGTTCACTGGGCTCATTCTTGGGAAAAGATGTCTTACGAAGAAAGGTTGAACAGGTTAGGTGTATACCCACTGGAGTTTAGAAGAATGAGGGGTTATCTTTTGAAACATATAAGATCCTGAGGGGGCTTGACAGTGTGGATACCCTGGGGTATGTTTCCTTTTGTGAGGTCTCCCTTTTAAGACAGAGGTTAGAGGATTTTTTTCTCCTGAAGGGTTGTTGGTGTGTGGAATTCTCTTCCCCAGAATGGAGTGGAGACTGAGTTTTTTTATATTCATTCACATGATGTGGGCTTCGCTGGCTGGGCCAGCATCTACTGTGCTTTGTAGATGGTGGACAGGCTTTAGGGAAGCAGGAGGTGAGTTATTCATCTCACAATTCCTAGCTTCTGACCTGTTCTTGTAGCCACAATATTTATGTGGCTAGTCCAGTTCAGTTTCTGGTCAATGGTAACCCCCAGGATGTTGATAGTGGGTGTTTCAGTGATGGTAATGCCATTGAACATCAAGGAGCGATGGTTGGATTCTCTCTTGTTGGAGATGGTCATTGCTGACACTTGTGTGTCACAAATGTTACTTACCACATGTCAGCCCAAGCCTGGATATTGTCCAGGTCTTGCTGCACTTGGACATGGAATGAATACTCTGCCTCGGTATCTGAGGAGTCGTGAATGGTGCTGAACATTGTGCAATCATCAGCGAACATCCCCACTTCTGACCTTATGATGGAGGGAAGGTCATTGATGAAGCAGCTGAAGATGGTTGGGCTGAGGACACTACCCTGAGGAACTCCTGCAGTGATGTCCTGGAACTGAGATGATTGACCTCCAACAACCACAACCTTCTTCCTTTGTGCTAGATACGACTCCAACCAACGGAGAGTTTTCCCCCCGATTCCCATTGACTCCAGTTTTGCTAGGGCTCCTTGATGCCACACTCGGTCAAATGCTGCCTTGATGTTAAGGGCAGTCACTCTCACCTCACCTCAGGAGTTCAGCTCTTTTGTCCATGTTTGAACCAAGGCTGTACTGAGATCAGGAGCCGAGTAGCCCTGGCAGAGCCCAAACTGGGCATCAGTGAGCAGGTTATTGCTAAGCAAGTGCTGCCTTATAGCACTATTGATGACCCCTTCCATTACTTTACTGATGATGGAGAGTAGACTGATGGGGCGGTAATTGGCCGGGTTGAATTTGTCCTGCTTTTTGTGTACAGGACATACCTGGGCAATTTTCCACATAGGGTAGATGCCAGTGTTATAGCTGTACTGGAACAGCTTGGCTAGGGGCACAACAAGTTCTGGAACACAAGTCTTAAGTACTATTGCAGAATATTGTTAGGGCCCATAGCCTTTGCAGTAACCAGTGCCTTCAGCTGTTTCTTGATATCACGTGGAGCGAATCGAATTGGCTGAAGACTGGCATCTGTGATGCTGGGGACCCCCGGAGGAGGCCGAGATGGATTATCCACTTGGCAGTTCTGGCTGAAGATTGTTGCAAATGCTTCAGCCTTATCTTTTGTACTGATGTGCTGAGCTCCTCCATCATTGAGGATGGGAATATTTGTGGAGCCTCCTCCTCCAGTCAGTTGTTTAATTGTCCATTACCATTCATGGCAGGACTGCAGAACTTAGATCTGATCCATTGGTTGTGGGATCGCTTAGCTCTGTATATCACTTGCTGCTTATGCTGTTTGACATACAAGTAGTCCTGTGTTGTAGCTTCACCAGGTTGACATCTCATTTTTAGATATGCCTGGTAATGAAGTCACCCACCCAGAGTACTTTCTGCACCCCTGCCACCCTCAGTGCTTCCTCCAAATAGTGTTCAACATGGAGCAGCACTGATTCATCAGCTGAGGGAGGGCGGTAGGTGGTAATCAGCAGGAGGTTTCCTTGCCCACGTTTGACCTGATGCCATAAGAGTTCATAGGGTCTGGAGCCGATGTTGTGGACTCCCAGGGCAACTCCCTCCCGACTGTATACCACTGTGCCTCCACCTCTGCTGGGCCTGTCCTGCTGGTGGGACAGGACATACCCAGGGATGGTGATGGTGGAGTCTGGGACATTATCTGTAATGTATGATACCATGAGGATGCCTATGTCAGGCTGTTGCTTGACTAGCTCACCCAATATTGGCACTAACCCCCAGAGGACTTTGCAGTAGGTCGGTGCCGAGTGGTCCATCTGGTTTCATTCCTTTTTCTGACCTCCTCCCTAACCCTTCCTCCCTTGTCCAGCCTCCGCTCAACCCTTTCCCTACTGACCCCGGGCAGAATTTTCCACTCCCGCCAGGAGTTGGAGTCGTGGCGGACGAGGGAGAAAGATTTGGCGAGAGTCAAAAAAATCAGTTTCCCAACGGTGGGGATTTAATTTGGAATCTTGTTCCCCCGACTTTCATGGTGGTTTAAAGTCGGGTCAGGTATGGTCTATGTCAGGAACCCCATTTGTATCTCATGATTGCCCATTAAAAGGCAAAACACTGTAATCTTGTTCCCCCTCCAAATTTGGCACCCCACCAACGGGGATTTAGAACATTCTGTTTCCTGAGTTGCACAAGTGGCATGCGTCTGGTAGGTAGACTTCTTCCTGGACTTACCGAGCACTCAACACTGCTTTTTCCATTCTTGCAGACCGCTCTCGGGTGCCAGGAGCCAGAATTGCGCCAAGGCTGCAGATGGTACACAGGGGACATGTGGATGGAAGATTAGATGGGGGGGGGTGGGTGGGAAGGTGGAATGGGGAGTGGAAGGTTGGAACAGGGGTGGAAGGCTAGAAGGCAGGGTAGAGTATCTGGGGAAGAGAGCAGGGTGTTTTAGAGGGGGGGGTCCTGGGGGAAATCTCAGGGGACTGATGATAAAAGGGCGCAGCGACAGTCAGAGGAAGTGGGATGCAGTAGGTGGGGTCTGTGTCTGGCAGCTGTAGGTGTCATTGGGTGGGTCATGGAGGGGGAAAGAAAGGGGGCATGGATAATGGGAGTGGGCAGGGTCAGGGTGGGCATGGGTACAGTAACAGGTGTGGGCTCTGAGGGGAGGAAAGAGATATGGAAGTGGATGGTAACAGGGTCCAGGGTGACAGGCGGAGATTCAATGGTGACAAGGGGGAGAGTAAAAGTCACATAGAGTGGATTAATGGTGATGGAGAGAAGTTGGTGGGTAACAGAGGCAGGCTAAAAGATGGTAGAGCAGGCTTCGAAGGAAATGCGCACCATCTCTGTAGCGGCAAGGCAACACACTCAATGCGAAAGTGGGAAGAGGGTCTTTCCGGGTGGCTAGAGCTCAAGGTCAGCACAATTGGCCAACTAAAGGGATATCCTAATAATCATGAGGAAAGTGTACGAGAACAATGGTCAGTTGTGATCCTTATGTTCTGGTGAAGCCCACATGGCAGCAGCTCTGTCCCAGAATCATGGGTCTTATAACATCAAGATCCCAGTGAGGTGTGGAGCTACCTTTCATTCTGAGCCATTTGCCATCGACTGCAGTTGGAGGCAGGGATGAAGGGAGTGAGGGAGGGGGGTGCGGGGTGGATGCCTCCAAGGGGTATGGCTGTGGACAGCTGTCAACTCATGACTCCAAACCTCCATCCTCCCAGGTGAATGGCTGACAAGGGATCATGTGGTTGGTCTTCTACACTGCGAGGCAATGCTCTCTATATATAGCATTGAGGGTAATGGAGACAAGCGGAAAAGTGTTCATGTCAGACTTCTTGCACATGGCTCTCATCACCCTGGTCAAAGAGTAATGTCTCCATGCGAATTCATGTGTGAACAGGCGGACGCTCATCTCTGGTCCTCCAAGATGTCCTTTATCTGGAAAAGGGTGACAGCAGCAGAATAATCAATAGGCCTGCACCCAAATGATGGCTGCCTCAGGTTGAAGTGTCTTGGCCAGCCATCATGGTCACATATTGTGTGGTTGCTGATGGCACAAATGTGGAAACAAAGCCTACTCACTGTGGTGAGATTGTGTGGGAATCCATGCATCTGAAGTTCCAGATGAGAATTCTTTGAAGGGGGACATGCTTTATTCCTGAATGCATGCAGAACATTGTAACATTGGAATATGCACTGGGGAGGTAGTGGCATAGTGGTATTGTCACTGGACTGGTAACGCAGAGACCTAGGGGAATGCTCTGGGGACCTGGGTTTGAATCCCACCACAGCAGATGGTGTGCCTGAGGGACCCTTTCTGAATCCTTGAGGGAAAGGGGCAGCTGGAGGAATGTCAAGATGCCCTGCCCCCTTGCCTTGCCACTGCTGGAACCCACCCATGGCTAGAATGATGGAGTGCAGGTCCGAGTGCACATCCAGCAGAAACTGATGGACCAGATCATCAGACAGAACGTGGACCAGCTCCTCCATCCTCATCCCAATCTGTTGACAGCTTCTGACAATGCTGCCTCTCTTTGCATCTTCAACAATTGTCCTAGCGCCTAAGCTGAAGCTCATTATCAGACTCAGACTTTGCAGGGGTCTGGTCTGCAGCAGTCCTCTGAGCCCTTGGCTGTCACTGCCTCCATCTGCTGTGGACCCGTGTCTGTGAGGTGATCATCAGATTGTGACCCCAAGCCTGCTCTAGAACTAGGTCTCACCGAGGCGTATCTCTCTGAGAGAACAAGTGATTACATAGGCTGGCTCAAACATTACACATAACTCACAGTCATTGTCTGCATGTTGTGTCTGTGTAATGGATGCTTTCTCACTGGGTGGTTGGGGGAGGCTGATCTCACCTTTGGCACAGGCACAGTCTGTGTCCTCCCCTGCCAGCTCTGCAGCCTGCTCCTCAAATTGGGCGAGGGTCCTGAGCGGCGAGGTGCCACCTCCCATCTTGTCTCACTCTCTCCTGTTGTCCTGCATAAAGACTGATGTATTGATGTGAGCACTATGGGTGAGGAGCAGTTCAGAAGGTTGCATATCCCCAGTAAGGGATTAAGACCCCTTTTATGCAGGATCTTAGATGAGATGATGCTGCTGAAGTGGCTGTCAGATTTGTCCACAAAAACGAGGACAAATCCAACCCGGCCAATCACCACCCCATCAGTGTACTCGCAATCATGAGCAAGGCAATGGAAGGCGTCATCAACAGTGCTATCAAATGGCACTTACTCGGCAACAATCTACTCACTGGGTTGGGAACCAACAGAGTCTCTCAACTCCTGACCTCACTACAGCCTTGGTTCAGACAAGGATACAAGAGCTGAACTCCCAAGGTGAGGTGAGAGTGACTGCCCTTGACATCAAGGCAGCATTTGACCGAGCATTGCATCAAGGAGCTGCAGCAAAACAGGAATCAATGAGAATCAGAGGAAAACTGTCCACTGGTTGGGGTCATACCTAGCGCAAAGGAAGATGGTTGTGATTGTTGGAGGTCAATCATCTCAGTCCCAGGACATCACTGCAGGAGTTCCTCAGGGTAGTGTCCTCGGCCCAACCATCTTCAGCTGTTTCATCAATGACCTTCCTTCCATCATAAGATCAGAAGTGGGGATGTTCGCTTATGAATGCAAAATGTTCAGCAGGATTCATGACTCCTCAGATACTGAAGCAGTCCATGTCCATATGCAGCAAGAGCTGGACAATATCCAGGCTTGGGCTGATAAGTGGCAAGTAACATTCATGCTACACAAGTGCCAGGCAATGACCATCTCCAACAAGAGAGAATCTATCGCCACTTGACATTCAAGTATTACCATCACTGAATCCCCCACTATCAGCATCCTGGGGGTTACCATTGACCAGAAACTGAACTGGATTATCCATATAAATACTGTGGCTAAAGAGCAGGTCAAAGGCTGGGAATTCTGCAGAGAGTAACTCACCTCCTGACTCCCCAAAGCCTGTCCACTATCTACAAGGCACAAGTTAGGAGTGTGATAACCTAACACACTCTTTCCTGTTTTCTGATGAGTGCAGCTCCCACAACATTCAAGAAGGTCGATGCCATCCAGGACCAAGCAGTTTGCTCGATTGGCACCCCATCCACTACCTTCAACATCCACTCCCTCCACTGCCAACGCACAGTGGCAGCAGTGTGCACCAGACACAAGATGCACTGCAGAAACTCACTAAAGCTCCTTTGACAGCACCTTCTAAGCCCGGGACCTCTACCAACTAGAACCACCAGGGCAGCCGGTGCATGGGAACATCACCAACTGTAAATGCTGCTCCAAGCCACGCACCATCCTGACTTGAAACTGCATCAGTGTTCCTTCAATGTGGCTGGGTTGGCCAGTGCCCTGCCAAGCAGCTGTTAATTGGATGAGTCAGACACAATAGCGTATGAGATAAAAATGGAAGGGGGGTAGCACTAATGGTTAAAGAATCAATTCCAGGGACGATATACAAATGGGTCAACAAATAAGGCTTTATGGATTGAGCTTAGAAATGAAAAAGGGGCAGTCACACTACTGGGACTATACTACAGACCCCCAAATAGTGAAAGGGAGAGAGAAGAACAAATATGTAAGCAAATTTCTGCTTGTAAGAACAAGAGGGCAATGATAGTAGGAGACTTCAACTATCCTAATATCAACTGGGATTCAAACAATATAAGGGGCACTGAGGGAGAAAAATTTATGCAGTGTGTCCAGGAAAATTTTTTCAACCAATTAGTGACAAACCCAACAAGAGGAGATGCAATTCTAGAACTAGTCTTGGGGAACGAAGTAGGGCAAGTGGGTGAAGTGACAGTTGGCGACCATATCGGGGACAGTGATCACAATTCAGTTAGATTTAGCATTTTCACAGAAAAGGACAGAGATAAGGCAGGAGTAAAAGTCTTGAACTGGGGGAAGACAAATTTAGTAGAAATGAGAAGGCACTTGGCTGAGGTGGACTGGACAACACTGCTGGAGGATAAAACAGTGGTAAACCAGTGGGAAGCACTAAAAAGCAAGATCCTAATTGTACAAAGTAGACATGTCCCCTACAAAAATAAGACCGGTACTGCCAAATCTAGACCACCCCCGGCTGTCTAGAGGAATACAGGGGAAGATCAAACAGAAAAAGAAAGTGTACAATAGGCACAAAGAACTAAGCACTGCAGATAGCCTAGATGAATATAGGAAGTGCAGGGACGAAGTAAGAAAGGAAATAAGGAAATCAAAGAGAGGGCATGATAAAAGATTAGCAAGTAAGCTTAAAGATAACCCAAAGATGTTTTACTCATACATTAATGCTAAAAGGTTAGTTAAGGAAAAAGTGGGACCTATCAGAGATGAAGATGGAAACTTGTGTGTAGATGCAGAGGCTGTGGGAAGGATTCTGAATGAATATTTTGTCTCCGTATTTACAAAGGAAAGGGAGTATGTAGATATTGTAGTCCAGGAGGAACACTGCGAGATATTGGACGGGATAGTCATAAAGAGAAAGGAAGTACTCAAAGGGTTGAAATCCTTGAAAGTTGATAAGTAACCAGGGCCAGATGGATTGTTTCCGAGGCTGCTGAAGGAAGTCAGGGAGGAGATAGCAGATGCTCTGAGGATGATTTTCCAATCTTCACTAGATACAGGGGAGGTACTGGAGGACTGGAGAAATGCAAACGTAGTTCCATTGTTTAAAAAGGGATCAAAGAAAATGCCAAACAACTATAGGCCAGTTAGTCTTACATCAGTGGTGAGCAAATTAGTAGAATCAATCCTGAGAGATAGGATTAACTGTCATGTAGAAAGGCATGGACTAGTCAGGGATGGTCAGCATGGATTTGTTAAAGGAAGGTCTTGCCTCACAAATTTGATTGAATTCTTTGAGGAAGTGATAAGAAGGTTGATGAAGGTAGTGCAGTGGATGTTGTGTACATGGATTTTAGCAAGGTATTTGACAAGGTCCCACATGGCAGATTGATCAGGAAAGTAAAAGCCCATGGGATTCAGGGTAATGTGGCAAACTGGATAAAAGGTTGGCTTTGTAACAGAAAATGGTCAGATGAGCGTTGTGTATGATTGATGTCATGATCTACCTGCCTGCTGTTGGTGGTGATTACATCATATGTGCTTATCACACATTGGCTTCTCACACACATCTCGGATCCTATTTGCATTAGGTGACCAATTTTCACTTAAATAGCCCAATCTTTCCCCTTTTGTCTCTATAAAGTCCAGGATCCCATCCACCTTTTTAACAACTTTTAACAGTTCAACTTGTCCTGCCACCTTCAAAGATTGAAATAATTTATCCTGGGCCCCTCTTTTTCTTTGTTTACAGGCTGCCCCTTGGTCATATATCTGAAAACATAATGTTAGTCTTCATTTCCATTGTCTTCAGTCCCTGCTGCAAACCCTGCTCTTTAGCATCCCTTTCCATGGCAGCTGGGCCTTACCAGACTGTTCACAACCTTGGTGTCATATTTGACCCTCAGATGAGCTTCCACCCACGTCATTAAGACCACCTATTTCCACCTCTATATCACCGCTTAACTCCACCCTTATCTCAGCTCATCTGCTGCTGAAACCCTCATCCCTGCCTTCGCTACCTCTAGACTTGACTATTCCCACACTCTTCTGTTGGTCTCCCACACTCTAACTTCTGTAAATTTCAGCTAATCTGAAACTCTGCTGCCCATCTCCTAACTCCCTTCAATCCCTGTGCTTGCTGACCTGCTTTGGCTCCCGGTCAAGCAATGTCATGGTTTTAAAATCCTCATCCATGTTTTCAAATCCTTCCATGCTTTTGCCCCTCCCTAAATCTGTAATCATCTCCAGCCACACAGCCCTCTGAGATATCTGTGCTCATCTTGGTCTGGCTTCCTGAGGATCCCTGATATGAATTGCTCCACCATTGATGGCCATGCCTTCAGCTGCCTGGGACCTAAGCTCTGGAACTCCTTCCCCAAACCTCTCTGACACTCTACCCCTCTTTCTTCCTTTAAGACACTTCTTAATTTGGTGTCAAATTTTTACTTTATAATCATCCCTGTGAAATATCTTGGGATCAATTACTGCATTGAAGGCACCATATAAATACAATTTATATCAGTGTGTAAAAAGTACTTACTGCAGGACATAACTGGAAAATAAATCTCTATTTCTCATTTTGTTAATGATGTTTACTACATTAATTTTCAGAAAGTATCCGAAGAAAAGCAAATGCTGACTGCAGTTCTCCCAGGAAGTGTGCAGTGATGTGAGGAACTGACTCCTGAAGATTTGGAGTCACTGCAGAATTTTGTTCCCGTGAACAGGAGACAGAGGGTTAATGTAGCCCCAAGTGCTGAATCATCAGTAAGGATCGGCATTGTTCAAAGTGTTGTACAAGTGCATCAGGTCACCTTGGTTTTACAGATAAACTACCTGAGCTCAACATATAAATTGTGTAAAGAACTAAGTCACATCACAAGTGATAATCACACCTTCACAACCAGGCAAGCCAGATAACAATTATAGATCATTATTGTTTCTGTTAAACTGCTTAAAATATTAAAATAATATAGAAGTCAAAGTGGCAAAAAAGGACTTGATATTTTAATGTGGATTAGTCAGCTTTGCCAGAACATTTGATAATTTTATTACTGATAACAAAAATGAGGCAGCACAGAAAAGGCTGAACTTTGCATTTTTCTTCTTTCTAAACATAAGGGTCTGTTGGCTGTGCACAGCCTCTTCTTATCTGGAAAGATAATCCAAGCAAAACATTTTGTTTCATGGCTGCAATGCTTTTGCATTACTAAGAGAATATTGTCACTGTTGACTCTGCCCAGGTTTATAGATGCTCAGTGAGGACTCCACATTTTATTTCAAATATTCTTGGTACACCTGCAATATGTCATGAATTGTCACATGCCTGTTGAGGAGCAGTTCCAGGATTGTACATTCAGATATGAGGATGTTCCCTCACGAGACCAAGTGATGGCTAGTGGGAGAGGATTAGATTAATTCATATGTACTCCAATGCAAAGAGTTTCTTAATCAGAAACATTAGCCCTATTTTTCAATACTTGTCAGTTTAGAATTAATCTATTCGTCATACTAGAAAATAACATTGCTGCTTGTCACAGCATTGTTCATAAACATTAAGTGCCATGATGTCAGTAAGCTTAGATGGTGAGTTTTTAATAAAAATCAATAATTCTCAGGCTAAACTTACTGAATAAACTAATAGAGTCAAAGGAAGCCATCTCAGAAGGAACATGTGATTCATAAAACCATAGAACACTACAGCACAGAAAACAGGCCATTCGGCCCTTCTAGTCTGTGCCGAAATATTATTCCACTAATCCCATTGAACTGCACCTAGTCCATAACCCTCCAGACCGCTCCCATCCATTCCTTGGCAGTAATCACTTTATATATTACTATACTGACAATGAATTAAACAAGTTAGCAACAAATAATTTTAAGATAGTGAACCTCAATTTTGAAGAATTAGAATGAATCAATGGTTATTTTAAAAGGCTTGACTATAATAACCCCCTTTTCCGTTAAGTCTTTTAACAGAATACATGACACTACAATATTGAAAACTTTTGTACCTTACAGTGATATAATGTATTGAAAGGTGTGCCAGTGATATCAAAATTGCAAGCATTTTGTCTTTTAATAACAATCAAAGATTTAACCTTGGATCATTAAAAGAAAAAATTATTAATTTACCTTTTATAGGTAAATAACTTTAGCTGTGTTATTTTTTTTTAAGTCTTTACATTTTTAATGTAGATTAAATCGCTAGAATTACTTTCACAGACTGATCTGCGCTATTGGAATGTTTGTAGCTCTAGAAACAAGAGAAAAGGACAGCCAAGAGACCTTGATACATCAACTCATATCCATGGTTAAAGCCTAGCCCAGAAATTAAGGTTGAATCTTGCAATATAATTAAATAATAATTAATTAGTAGTTTTATCACAAGATTGGTCTTTAAACTTCCCTGCTTAATACGAGGTATGTTCCTAAGAGATTTTATGTTTGATATTAAAGTCTCCTTACAAACCTTAAGTTAAAATGTAGACACAAGATTGCTATTAAAGGATGTATTTAAACCAGATTAGAAGAAAGGTTGGAAACCAAAGTGATATAAAGCATATCCAAAATTTGATTAAAAGAACACATTAAATAAATCCATTGTTCTCTTATCAAGATTAATTATGTACAAAGGCTAAGACCAATTAAGCTAAATTAAAGAACCTATCAGCCAATCAAAAGGTGACAAGATCCCATTAACACGTCGGGAGGGAGGGTCTTGAACCTTCTCTAAGGGTTAAAAATCCCATCTCCAGAGACATTATTCTGACCGAAGATAAGATGCTAGCCATATTCTGACTGAAAATACTTATCCAAAAGCAGGATGAAGATGCAGGCTTTCATGGAACCGATCACCTAGTGAAAGTCGTAGAGCTCTTTTGGATAAGATGAGTATGAGTTCTCTTGGGTGTACATTAGTGTAGAATGAAGACAAAGAAAGATACTTATGAGAAGGTTTAATTGTATGGATGTATGATGCTTAAATATTTTGATTTAACTAATTCTGTATATAATTATTTCAATATTACAACTCTATTAATTTTTATATTTTTCTTTAAATAAACTTCCTTGAACTCACCATCTTAAGAGCCCAGCCTTACCTGTGGATTTAAAGCCTCGTTTGTAACCCGAGTTAACTTAATTATTGGTGAATTGGGTTGATTTCAATTGAAATTCATGCAAAAGTCCAACAATGCTTTACCAAAAGACTGTCTTTTCAAGTTATCACTGTGGTTCCCAACACCATCACTGCCAGCCTATTTTTCCAATTTGCAAGGAAGCTGGAAGCCATTATTCCAGCTACTGTGTCAAAGATTTGTTTAAGCTGCTAATCAAATCTGTATCTAATGACGGACTGCCACATTTGACCCATGATGTGTGTATTGCCTGCTTAGCTCAGTGTCCTGCTGTGCTCATTAAATGAACATGCAGCATCATAAGTGAGAACCTCTGGATATATTAGTGAACCAATCTCAATTGTTTCAGACTGATGCAAGAGATAAAATTTAATCACCTGGTATTCTAGCACATTTTTCTCCAATTACACCCAGATAACTTGTGTTTTTTATGTGAATTGACCCTTGTGGACCAATTTTAAAATTATAGCAACCTCAATGTAAATTAACAACAAATCCTACTGGGCACTATCATCCAGCAGGATTTACCGTGGCACCAATCTGAATAAAGATTGCTAAAGATATTCCTCTTTTGTTGGATTTGACAGACTTCCAAGGGGCCTAGTGAGGCACAGCCACGGATAGGGAAGGGGTTGAACAGGTGCTGCCCTCCACTATGGGAAGTTGTGGCTGAGCAGGGTCAGAGACACAACACAAGGGTTTCCGGTCCCTTCCCTTTCAGGACACCTGATTCTCATTTCACAAAGGAGCAGAGGCTCTAGTAATCATATCAAAGCGCTGTCCATTGCGCTGGTCAATGAGTCTCAGCTCTCTGCCACAACCATTGTCTCCCAGGTTCAATATCTTTGCACAGCAGAAAGTGGCCATTCAGCAAGGACTTCCACTAGTGCTAGTTTCATGCTTCTCAATAATAATTTATGTTTGTACAGCAACCTTTAATGTCAGAAGAGAAGTCAAAACCTCACAAGAGAAACAGAGCAAGCACTACAAACACATATATTTAAATAATAAAAGCAGAAAATGCTGGGTTTATTTCAGATTTCCGGTTTTTGCAGGATTTTGATTTTGTATTTAAGCCATGCTGCCTCAGTGTACCTCAAGGCGCTGCTGATCTAACAGTTGGAAAATCTGATGGTAATCTCCTTACTTTCCAGAAAAATGTAGCATTCAATATATGCAACTTTAGAGGACTTGAAAATTCTGACAGCTGTTGAAAGAAAAGTTTGCATTTATATAAAGTTTGTATTTATATAAAGCTTTTTGCTCCCACCAGAGGTCCTAAAGCACTTTACAGTCATGAAGTACTTTTGAAGTCTAGTCATTACAGTAATGTTTGAAACACGGCAGTACAGTAAGCTCCCTTATAACGACCAGATAAGGTGTTTTGTGATGTTGATTGAGGGATGAATATTGGCCTATTATATATTATTCTTTAAAATGATGGTATTAGAAGCTTTTAGATCTAGTCAAGAAGGCAGACAGGGCTTCAGTTTAACATCTCATCTGATAACAGCTCCTCCAACAATGCAGCAATTCCTCAGCATTGCACTAAAGTGTCAACCTCCATTTTTGTGTTCAAGTCCTGTAGGAAGATGAACGCACAACTTTCTGATCCAGAGTTGAGAGTGCTCCCCACTGAACTGCTGACGCACAAAGTAACCTGGGTTCTATCATTTTGCTGTTTATTTAATTAATGAAAAGGAGACACTGGGATGTTCCAGTGTCATCAAATGTGAGATAAAATCCAAACAAAAATACCCCCTTTTTGGAAGGGCCCAGCTATTAGAAAACATGAACAAAGGATAATTTAAATGCTAACATTTACACTGTTCATGACACACTCCAGTCCCTGCCAGTGCTCACGTGCCATGGAAAGCCTCGTTTGTACTGGTGGACATTGCATATTCCTTCTCAATGCCACCCAGACACTGCTGCAGATAAACCATGGTGATACCACCCCAACTTCTACCAACTAGCCTATGCCAATGAACAGCCAGTCGCAGGAGAAGACACACAAGCAGATCCTCTGAACTAGTTGGCCAAAGATCAGGAGCCTGGGACTGAAATACAGCCAGAAATTGAAGAGCAGCCCCTTCAAACACTGGAAGGGGATTGCAACATCTCACACTCTCTGTGCACGTAGAACACGGACTCACCAAGCTGCTGCAATTAGGCTCCCACTGGAGACCATCACCTCCACCTGAGGGCAAGATGGTGTATCAGAGAGTGTGAGGACAGTATGGTGAGCATTAGGGGTGTCCAGATGGTGGCATGGAATGTGAGGGAGTGTTTAGACAGTAAGATGGATGCCAGGAAGTGTCTGGACAGGAGACTAAGTTGAGGAAGTAGAGTTTAGGAGCAGTCCATTCAGAAAATCCTGCTATACAGAGTGGAATGGGACAGAGGGGATTTCCCTGCGAGGTGGAGGGCCCCGAGGGAAGTTTCAAGACCTCAGACCAATGAGATTTTCTGCCTGATGAGGGGTAAGATGGGCAGGATCACTCCACACGCTTGAGCTTCCTGGACACATTGAATGGAGTCAGAGCCAAGTGCAGCTTTAATGTTTCAATGACATATGACTCAAGCTGGATTTAATGCCCTCATGGAAAGCCCTGGCCCTCAGAATGTTCAACATGCTCAGACACCATGAAGCCCTCAAGGGCATGTGTCATTGCTAATTAAGAGCACACTTCAGCTTCAGTATCTCCTTGCTCCTAAACTATTGCTCCCCTCCACATTGTCTAAAGCAAGCATGTGTGCCTCCAGACCCTGCTCAAAGCCACTGTCAGAAATCACCATTTGGAATTAGCATCAGTGACCTCAGCAAGTGCTCAGGTGAGGGGGTGCACAGCGCTTCATCATTAGTTTGTGACAAGAGCCTTGTCCCCACAATACACACAATTACAGGGTGATAGACTCTCCAGGTTGGACGTTCGAGCGCCAGGACAATAATGTGGCTGAGAAGGGCTGTGCCTCATCACCTTGAGGTGGCAAAATGCCCCCACTTATTGGTGAGCTTAGCATATGTACATCTGAAAGTAGACAACACAATTGGCTGACAGCAGCACACACAAGCTCTGAGTATGGACACATAGCATGATAGCCGTGCTGGAAGATAGAGAACACTTGGGATTGACAATATATGTCCCTTCTCCATGTGTGACCACATCTCTCCTTGTACACTGCACCTTCACCTTTCAAGAATGCAGACGAGTGTGGAGAACATCTCTGCCTCAATCTTACACAGCCAAAAATAAACATAACATGACCCTGCAAAGCACATGAACAAGGGTCATTCCACAAGCACACTTAACATTAAGGTCGAGGCATCACTGATATCGAGAATGATGTGCAAAAGGGGCACACGCTCAGGTGATATGGAAGCACGCTACATAGAAAGGGGCCCAAGAGAGCGACATATGCGATAAGTAAGGGGAGGGACTGTGGAATCACACTTGGTTGACAATAACACAGCTCATAATAAAAATGAGGAATACACAAGAGGAGTTGTGAAATGGGGCATTTCTATTTATGTTTGTGAATGTTATATACATGTTATGAAGACCCAGGCCACCACTGTGCTCCTAAATCTTTATAATTTTCATTGGTGCTTCCCTGACATCCAAAGTGGAGGTGGAGATGAGACGAAAATCCACCATTGCAGCCGATGGGTCGAATGTCATTTGTCATGCCTGCTCCCACACTTAGGGCAGGATTTTCCCCCCACTGCGCTAAGTGTGGTGGCGGGCAGGATAAGTGGCATGTTTCCCGCTGTGCAGAGGGGCAGGATATTGCACCTAATTTTACACTTGGAAGCTGATTAATTTTGTATCGGTGAGCAGCTCTCCAAATCACATGGTGGGGCGGGCATTGGGGCGGCTGCTGTCACCTAATGGAATCGAGGGCCCTGGTGCCATATTTAAACACCACCTGAACATTCACTGTCTGCAGCCCAGCACAGATGGTTCCCAGGGCAAAGAAGAGTGTATCCCTGAGGTTTAATCATGACTCCTTGGAGGCTTTAATAAGAGGTGTCCGCCAACACTGAGATGTCCTTTATCAAAAGGATGGTTCTAGGAGATCCACCAACCTCACCTCACTGGCACAGGAGGCACTCGCAGAGGAGTTCTGTGTCACGGGCAGCCACCAACAAAATGCCCTAAGTGCAGGAAGAGGATCTCATCTGCACCACCAGAGCAAGTCAACCTTCAGCTCACTCCCAACTCACACTCTCCGAATGGCATCAGGCACTCCTCAGCGATCTCACACAATGTTAGCAGGGGAGATATCAGTATTGATGGCCTCACTGACAGTTTAACATCACCAGCATCTCACCCATCATCCTCAGTCCTTAGTGGGGGAGGGCTCAGCACACAGGGCAGGCATGGATGCTTCCCAATCTCTCCTCCATCTCTTCTCATCACATTCCATCTACTTGTCTTCATGCAATCCAAGCTGTCCACGACAGGAGGGAGAGATCCCAGACTGGAGGAAGGACGGCCGACAGCCTGGAGCTCAGTCACTTTGAAGAGGTTACCACCGAGTTGGCAAGAGAGGACAGGGATTGTTCCTGTGGCGATGATGAGATTGGCCTCTCCCCGCAGGGAATGACATGCAATGCTGTATTCAGCTTCCTCATGAACTAAATCCATCTTCCCTCGCACCAACAGGTCCAGACAGACACCAGAACTATCATAAACCCCAGCTCCAGGCCACCTCAGAGGAAGATGCTTCGGATGAAGACGAGTCACAGTGTCCATCTGCACCCTCCAACAGCGCAGAGACACACCCCAGCGGGTCATCATTCTAGATTAGGCTCAGGGTCATGTTCTGGGAAATACCTCACAGACACATCTCCACAGCAATCAGAGGCAGTGACAGCCCAGGTCTCAGGCACTCAGAGGACTGCTGGAGATCAGGCGCCTGCTGAGTCAGATTATGAGCCTCTGGTAATGACTGTAGCACAGATGCTGGGGATGCAAAGACAGGCGGCAGAACATCAGGTAAAGCTGTGAGAGGCAGTCAACAGACTAGAGTGAAGGACAGAGGAGTCTGTCCGTGTTCTGTCTGAAGTCGTGGCTCCGACATGCGAGTGCCTCGAGGTATCCATGGGAAGAGTGGCAGCCGTCTTGGAGAACTTGGTCCAGTAGATTCTGCCAGATTTGTGCTCAGCCCTGCACTCCATCACGATAGACGTTGGTGGGATCCATCACTGGCTAGGCGAGAGGGGGGCTGGGCACCTCAACCTCCCTCCAGGAGCCCCTTCTCCTCAAAGAGTCAGCCAGGGGCCCTTGGGTACCCATAGGGAGGAGGACCATCAGCTGGACACCCCAGGGGCATCACCCAGGTGATTCTGGGAGTGTCCAGTTGGTCCTAATCCCCTCTGCCTGTGACGCCATCACTTCCAGCTGTACAGTCTGAGGATGGTGCACCTGCTTCAGCCCTCCAGGGGATGTCCACCAAGGTCATCACAGTCAGCCTGTTGCCTCCACCTCTGCTGCAGATATCAGGGTTGCACCAAGATGTAGCAGTAGAGTTTTAAAAAGTTAGCTATTTTGAGATCGCTATGGGGGCATGGGTGTTGGGTGTTCACTCACTGTATATAGAATGCACTTTTGTATATACATCTCCTGTTCATTACAATTGTCTTGTGATTTGAATTCATGGTTCATATGTATCTATGTTGTCCCTTATTGCGAGTGTGACCCAGGACCCCATTCTGTGATTGGCTCCCTTTGTGAGCCGTAGATTCATGTGATGTTTTGAGGACTCGTGTTAGTTACTCATCCCTTGTGTAATGTCAGGGAGATGTGTCAACCTCTTTCCTGAAAGTGCCTGCACCTTGAGTTTGGAATCTTTAGGCCTTACAACACATCATAGAGTTGTGTCAGCTCATGTGTCTTTGGAGGCTTACATTTGATGTTGTTTGCTGGGATCTAGAGATAGTTTAAGTAAGTTATATTTGTATTTGTGGGTGTTAGGAATGAGTTTTAGCTTTAATGTTTAAGTTTGATTTGTATTTCTGTATCTGTGTGTTAAGAAAAGGAAGACTTGAGTTTCAGTTTCACTTTAAAAGATGTCAGCATTTTAATGAGGTTCAGGACTCTTGAAGGGGGGTTAAAACAAACAAACCAGATTTTTAAAAATTGTGCTGTTGTCTAGCAACAGGGGTCCAGAGGGAGAGGCCCCAAACAGACAAAGGAACTGAAAGCAGTTTGAGTTCAGCTGGTCATTCTGCTCTAAGGTGCAGGGAGCAGTTTAAGTCTCTCTCTAGCTCACACACTAGCAGATTGTGGAGGAGAATAAGTCTAAGAATCTTAGATGAGTTGGTCTAAAGTTAAAATAACAGTGAATGTCAAGTGAGTTCTGGATCTCAAGGGAGATACCAAATTGTCAACAGCCTACTGAGAGAGGGAACTGCAGGGAGCAGGTTCTAAAGGAAAAGGAGGCCAAGAAGCCCTTTAAGTTCAGTCATTGCAGCGTTCGATCCTTCCTCAGAATGTGGCAGATATAAGTCACTACACTACAATTGCAGATATGTGTGGCACTGTCTGTCTCTCTCTCTCTCATCTCCAAATGGGAAAAGCATCTTCATATAACCTTGGTATTGCCACTTGCCTCTGTGGGATGATTCTGACTTCCCAAGCCTCTGGTTCTTCTCGGGCCTCCCCTGGACAATGCACCTCAGGCTGGAGCTCCTCTCCAGGCAGTGCTAGATGATCTTCTCCTCCTCAATCTGAGACTGCCATCAAGAAGGCAGCATTGAGTGCAGTCTCTATTATTAAATCCTCCTTCCTGTGGGAGGGTTTGACTGAACATCTTGCAGATATCCAGCAGCTGTGTTCCCTTCATGGCTAGATGCCTCTTCCCTTCTCACATCCCTGACACTTAAATGCTCAATGAGACCACCTCTAATGTGAGCCCATTGACTATTGCTGTCTTGTATAAAAACGCAACATTGCTTTGTGGTTCCAACTCTCAGTTCTCAATAAAGCATTCATGAGCCCTGTAAGGTGAGTCTTCATGTTGAGAATTTAATAAGCATGAGGCTGCGCCATGAAAGGGCCTGGAGTCCAGCCATGGGCTCCTGCTCACTGCCTCAGACCCCTCCCAGGGAGAATCCTTTACAGTTTCATTTTTAAACTGCATCACTGATCCAGGGTCTCAACATGGTGGTGCTGCACCAGATTTGATCCTCCCCCTGTCACCATTCATGTCCCTCTGATCATCCTGGAACACCATGATGTTTTTTTTTTATTCATTCACACGATGTGGGCATCACTGGCTGGGCCAGCATTTATTGCCCATCCCTAGTTGCCCTTGGGAAGGTGGTGGTGAGCTGCCTTCTTGTACGGCTGCAGTCCATGTGGTGTAGGTACACCCACAGTGCTGTTAGGGAGGGAGTTCCAGGATTTTGACCCAGTGACAGTGAAGGAACAGCCGATATATTTCCAAGTCAGGATGGTATGTGACTTGGAGGGGAACTTCCAGGTGGTGATGTTCCCATCTATCTGCTGCCCTTGTCCTTCCAGATGGTAGTGGTCATGGGTTTGGAAGGTGCTGTCTAAGGAGCCTTGGTGAATTCCTGCAGTGCATCCTGTAGATGGTACACGCTGCTGCTACTGTGTGTCGGTGGCGGAGGGAGTGAATGTTTGTGGATAGGGTGCCAATTAAGCGGGGCTGCTTTGTCCTGGACAGTGTCGAGCTTCTTCGGTGTTGTGGAAGCTGCACTCATCCAGGCCTGGTGGACAGGCTTCGGGGAGTCAGGAGCTGAGTTACTCATCATACAATTCCTAACCTCTGAGCTGCTCTTATAGCCACAGTATTTATATGGATAGTCCAGTGCAGCTTCTGGGCAATGGTAACCCCCAGGATGTCGATAGTGAGGATTCAGTGATGGTAATGCTATTGAATGTCAGGGGGTGATGGTTGGATTCTCTCTTGTTGGAGATGGTTATTACCTGACACTTGTGTGGCGTGAATGTTACTTGCCACTTGTCAGCCCAAGCCTGGATATTGTCCAGGTCTTGCTGCAGGTAGACCTCCCTCTGGTCATTCTCCTGCCTCCCCCAGTAACCCTGGAGCCCATAGTAATTATTGTGGACATTCTTGCCCTCCCCCCAAACCCATCACATTGGATGTCCCCATACTCCATGTGGACCCCCACTTCCCCAACTTGAGGGTGTGTGCGCGGTTACTTAAAGAGGCCCCCCTCCCCCTGACAAAGAGAGCTTTGAGTATCCCCTGCTTTATGATTTCCCCACTTACAGGCTGCAGATGCCTTCCCTGACCATCTGCAGCCCAGTACCGGACCAGCCACCCCCAGGACCACTGAGTGTGAGACAAGGACTACGCCCAAAGCACCCATGGTGATCTGCCCCGTGACACACCTGAGGCACCCAATTTGATCAGCCCCACTGCTTGATTTGTAACTGAATTGTAGCCAACTCAATCTGAGCACTATCAGGATCACTCTTTTCTTCCTCAATATTCAGGTGTTGATCCAATACTTCAACAATCTCTGCCTTTTTAGCCCCTACTTGTTAATCTAATTTTATTTTCTCTGCCACCATCTTCAAATTAATCTTTGTTAATTGTTGAAGAGCATTCATGGACATGTCCTCTCACCCAAAAATACTTTAATGATAGATGGAGCCATGCTAACTTTTAAATGAATACAGCAAATGCAACTGGAAATTATTTTTGTTTAAATTCTGCTATATTCCATTCCACTCATTTTCCAGCCTTTGGAATCATATCCTGACAAGCCCCGAGCTGTTTACGATGCCTGTAGAGACCAATAACTTTTGAAGAAAGATTTGAATTCCCAGTGCCCAACTTAAAGGAATTGCACAAGATATCAAGTTTTAAGACCCTTACTGTTACAAACTAAAATAACTTTGACTATATTTTACTCAGTAGGCAACTAATACTCTAAACTACAGAAAAGCCATCCCTTATCAGCATTTTAACACCTTGAAAAACCCATTTTACATTTATACATTATAGCGTACTCTCTGCTGAATTGCAGTCTTTACAGTCCAAAGCTACTCCCAGCTTCCAACAAGCTTGCTTCTTCCTATTTCACTGGGTCATAACATCCAGTAACTATCGAACATCTTTTCCATCAGCATTCTGAGATTTTCTGAACCAGCAGCAAATGATTCCAGTGATTCCTTACCCCAGACCTGCCAGGACAAATCTTCCAATGTCCTTACTTTTCCATGGGTTCTATATCTTTGACCAGAGAACATAGGAACGTAGGAAAAGGAACAGGAGTAGGCCATTCAGCCCCTTAAGCCTGCTCCACAACTCAAATAGATCATGGCTGATCTCCTACCTCAACACCATTTTCCCTCTCTATCCCCATATCCCTTGGTACATTTAATATCTAGACATCTATTGATTTCTGTTTTGAACGTACTCAATGACTGAGCCTCCCACCACACTGGGATAAAGAATTCCAAGATTCACCATCTTCTGAGTGAAGAAATTCCTCGTCTCTGTCTTAAATGGCCTACGTCTTATTCTGAGAGTGTGTCCCCTAGCTCTAGAATCCCCAGCTGAGGGAAACATCCTTCCTGAAAGATCACATCTCATTCTTCTAAACTCTAGAGAATACAGGCCCAATTTTCCAATCTCTCCTTATAGGACAATCCCGCCATCCCAGGGACCTGTCCCATGATCCTTTGTTAGGAGAAGCTAAGCAAGTGGGCAAAAAATTTGGCAGATGGAATATAATGTGGAGGAATGTGAAGTTATTCACTTTGGTAGGAAAAACAGAAATACAGACTAATTCTTAAATGTTGAGAAGCTGGGAAATGTTGAACTTCAAAGGGACTTGGGTGTCCTTGTTCATGAGTCACTGAAAGCTAACAAGCAGGTATAGCAAGCAATTAAGAAGGCAAATGGTATGTTGACCTTTGTAACATGAGGATTTGAGTATAGGAGTAAATATGTCTTGCTGCAGATGTTTAGAGCCTTGGTGAGACCGCACCTAGACTATTGTGTGCAGTTTTGGTCTCCTTATCTAAGGAAAGATAACTTGCTAATCCTTGGGATGGAGGGATTGTCCTATTAGGAAAGATTAAATAAACTGGGCCCTTATTCCCTGGAGTTTTGAAGAATAAGAGGTGATCTCATTCAAACTATGAAACTTTTACATGTCTCAACAGGGTCGATGCAGGAAGGATGTTTCCCTTGGCTGGTGAATCTAGAACCAGACAACACAGTCTCAGAATAAAGAGAAAGCCATTTAGGACCAAGAGGAGGAGGGATTTCTTCACTCAGAGGGTGGTGAATCATTGGAATTCACTGTCCCAGGGGGCTGTGGTGGCTCAGTCATTGAATGCGTTCAAGACCAAGATTGATAAATTTCTACATATTAAAAACATCAAAGGACACAAGATAGTGCAGGAAAATGATGTTGAGGTAGAACATCAGCCTGATCTCATTGAATGGTGGAGTGGGTTTGAAGGGCTGAATGGCCTGCTGCTGCTCCTATTTCTTATGTTCTTATAATTAAGAGTGCACTTTGGGCAGGGGAGAAGTGCATGGAGAAGACAGGCCAATGGACTACCACAGAGCTCAGTACTAGCCCCCACACTGTTCAACATATATACCACCTCTCAGCAACCACGTCCCGCAATATCTGTTGTGCCACTCAAGCTCCATCCTCCCGTACTCTAGACCAGATCCTTCATGAAGATGTTACCAACTTGATGGACAACTGGAGCACATGGTGTCTGATGTTGATTCCCTCTAAAACTATATCCAGTATATTCCACCTCCACAATGCCAGTGCAAAAAAAGAATTGCATATCTACAGGGATGGCCAAAAACTAAAGAATGATCCTAAACCAACCTACTTGGGAATGACTCTAGATAGGACTTTGTACTTCTGGAACATCTGAAGAAATCAGCAACAAAGGTCAAAACCAGAAACAATCTACTAATCAAACTTGCTGGATCCATGTGGGGTGCTGCTGCCATAACACTCAGTGCTTGCACAATCATACACCACAGCAGATCACTGTGCATCTGTCTGGCAAAGGTCATCTCACACATACACACACATACGCGCAAACACACAGACACACATACACACACCACGTGCACCCACGTGTGCAAGCATCATAAATGGAACTCTATGCTCAACACCTTTCCCCTGGCTTCCTGTCTTCGCAAACATGATTCCCCCACACAAAAGTCAATCGATGCAAAGCCACAAGCTGGTTGAAACCATCTGTGCTATAACTTATTTACCACTCCATGGTGACCTTTTTAACCCACCTACTGCTTGATTTCCATCTCAGCACCCCATATGGAGAACCCTCCCTGAACAAGATCTACCAGCAAACATCCTTGGGATCAAGGAATGGGAAAAACAGAAGGTCACTAACAAGTTCCTTGTAACAAAACCCATCTGTCGAATGGCAGGTTTTGAACTATCACGACGCAAGTGGTCCTTGCTAAGCAGATACAGGACAGGACAAGGCCTCTAGAGGCAGCCAACCTCCACCATTGGGGCCTCAGTACAAACCCCTTATGCACTTGTGGAGAGGCACAAACAATTCTGTACATTACCCTTTAAAGACTCGATGCTGGACTAATCACCTTAAACTCAACAAGTGAGGAGGCTATCAATTGACTTTAGGGATGTGCATTCAGTTAATAAATCATTGGGCAGAACTAGTTGCAGGTCACATGCCCCATTTTCATTGCTTCATTTTACCTTGATTTAAGGAGACAGTTTAAAACATGGCCATGGTATAAAACACCACATTTGTAACAATCACCACCTTCTGGAACTCCAAGCCTGTCTCATTCATAGTCATAACCTCTTGTCCCTGAGCATGAACCAAATCTGAAGTACCTAAGGCATACCTAAGACTACCTCCTGGAACAAAGTGCCTAGGTAACTTCACCTCCCTGGTGCATCACACTGAACTGCAGACGATTACTGCAGGTGTGGTCGCTGTGGATCACACTGATGTCCACCTGCTCTCACGTGCTTCCTGCCAAAAGAAACAGTTTCTCCTTATCTACTCTACCAACAATGTTTATAATTTTAAATCTCCACCATCTCTTCTATACCTCATTTGCTTTCTGGAGAACAATTCCTGATCTTTTAGTTGGTCCACACTACTGATGTCCACTTGTCTCACTTCATATTCCAAACAAGATCCAGCACTGCCTTTCTTCCTCATTAGCCTAGAAAAATACTGATCAAAAAAGTTCTCTTATACACATTGCAGAAATTCTTTGTAATCTTTGCTCTTTACACGATTGTGGGGCAAATGGAATATGTTTCAGTGTGTGTGCTCTGGGGAAAGAGTATTCATAATATCATTAGGTGTAGAGTATTTATAAAAAGTTATCAGGAACAATCAAAGATGAAGCTACTTGATTAGAGGAGGACTAATTTCAATGAATTACAAATAGATCTGCTCCAGTTTGAATGGAATCAAAGATTTTGAAAGGAGATGCTGGTGTGGTGGTAATGTCACTGGACAAGTAATCTCAAGGCCCAGACTAATGCTCTTTTTATCCCCTTTTTTCAATATTCATTTTCATTTTTATTTTTTATCCACTTGTTTTTATTTTATTTATCTTCATTTTTATCCATTATTTTATCCCCACCCTGTATCCTATTGTCAATCTTTTTCCCCCACCGCCGTGCCCACCCACCATCCCACCCCAACATGGGCCATATGTCACTTGTTCATGTTGTTCTTTCTAGAGTGATTACCCTCATTCTGCTATTATCACATCCTATTTTCTGACCGTTGTGCCACCATCAGTACCTCCTCCAGCCAGTATCACCCTTTATCCTTTTGTCCATGACATCACTGACAATCTCTCCTTTGCCTCTACTTATCACTAGCCTTCTATCCAGCTTAACCTGTTCCACGCCCCTTAAACAATATAAATTTCATCACATCTTTACTTCCCTTTAGCTCTGAAGAAGAGTCATATGGACTTAAAACGTTAACTTTTTCTTCTCTCGAGAAATGGGAAGAGATAGTTCTGGAGATGAGAGGGGTGGGGTGGGGTGGGGGGAAGAAGAGCATCTACAATCAGATATCTTTATCTGACTAAAAACAGAGTAAAATAAAGCAGTAAAACATTAGATTCATGATTAATGTTAGTTTCACGGCTCATTGGCATACCAATGCTGAATGCAAAAATTCACAGTGCACTTTGCAGAAAACAATGAAAACCAAAGATTCTATACAGAAAAAAAGATTTGTAATTATATAGCATTTCTCATGGACATCTCAAAAAGCTTGACAGCCAATGAAATAGTTTTGAAGTGTAGTTATGAATGAAGGAAATGTAAGGAGAGCGAAATGCACATTGATAAGTCAAATATTTATTTGATTATATTTTAGGCTGGAGTAGGTACGTAGCAGTTTTTACTGTGCTTGTCCTGTTGCCGAAGGGAAATACTCTCCAACTTAGCAAACCGAATGCAGCATCAATGGAAGCAAAAACAGAAATACCCGGAAAAACTCAGCAGCTCAGGCAGCATCGGCGGAGAAGAAAAGAGTTGACGTTTCGAGTACTCATGACCCTTCAACAGAACTGGGTGAATCCAAGGAGAGGGGTGAAATATTAGCTGGTTTAAGGTGGGGGGGAAGGGGGGGGTTGTTGGGTGGGGGGAGAGAAGTGGCGGGGGGTGGTTTGGTTGTAGGGACAAGCAAGCAGTGATAGGAGCAGATAATCAAAAGATGTCACAGGCAAAAGAACACAGAGGTGTTGAAGTTGGTGATATTATCTAAATGAATGTGCTAATTAAGAATGGATGGTAGGGCACTCAAGGTACAGATCTAGTGGGGGTCGGGGGCATAAAAGATTTAAAAATAATGGAAATAGGTGGGAAAAGAAAAATCTATATAAATTATTGGAAAAAACAAAAGGAAGGGGGAAGAAACAGAAAGGGGATGGGGATGGAAGAGGGCGTTCAAGATCTAAAGTTGTTGAATTCAATATTCAGTCCAGAAGGCTGTAAAGTGCCTAGTCGGAAGATGAGGTGTTGTTCCTCCAGTTTGCGTTGGGCTTCATTGGAACAATGCAGCAAGCCAAGAACACACATGTGGGCAAGGGAGCAGGGTGGAGTGTTAAAATGGCAAGCGACAGGGAGATTTGGGTCATTCTTGCGGACAGAACGCAGGTGTTCTGCAAAGCGGTCGCCCAGTTTATGTTTGGTCTCTCCAATGTAGAGGAGACCGCATTGGGAGCAACGAATGCAGTAGACAAAGTTGGGGTAAATGCAAGTGAAATGCAGCTTCACTTGAAAGGAGTGTTTGGGCCCTTGGACGGTGAGGAGAGAGGGAGTGAACGGGCAGGTGTGGCATCTGCCATGCATCAACAACTTCAACACCTCTGTGTTCTTTTGCCTGTGACATCTTTTGATTATCTGCACCTATCACTGCTTGCTTGTCCCTACAACCACACCCCCCGCCACTTCTCTCCCCCACCCCACCCCACCCCACCTGCCCTTAAAGCAGCTTATATTTCACCCATCTTCTAATATTCACTCAGTTCTGTTGAAGGGTCATGAGGATGGGAAAGGTGACCTCTACTCATCTCCGCCGATGCTGCCAGACCTGCTGAGTTTTTCCAGGTTGATTTGTTTATGATTTTGTTTTGGATTTCCAGCATCCGCAGTTTTTTGTTTTAATCTCAATGGCAGCATGTAGCTCCCAGAGGGCATAGCGCACGGGAACGTGCTCCATCAATTAATTAAAGGGCGCGTGCGCGGCAACAGCAGGCAAAGAGGAAGTGCGCATGTGCGGGGAGCAGGACCGGGGCTGGCGCCATTTTGAGGTAAGGAGGCGGTGGCTCAGTGTTCAATACCCAGGGAGAGAGAGAGAGAGAGAGAGTATCCCCAATACCCAGGGAGAGAGAGAGAGAGAGAGAGTATCCCCAATACCCAGGGAGAGAGAGAGAGTATCCCCAATACCCAGGGAGAGAGAGAGAGTATCCCCAATACCCAGGGAGAGAGAGAGAGAGAGTATCCCCAATACCCAGGGAGAGAGAGAGAGAGAATCCCCAATACCCAGGGAGAGAGAGAGAGAGAGTATCCCCAATA